>NW_027256890.1:11484357-11494357 GCF_029215685.1 Pituophis catenifer annectens
CCAATTTATAGCGTAGGAGAAATTTATAAATTCTACCAATTAATTTATTTTCTGAATCTAATATAATTTTATCTATTTCTTGTTTTTGATTATAAATTTCATATGTTTTTATATGCTCTCTATATTTGGATTGTATTTGAGTGTAAGTCCACCAGTCTATTCCTCTGTTTAAATCTATCTCCAATTGTTGTTTTGTCTTTAGTTTGCCTTAGAGTGAATATTCACCTATAAATCATACAGATGGTAATGCAGTAGACTAAAACAAAAATGAAAGATTTCCTGTTAGAACAGAATAGAATAACAGTTTTGGAAGGGACCTTGGAGGTCTTCTAGTCCAACCGCCTGCTTAGGCAGGAAACCCTACACCACTTCAGAGAAGTGGTTATCCAACATCTTCTTAAAAATTTCCAGTGTTGGAGCATCCACAACTTCTGGAGGCAAGTCGTTCCACTGATTCATTGTTCTCACCGTCAGGAAATTTCTCCTTGATGAGAAATTCATTCAAGTTCTTTTTTTTTTTTTTTTTTTTTTTTTTTAATTTGATTTATATGCCGCCCTTCTCCGGAGACTCAGGGCGGCTTACAATGTGCTAAGCAATAGCCTTCATACTTTTGTATATTTATACAAAGTCAGCTTATTGCCCCCACAAACTGGGTCCTCATTTAACCTACCTTAGAAAGGATGGAAGGCTGAGTCAACCTTGAGCCTTGGAGAGATTCGAACCAGCAGTAAATTGCAGGCAGCTGTGTTAATAACAGGGTGCTTTAAACCACTGTAGTACCAAGGCTCTTAAGTTCTAGGTTGCTTCTCTCCTTGATGAGTTTCCACCCATTGCTTCTTGTCCTACCCTCAGATGCTTTGGAGAATAGCTTGACTCCCTCTTCTTTGGGGTAGCCCCTGAGATACTGGAAGGCCGCTATCATGTCTCCCCTAGTCCTTCTCTTGATTAAACTAGACATATCCAGTTCCTACAACCCATTCTTCGTATGTTTTAGCCTCCAGCCCCCTCATCCTCTTTGTTGCTCTTCTCTGCACTCTTTCTAGAGTCTCAACATCTTTTTTACATTGTGGCGACCAAAACTGAATGCAATTTTCCAAGTGTGGCCTTACCAAGGCCTTATAAAGTGGTATTAACACTTCACGTGATCTTGATTCTATCCCTCTGTTGATGCAGCCTAGAACTGTGTTGGCTTTTTTGGCAGCTGCTGCACACGGCTGGCTCCTATCTAAATGGTTGTCCACTAGGACTCCAAGATCCCTCTCGCGGTTACTACTATTGAGCAAGGACCCACCTATACTCTACCTGTGCATTTGGTTTTTCTTCCCTAAACGTAGAACCTTCCTTTTTTTTCACCATTGAATTTCATTTTGTTAGATAGCACCCAATGCTCAAGTCTATCAAGATCCTTCTGTATCTTAAGCCTATGTTCTACAGCTTTGGATAGAAAAATCTTCATTTCATAAATGAATGATCCTATTTTGCAGAAAAGGTGCCCCATTTCTAATTGCGGCTGGCGGGTTATTCTCAAATTCCAAGTTAGCTGCTAATGGAAGAATTTTCTTTCAAAGGTGGGGCTCCCTGCATCCTAATTGCAACCTCCCCACCCACCCACCCAACCATCCTCGAGAGGAGGAAGGAAGCCCATTTCCTTCTCTTAATTACCAGAAGAAACTTCAGCTCCCTTATAAAAACAAAATCTTCATATTTTCCTCCCATTTTTGTTCCCGTTCAGTTGGGAGGAAAGGGAGTTGGTAGGGATGATTCTAGCACAGTGCTTCCCGAAGTAGATCCTTCGTTAGCCAAAACCACTTATAGAACGTAAAATAATAGGATTGGAAGGAACCTCAGAGGTCTTCTAGTCCAACCCCAAGCAGGAGAACTTATACCATTCTGGACTAATGATTGTCCAATCTCTTCTTAAAAGCCTCCAGTGATGGAACACAGTTTATCACTGTACAGCAGTGGCCAAAATTGTGGAAACCTTTTGGGAAAATATTTTCGGGGAGGGCTTATTTTCGGGGGGAGGATTATTTTAGCGCATGCGCTCAAAAGCCCGATTGGGCTTATTATCAGGGGATGTCTTATTTTTGGGGAAACAGGGTATTATTATTATTATTATTATTATTATTACTTACTTTATTCATTAAACATGAAACTCAGTCAACTGAATATTTTAAAATGTATCGCAAATATCATTGACTGGCGCTGATGGTTGATATGGGTTGCTGCCAACGTCGTAGGTATCAACCAAGTATCTTCTTAAAAAGTACGATGTTCAAGTAGCACAGTTTTTTTGCAATTCCGCTGGTGTTATTACAGGAAGCTGCAATTTGTTGATGTATCTTATAAAATTCTTGGACATGGTACCAAGTGCCCCGATGACAATGGGTATCACTGTTACATGTTTCATCCATAGCCGTGTAGTTTCGATGACCAGGTCGCGATATTTCATGATTTTTTTTCCAGTTCTTTTTCTTTGACTCTGGCATCTCCTGGTACCACGATATCAATAAATTGTACGCTTCAACCCTCAACAACTGTGATATCTGGCGTGTTGTGTTCCAAATGACGATCCGTCTGTATTCGAAAGTCCCACAAGATCTTCACTGTCTCATTTTCGATAATTTTTTCCACTTCGTGCTCCCATGACTTTTCGGAGACAGGAAAGTTGTATTTTTTTTACATGATGACCAGAGGACTAATTTACCAACTCGGTCGTGTCTAGCTTTGTAATCAGTTTGCGCGATTTTGCTGCGCTCACATATTAAGTGTGAAAACAGTTTCGACTTTGTCATTGCAAAGTCGGCAGTTTGGATTGTCAGTGGGTTTTTGTATCTTCGCTTTCATGGCATTAGTTTGTAGCGCTTGTTCTATTATTATTATCTCTTTTATTCATTAAACGTGAAACTCAGTCAACTGAACATTTAAAAATGTATCACTATTATTATTGTTATTGTTATTGTTATTGTTATTAGGATGCACCGCTCCCATAGCAGCCAAATAGCAAGATCGAATTCCCGAACGAAGATATATTTTATATTCCTATTGCTTTGAGATATGACAATACAAAAGGAGAGACATTCGGCACCTCTTGGTGCAAACTGGATGCCTTTGGTGCACCCCCAAAATAAAAAAAATTAGCCCCCGTGTGTCAGGCTTCGAGGTCGTCTCAAATAAATTGCATTTCAAACAAAGTCTTTGAAGGAAACGACATTCTGCACCCAGCTCCATCGAAGCTAACACTGACTTCCAGACCCAAAACCCTCCCTTTCCATTCCCCACTCTCCTGCACTCATTGGCCATCTTCCAAGTCACTCTACCCCTAATCTACCGCTCCAGCTCAAAGGAATTTCCCCCCTCCCATCCCATCTCCTAGGGGATATTATCTCCAGGGAAAATAAGTAGGTGAAAAGTCAAACGTCCCTTTCCAGATGCCTCCGCCTCTCCTTCTTATGTCAGCACTAGAGTAAATGCAGCTTGAAGTGCTGACATCGTGCTAATTTAAGCAACCATTCAAATGAAATAGCAGTTTGGCCTGGCGCTAATGCAGAAATCTCCAAACTTGGCAACTTTAAGACTTGTAGACTTCAACTTCCAGAGTTCCCCTGACTGGCTGGGTAATTCTGGGAGTCGAAGTCCGCAAGACTTAAAAGCAGTGGTGACATCCACATTTTTTACTACCGGTTCTGTGGGCGTGGCTTGGGCGTGGCTTGGTGGGCGTCACAGGGGAAGGATACTGCAAAATCTCCATTCCCACCCCACTCCTGGGGGAAGGATATTGCAAAATCTCCATTCCCTCCCCACTCCTGGGGGAAGGATATTGCAAAATCTCCGTTCCCTCCCCACTCTGGAGCCAGCCGGAGGTGGTATTTGCCGGTTCGCCGAACTACTCAAAATTTCCGCTACCGGTTCTCCAGAACCTGTCAGAACCTGCTGGATTTCACCCCTGCTTAAAAGTTGCCAAGTTTGGAGAGCCCAGCGCTAAAAGGACCAATCCAGGTTAGCCAGGCCATTGCTGATCCGAGAACAGTGGCCGATTCCCCTCTGCAGTAAATAATTTCAATTCGATCCTGTCAATTGTCTTGTCACTTCCTTCTTCAGAGGAAGAGCAGATGGTAGGAATACCAAGAAGGCTGGGGGTGGGTGGGGGGAAATACAGTTGGCTTTGTTCTCCCTGGTGGGAGCAAAGCAGTCCTCCCTCGCCTTCCTGGTTGATTTTGATTTTTCACATATTGTCAGATGCAAAAGAACCCCCCCCCAAAAAAAACAGACATTGAGCTTCAGTTAAGTTGATTTTATCCTCATGCCTATATACAATCTAATCAGCTAAGGGTCAGCGCTAAATTGCCGCTCGATAAGAGTCAACGGAATTCAAGAGAGGTTGGCTGATTGCTCACTTGACTCTGTTGTCCCCAATTCGGGTCTGAGCCTGGTGCAGAAGCCAATGATGGACGCCAGACACGAGGTGCAGGTTTTCTATTTGCTTGTTATTGGGAGTACTCCAAGGAAAAGGGCTCCTGGCCAAAATGCCAAGAACCAAGAACCAAGGGTTAAGAAAGCTTTATACATTTTCACTAAAAGAGAAGGCGGGACAAGGCGAGATGGTATGAAATATCATCTAATAAACATTTTAGTAATAATTCTACAATTTGTTCTATTGGTTTCGAGCTGTCCCTATTCCTAAGCCTTGGCTAATGAATGTCCCGGGAGTTATCTAATACACATTTTTATTGGCTGCAGGCCATCTATATTCCTAATTTTTAGCTGAGGCCTGCAAGTTGTCTAACTCTTGTTCCTTTTATCAGCTTTCTAACTACCCAGAATTGTTAACAAGATTTACACATGCATATTTCCTGTAGATAAGCATTCTTTGTTCTTGCTAGATGCACTCCCCAATCACAGGCTTCCTGATTTACTTTCAAGTGTTGTGCCACGACCTGGCTTTATTTTAGCAGACAGCCCATCAACTCCTTCCCGAGCTCCCCCTGTGCTTCTCCTATTCATATCCCCTTTCGCCTGAAATCCACCTGTAGTTCTCCAAAACAATGCACACAGTTTGGGCTTGCAGCTGTCTACATTGATCTGGGAGATGGTTGGCCCACAAGCCTTAGGATAAAGGAACATCTGAACAGTCTCCTCTTCATTTCCTAGGCCAGTGTTACCAGCACCAGCTCATGAGGTTCCTCTAGGTTCCTTGTAAAGAAGTTAGCATAAGTCAGTGTTTTCCAAACTTGGGAAACTTGCAGGGGTCAGCAACCTGCGGCTCTGGAGCCGCATGTGGCTCTTTCACCCACTCTGCTGCAGCTCCCTGTCACTCAAAATATGCATCACAACCAGTGGTGAAATTCAAAAATTTTCCCTACCGGTTCTGTGGGCGTGGCTTGGTGGGTCATGTGACTGGGTGGGCGTGGTCAACTTTAAAAAAAAACTTTTTAAAGCATTTTTTTACTACCGGATCGGGTGAATAGGTAGTAAAAAATGCGTCTAAGAAGTTCTTTTAAAAAAGGTTCCGACGATCAGCTGTGCTTTTTTTTTTTTACTTTTTAAAAGCTTTTTTTTTTTTTTACTACCGGTTCGGGCAAACTGATAGCATTTTTTACTACCAGTTCGGGCAAACTGGCCCAAATCGGTAGCATTTCACAACCACCAATGTGCGACACAATTTATTGAGCTTTTCAACCCCCGGAAGGCCAGCCATGGATAAATCCAAGAAAAGAAAAATTTCAGACGATAACAGAATGTTTAATTCAACTACATATGCTAGTTTTGTGGCCGCTCAAGAAATAGTCAGGCACGGGAAGGGTTTTTGTGGCTCCCGGTGTTTTCTTTTCTGGGGGAAACGGGTCCAAATGTCTCTTTGAGTGTTTAAGGTTGCAGACCCTGGCTTAGTGAATAGAGGAGATATTATATATAGGAATGTGTATTTCAGTCTTAAAAGTGTCTACTGCAATAAAATGGAAACTGTGCCAAGAACATTTAAAAGGCCAGTATTTATAAAAGCAAATTCTTGGAAAAGCCAAAAATAGAGAAATCGCTTTAATGACATCGAAGAACATAACTAGGTATTAGCAAACAAATTTCACTGGCTGGACGTTTTCCCTTCAGCTGCAGTTTGTCGAGTAGAAATTTTAAAAAGTTTGTGATGTGTTTTTCCCAAACTGCTTTTAAACCTCCCCCCTCCCCCCCCACCTTGTTTGTCTTGTCTCTGTAGTCACTACGGATCAAATTGAGAACTTACACCGGCGGTTTAAGCAGCTGAGCGGAGACCAGCCAACCATCCGGTAAGTCCCTCTGCCTTATTTTAAACCCTGGTTAGTATCAGCCTTCCCTAACACTACACAGGATACAGAACAACAGAGTTGGAAGGGACTTTGGAGGTCTTCTTGTCCAGGGATCAGCAACCTGTGGCTCTGGAGCCGCATGTGGCTCTTTCATCCCTCTGCTGCGGCTCCCTGTTGCTGGCCGGCTCCACAATTGATAAGGCTTTCAGTTAGGACAGGTAGAGGAAAAAGGATGCTGCACCAGGAGGAGACTCTATGGTGGGGGAACCGACTTCCAGTTGGCAGAGGAAAAAGGACACCGTGCTAGGAGGAGACTCTCTGGTGGGGGAACCGGACTTCCGGTCAGCAGAGGAAAAAGGACGCCGCGCTAGGAGGAGACTATGATGGGGGAACTGGACTTCCGGTTGCCTCCAGAATTGAATGGGGGCTTCCGGTTAGGTTCTTTGTGGCTCTTTGAGTGTTTAAGGTTGCCGACCCCTACTCTAGTCCAACCCCCTGCTCAAGCAGGAGATCCTCTACCATTTCAGACAGGTGGCTGTCCAGTTTCTTCTTAAAAACCCCCAGTGATGGAGCGCCCACAACTTCTAGTGGCAAGAAGTTCCACTGGTTAATTGTCCTCCCTGTTAGGAAGTTTCTCTTTAATTCCAGGTTGCTTCTCTCCTTGATTAATTTCCATCCATTGTTTCTTGTCCTGCCCTCCGGTGCTTTGGAAAATCAGTTGAGCCTCTCTTTGTTGTGGCAGCCCCTCAAATTTTGGGAAACTGCTAAACCTAAACTCCTAAACCTCCTCATTTCTAGTTCTCTTCAAATATCTTAGGGTCTCCTGCTTGTGCAGGGGGTTGGACTAGATGACCTACAAGATCCCTTCCAACTCAACTGTAAAGAGCCTTGGTGGCGCAGCAGACTAAAGTGCTGTTAAGTAGCACCAGCTGCCTGCAATTACTGCAAGTTCGAATCTCACCAGGCTCAAGGTTGACTCAGCCTTCCATCCTTCCGAGGTAGGTAAAATGAGGACCCGGATTGTGGGGGCAATAAGCTGACTTTGTATAAAAAAAGAACACCGCTTGGGGGGGAGCCCCGAAAGCCCTACTAAGCAGGTATATACAAAAGAATGAAGGCTGTTGTTTAACGCATTGTAAGCCTCCCTGAGTCTCCGGAGAAGGGCGGCATATAAATTGAACTAATGAATAAATAAATAAACTCTGCTAATCTGTAACAGGCTGCAACTTGGGGGCTCAAACATTTAAAAGTTCCAGATTTGGGTCTCCCAGCATCCTCAGACAGGCTTGGGAAAAAATCAGGAGATTTCTAATAACCCTTTTCAGACTGCACATTTTTTTTTTTTTTCAAATACCTGAATTTTGTCCAATGCAACAAAACAGCTAAACTGATGTCGGATTTCAACGGGGGCATTCTGGTTTGAAACTTATTATTATTTTATTATTATTATTATTCATATTTCTATGCCGCTCACTGTCCGAGGACTCTGGGTGGCTTACACCAAAGACAGTATACTAAATAGCATATTGCCCCCCCCCAACAATCTGGGTCCTCATTTTACCCACCTCGGAAGGATGGAAGGCTGAGTCAACCTTGAGCCGGTGAGATTTGATCCGCTGATCTGCTGAACTAGCAGTCAGATGAAGTAGCTGCAGTACTGCACTCTAACCACTGCGCCACCTCGGCTCACTTGGGTGGGCTAATTCTAGTTTGGGGGGCGGGGGGCGGGGAGCTTCTATAAGAGAGTTTCAGCTGTTGTGAATGCAGAGATGGCTTACAGCCATTCATTTAGGGACCGTTCCGAAGTTACCATCACACTGGAAAAAAAAATGACTTAGGATCAGTGGTGAAATCTAAAAAAATTTTTTCCTACCGGTTCTGTGGGTGTGGCTTGATGCGCGTGGCTTGGTGGGGGAAATCATGTGACTGGGTGGGCATGGCTATGTAGTCATGTGCCTGGGGGAGTCAAAAGACAGAAACTCACTTTAACAATGTCCTGCTGGAGCAGGGGGTTGGACTAGATGACCTCCAGGTTCCTTCCAGCCCTGGATTGATTACTGTGCTCTTTCAAGGTATCCTCTGAAGCTGCGTCTAGTGCCAGGTTTGGGGTCCTTTCTTCCTCTCCTTTTTCCCTCCCTCCCTCCCTCCCTCCCTCCCTCCCTCCCTCCCTCCCTTTCTTTCTTTTTCTTTCTTTTGTTCTCTTTCTTTCTTCCCTCCCTCCCTTCCTCCTTTTCTTTCTTCCTTCCTTCCTTCCTTCCTTCCTTCCTTCCTTCCTTCCTTCCTTCCTTCCTTCCTTCCTTCTCTCTCTCTCTCTCCTTCCTCCTTCTCCTCCTCCTCCTTTTCCTCTTCTTCGTCCGCAAAAACAGTCTTCCCCCAATAGGTAGAAAAAAATGCTTTAAAAAAGTAAAAAAAAAAAGTTCAGACGATCAGCTGTGCCACCCCAACTTTGGAACTTTTTTTTTTTTTTTTTACTTTTTAAAGCATTTTTACTACCAGTTCGGCGAACCAGTCACATTTGTTACTACCAGTTCGGGCGAATCGGTCTGAACCAGTAGCATTTTATCCCTGCTTATGATCCTTTTTCACACTTATGACCGTTGCCACATCCCCATGGTGACAAGATCCAAATCTGGACACTTGGCAACCGACTCACATTTACGTCGGTTGCAGTGGTGATCCCTTTTTGTGACCTTCTCACACACAGACAAAGTCAATGGGGAACCCAGATTTCGCTTAACAACCGTGTTACAACTGCTGTGACTCACTTAGCAACTGCGGCTAAGGAAGGTCACAAAACGGGTCAAAACTCACTTAACCGTTGTCTCGCTTAGCCACAGAAATTTTGGGGCTCAATTGTTGTCATAAGCAAGCCAAGGACTACCTGTATTATTATTATTATTATTATTATTATTATTATTATTGTCCGATTTATCATTCCGATATCTAAGGCAACTTGCTTGCCAACAGTCCTTGGGTGGATTCCAAAGGATTATAAAAAATTAATAGCGGCACAGTACAAACAGTGAGTGCCGAAGAACCATGCTGAGACTGTGGGGGAGGAGAGGCAGACAAAAACAATTATTGGAGCCTCTAAGCAACACATTCACACATTGTCCTGCGTGGGGCCCGTGGGGAGAGTTAACTCCCGAAGAGTCTCTTAAATGAGCTTCTGGTTAGGTCCACGCAGAACAGCCTTGCGTAGGTGCTAACTGCCTGTTTGCATGTGGGTATAGACACATCAAAGGGATGCGGTGGCTCAGTGGCTAAGATGCTGAGCTTGTCGATCGAAAGGTTGGCAGTTCAGCGGTTCGAATCCCTAGCGTTGCATAACGGGGTGAGCTCCCGTGACTTGTCCCAGCTTCTGCCAACCTAGCAGTTCGAAAGCACGTAAAAAAAATGCAAGTAGAAAAAATAGGGACCACCTTTGGTGGGAAGGGAACAGTGTTCCGTGCGCCTTTGGCGTTGAGTCATGCCGGCCACAGGACCACGGAGACGTCTTCGGACAGTGCTGGCTCTTGGGCTTTGAAACGGAGATGAGCACCGCCTCCTGTTTTTCTACTTGCATTTTTTTTTTTACGTGCTTTCGAACTGCTAGGTTGGCAGAAGCTGGGACAAGTCACGGGAGCTCCCCCCGTTATGTGGCACTAAGGATTCGAACCGCTGAACTGCCGACCTTTCGATCGACAAGTTCAGCGTCTTAGCCACTAAGCTTCTAAAG
>NW_027256890.1:11499357-11554302 GCF_029215685.1 Pituophis catenifer annectens
TAAAAAGACCTGATCTGATTTTAATCCTAGTTTAACACAGTGCTGTATTTCTCAATGGGCTTCCAACTCCCAGAATTCATGGCTGGCTAGGGAATTCTGGGAGTTGAAGTCCACACATCCTCAAGCTGCTTCAGCCCTCAATAAGCCTGCCTGCCTGCCTGCCTGCCTATCTATCTATCTATCTATCTATCTATCTATCTATCTATCTATCTATCATCCGTCCACCCATCTCTCTCTCTGTCTCATCTCTCTCTGACTCATCTCTCTCTCTGTCTCATCTCTCTCATCTCTCTCTCTCTCATCTCTCTTTCTCTCTCATCTATCTCTCATCTCTGTTTCTCTATCCATCTATCATATTTCTCTCTCATCTCTCTCCCTCTTTCATCTCTCTCTCTCATCTCTTTCTCATATCTCTCTTGTCTCTCATCTCTCTCTCTCTCTCTCTTTATCCAGCTATCCATTCATCCATCCATCCATCCATCATCTCCATCTATCCATCCATCCATCCATCCATCCATCCATCCATCCATTCATCCATCCATCCATCATATCTATCTATCTATCTATCTATCTATCTATCTATCTATCTATCTATCTATCTATCTATCTATCATCTCTCTGTCATCTCTCTCTCTCTCTCTCTCTCTCTCTCTCTCTCTCTCTCTCTCTCTCTCTCTATCTCTCTCTCTATCTCTATCTCTCTCTCTCTCTCTCTCTCTCTTTTAGTGCTGAATCCTGGGTACTTAAAAGCAGGCAGTTTACTCATTTTTAAAAATTTATTAAATTTATACGCCACCCATCTCGTAGTTCGAGGCGGTAATCGGGAGGAAGCTAGACTCTTCATTTTGTCTTAACCAACTTTCTTCCTCTCTCTCTCTTTCTCTCTCTCTGTTTTACAGCAAGGAGAACTTCGATCGTGTACCTGACTTGGAATTCAACCCAATTCGGTCGAAAATTATCCAAGCCTTTTTTGACAAGAGGTAAGCAGGAGGGGGAACTCGCTCTGCATCCATTTATAGGGTGTTTTTTTTTTTCTTAACAAATCAGAAAAACAGACCTCTAAATATAGCCAGGATGAGTTTCAAGATCCATAGAATCCTAGGGCTGAGAGGAACCTTAGAGGTCATCTAGTCCAGCCCCCTACTCAAGCAGGAGACCCTAAACCACCCCAGTCAAATGGCTTTCCAGTCTCTTCTTGAAAATCTCCAGTGATGGACCACCCACATCCAGTCCTCGATTAGTGACCATAACTGGGATCGGCAATTGGAGCATTAAGTGAGACCACAAATGTGATTAGGATCCTAGTTCTGCTTTGCTTCGCTTTACTGACTTGCAAAAGTCATAAATGCAAGGACCGATCACAAGGGTTATTTGCGATGGTGAGCCATGGTGGCTCAGTGGTTAGAATGCAGTATTGCAAGCTAACTCACTGCCGGCTGCCAGGAGTTTGATCCTGACCGGCTCAAGGTTGACTCAACTTTCCATCCTTCCGAGGTCACTAAAATGAGGAGCCAGATTGATGGGGGCAATAGGCTGACTCTTAAAGATGACTTACAACTCTCTAAGTGGTGTAAACCACTTAGAGAGGGCTGTAAAAGCACTATGAAGTGGTATATAAGTCTAAGTGCTACTGCTATTGCTCTTCCCTTCCTTCCTTCCTTCCTTCCTTCCTTCCTTCCTTCCTTCCTTCCTTCCTTCCTTCCTTCCTTCCTTCTTTCCTTCCATGGTGCACAGTAGTTAGAAAGCAATATTGCAGGCTAACTCTGCCATTTGCTAGCAGTTCGATTCTCACCAGCTCAAGGTTGACTCAGCCTTCCATCCTGCCGAGGTGGGTAAAATGAGGACCCAGATTGTTGGGGGCAAGAGGCTGACTCTGTAAACCACTTAGAGAGGGCTGTTAAGCACTTTGAAGCGATATATAAGTCTAAGTGCTACTGCTATTGCTCTTTCCTTCCTTCCTTCCTTCCTTCCTTCCTTCCTTCCTTCCTTCCTTCCTTCCTTCCTTCCTTCCATCCATCCATCCATCCATCCATGGTGCGCAGTAGTTAGCAAGCAATATTTCAGGCTAACTCTGCCAACTGCCAGCAGTTTGATTCTCACCAGTTCAAGGTTGACTCAGCCTTCCATCCTTCCGAGGTGGGTAAAATGAGGACCCAGATTGTTGGGGGGCAAGAGGCTGACTCTGTAAACTGCTTAGAGAGGGCTGTAAAAGCACTGTGAAGTGGTATCTAAGTCTAAGTGCTATCTATCTATCTATCTGTCTGTCTGTCTGTCTGTCTGTCTGTCTATCTGAGTCCTACATTCTAACCATGATGGTGCAGTGGTTAGAGTGCAGTACTGCAGGCTACTTCTGCTGCCTGCAATTTGGCAGTTCAAATCTCACCAGGCTCAAGGTTGACTCAGCCTTCCGTCCTTCCGAGGTGGGTAAAATGAGGACCCAGATTGTTTGGGGGGGGGGGGGCAAGAGGCTGGCTCTGTAAACCACTTAGAGAGGGCTGTAAAAGCACTGTGAAGCGGTATCTAAGTCTAAGGGCTATTTATTATGGTTGTAACTGCAAGCAATCACCAAATGAAGCAAGGACGAGCTGTAACACCCTGTGGCATTTCTCAGCTGTTATTATATTTCTCCATCCCCGTTGCGCTCCCCATTTCTAAGCCATCTTCCCGTGATTGAATTTGTATAGCACCTTTAATCTGATTACTGACTTAATCCAACGCCTGCATTTGAGCAGCGGAGTGAGTCATAAGCTAGGGATAAGCTAGGTGCGTGTTTGCGTGCCTTGCTAAAGAAAGAAAAAAAAAAACTAGCTGAGCTGAACATATGACCTGTATACAATCGCTTATTCTTTTCTTCTGATTTTATTCCCTTGAAGGTGTGGGAAAGTTAGATGGAAGGTGTGAATTAGATGGAACTCACCAAACAAAATACATGTTCAAAAAAACCAGAATACAAGCATAAGGTGTAAGCCAGTAGCACGTACCTCTACAGTCCTTGACTTATGACTGCAATTGAGCCCCAAACGCCGGTGGCTAACCCAGACGCTTGTTAAGTGCATTTTGCCCCCCCCATCTTATGAAATTTCCCGCCACCGTTGTTAAGCGAATCGGTGCAGTTGTTAAGGCTGTTAAGTTAATCCAGCTTCCCCCCCCCATGGACGCTGCTCACCAGAAGGTCGCAACTGGGACACTGCATCCGTCATAAACGTGAGTCCGTTGTCAAAGGCCTCCAAATTCACACGCTTGGCAACTGTTTCGTATTTATGACGGTCGCAGTGCGTTCCAGAATCGTGCCATCCCCCTTTTGCGACCGTCAGATTCGACGGGGGGGAAAAGAGTTTCACTCGGCATCCATGTTACTCAGATTCACAGAGTTGGAAGGGACCTTGGAGGTCATCTAATCCAACCCCCTGCCCAAGCAGGAGACGCTACATCTGCCACTACCAAGGATCGAACTCACAACCTCCTGATTGTGAGGCTAAGAACTCCACCCTCTAAGCCAGCGCAGCTAAACTTAACAACTGGCAGTGATTCATTGAACAACTGTCATAAAAGGGGGGCAAAACTCGCTTAACAAGAGTCTCACTTAGCAAACATAAACTTTGGCCTCCATTATGGCCGTAAGACGAGGATTACCTGTATGCCCTTCGAATTAGCCATCTCCCTGCTATATTTGCAGCTAAGATTTTACAAGCTCGCTTGGCATCCGGAGGAAGCGATCGCGGTCCGCAAAGCAAGCCCTGAATTTCTTCTCCGCTCACAGGAATCTGCGGGGAGCCTCGGAGGGTTTTGTGGACGAGATCAACTTTGAGGATTTTCTGACCATCATGTCCAACTTCCGCCCCATCGAGTTGAATATGGACGAAGAGCAGCTGGACCGGTTCAGGAAGCAGAAGTTGAAATGTAAATGGAGGGCCCTCTTTTTAACCCGGCGTCAGGGGTGGGCTGCTGGGGGGGGGGGTTCACAGGGGTTCGGGAGAACCTCGAGCTAAGATTCTGTGCAGTTCGGAGAATCCCCGAACAGTAGAATTCAACGTAGTTACTGCTCTGGGGTAGAAGCTGTTTTTCAGCCTATTTGTCCTTGTTTTTATTGTCCTGTACCGGCTGCCAGATGGTAATAGTTCAAAAAAAAAGGGTTTTTGAACTTTCTTAAGGCAGCAGGAGATATAAAGCTCTTCCAAGGAGGGTTCCATCGAACTTTGGAAAAAACAGATAAAATAATCGTCATTAATCATTATTTGTTCATCTTATTCTTTAACTTCCATTTGCTAATTAGTTGTTTGGGTCTGCTCTTTTATCATTTCCTTCCTTTGTTTTAATACAATCTTTCCTTTTCTTCCCTTTTCTCTCCTCTTCTGTTTCTTTCTACTTTCTTCACTCCTCCTCTCCTTCCCTTTTCTACTTCCTCTCCTCTTTTCCCTCTCCTCTCTTCTTCCTCCCTTTCTTACCCTCTCTCCTACTCTTCTTTCCCCTTCTTTCTTCCTCTCCTTTTCCCCATTCTTTTCTTCTCACCTCCCAACTCCCCTCCTTCCCCCTCTCTACTCCTCTCCCCTTTTCCACTCCCTTTGTTGTTTCCTTTTTCAATTCAGTCTGAGATGGCATTTGAGCAGCCCCGATTTCTATTTACATACATCTTCATTTCAAATTTCTTTTTTTTTACTTTATAATTATATCTCTTCTAACATTCCTGTACATCTGCTGGGCCCTTTGGACCAGTGCTGCAATCTGAGCGCTCCCAGGTCAGATCGTCTTTTAGGATAACACCCAGCAACGTAAAACTTTCCAAGCGACTTGAGTGATTTTTGTTAATTCCAAAGTATCTTATTTATTTATTTATTTATTTTATTTCTATACCGCCCTTCTCCCGAAGGACTCAGGGCGGTGTACAGCCTGATTAAAAGCACAGACAAAATTTTAAAATAATTAAAATTATTAAATAATTGGCTCAATTCTAAAACACCCAAATTTAAAATCCCATATTTAAAACCAATTAAAATCTTTACATTGATAGCCCGGCCTGGCGGAACAACAAGGTTTTGAGGGCACAGAGAAATACACGGAGATCGGAGATCTTACGCAGTTATCTTATTTATCTTATAAATTATTTTTAACTTATAAATTATTTTAACTCTATTTTTAACTGTAATGTTATGTATAGATGTTTTTATTTTGGCTGTTCACCGCCCTGAGTCCGAAAGGAGAAGGGCAGTATAGAAATTTGAATAATAAATAAATAAATAAATAAATCTTATCTTGAGGCAGTTAAGGATTTTTAAAACGGCAATCCATCCATCGAACTTTGGAAAAAAAACAGATAAAATAATCGTATTAGGTCTGTCACACAAACCATCTCTGGTAATGGAGGTCCAAGGTGACGTCCGTTCATTTTTCAAGCATCTGCCACAGATGTTGCTCTTGAGAGTCCCTCCATCCTGCCAAAAATTGGTCCAATCCAGAAGGCTAAAAGGAACATTTCCACCCAATTTTTCTCCCCAAAAGTTAGCACTGACACACACCTCCCCATGCTGCATTTGGAAGAAAAACTGTGTTAGTCCCCAGTATCCAAAAATCTGGAGGGGTTAATTAGCAGACTAACAGATTTTTTTTTTAATTAAAATGCATTAGCATTTCTGAGCTGCAGATTTAAATGCACCTTTCCCCCCCCCCCCATAAAATGTGTTAATCCGAAAAGGCGCTAACAGATGTTTGCTACTGAATGTAGAAATTCAGTTGCGGCCAACGCCAGCTGATCATGAATATTTCTGCCTAAAATCTCGCACTCCCTTACCTAACCCCCCCGTTCCCCCCCCTTTCAGAGTTGTAGAGATCGCAGGATTGCGTTATAAATCTTGCAACAGAGAAAACGTGTAGCGTCCCTGACAATCCTGTGCACCCTGGTCATAACCTTGGGGACGATAATGTTCTACCAAAATGTCTCTGGAGATTCTCCGTCATCCAGATCAAAGGTGCTTTTTTTTCAAGAGGCAACTGGATTTCCTGTTTTTTCTTTGAAGTCGTTTCGCTTCTCATCCCAAGAAGCTTCTTCAGCTCTGACCGGATGGTGGGGAATGGAAGGATTTATACTCCTTTGCAGACAGCCTGGTCATTGGCATCCTTTGAGAGGGTCGTTGAGGCCGCTTGGAGGTTTATCTGTGCCCTCAGTTGTCCCAAAGGTGTTTTTTCAAGACTTTCTGGTTGCTTTCTTTTGAAGACGTTTCACTTCTCATCCAAGAAGCTTCTTCAGCTCCGATTCTACCGAGATGTACTAAATCAACCAAGATGTACTTGGTAGAACTTTTGATTCTACCAAGATGGACTAAAACTTGCATTATGGGTTTCAACCAGTGGTGAAATTCAATTTTATTTTTTTTTACTACGGCTTCTGTGGGCGTGGCTTGGTGGGCGTGGCAGGGGGAAGGATACTGCAAAATCCCCATTCCCTCCCCACTCCAGGAGGAAGGATATTGCAAAATCCCCATTCCCTCCCCCACTCCTGGGGGAAAGGATATTTATTTATTTTATTTATTTATTTATTTATTTATTTATTCATTCATTCATTCATTCATTCATTCATTCATTCATTCATTCATCCATCCATCCATCCATCCATCCATCCATCCATTCATTCATTCATTCATTCATTCATTCATTCATTCATTCATTTCATTCATTTATTTATTTATGCATGCCGCCCTTCTCCCAAAGGACTCAGGGCGGTGTACAGCCATACCAAAACGAACATATACCCATAAAATTTAAACACAATTTAAAATATATTAAAATGTGGCCCTTATATTAAAAACTACAAGCACCCAATTAAAATTCATTTTCTAAGCCAGCCTGGCCTGTTGAAACAAAAGGGTCTTAAGGGCACGGCGAAAGGTACGTAGGTCGGGGATCCTGCGAATCTCCGGGGGCAATTCATTCCAGAGGGCAGGTGCCCCCCACAGAGAAGGCTCTCCCCCTGGGTGTCGCCAGTCGACATTGTTTTTTTTTTTTTTTTTTAATTTGATTTATATGCCGCCCTTCTCCGAAGACTCAGGGCGGCTTACAATGTGCTCAGCAATAGCCTTCATCCTTTTGTATATTTATACAAAGTCAGCTTATTGCCCCCATAACTGGGTCCTCAATTTACCTACCTTAGAAAGGATGGAAGGCTGAGTCAACCTTGAGCCTTGGCGAGATTCGAACCCTGCAGTAATTGCAGGCAGCTGGTCTTAATAACCAGCTTAATAACAGGGTGCCTTAAACCCCTGTACTACCAAGGCGTTGTTTGACTGACGGCACCCTGAGGAGTCCCCTCTCTGTGGGAGGATATTGGCCAGTGGGAGGCTATCGGTGGCAGAAGGCGATCTCGTACATACCCAGGTCCTAAGCCATGATATTGCAAAAACCCCATTCCCTCCCCACTCCTGGGAGAAGGATACTGCAAAATCTCCATTCCCACCCCACTCCAGGAGAAGGATATTGCAAAAATCTCCTTTCCCACCCTACTCGGGGGAAGGATCCTGCCTTGGTACAGTGGTCTAAGGCACCCTGTTATTAAGCTGGTTATTAAAACCAGCTGCCTGCAATTACTGCAGGTTCGAATTTCGCCAAGGCTCAAGCCTTCCATCCTTTCTAAGGTAGGTAAATTGAGGACCCAATTTGTGGGGGCAATAAGCTGACTTTGTATAAATATACAAAAGGATGAAGGCTAATGCTGAGCACATTGTAAGCCGCCCTGAGTCTCCGGAGAAGGGCGGCATATAAATCAAAATTAAAAAAAAAATCTCCATTCCCTTCCCACTCTGGGGCCAGCCAGAGGGGGTATTTTCCGGTTCTCCGAACTATTCAAAATTTCCGCTACCGGTTCTCCAGAACCTGTCAGAACCTGCTGGATTTCACCCCTGGTCTTAACCCAGGATGGGTTATGCCTGTTGCACCTCAAACGGATTGAGCAGTCATGATGGCTTATGTTTCTCTTTCCCCTTGTGTCTTCCAGTCCTCTTCCACATGTACGATGGAGACAGCGACGGCAAGATTACCTTGCAGGAATACAGGAATGTAAAGTATCATTTTGGCCTTCCACTCAACCTGTTGCTCTTTCGGTGATCTGTTGCTGCTCCTCCTCCTCCTCCTCCTCTCTCCAACCGGTTTTACTTGCTTCTCCTAGCCAGGTGGTCCAGCAGATGCTCTCGGGAAACCCACACCTGGATAAGGAATCCGCGAGATCCATAGCAGACGGAGCCATGATGGAGGCTGCTAGCATCTGCGTGGGACAAATGGTAAGTTTGGGCAATGGTCCCCCCAGAAGAGGAGAAGGGGCTGCAGCTTGGCCATCAAGCATGGGGAGTTTCTTTCTCCAAAGAGATGTTCTACCTTTAGTCTGTTAATTCATTCATCCAATGTATTGATTTATTTCTCCCATTTACTTATTCAACTTGCAAACTTGATCCGGGGAGCAGCCAACACAGAATTAAAATCATAGTCAAGATAAAACAAAACAGAAGTTCAAATCCAAGATGGAATGGAATGGATTGGAAACATATAGAGAATAGAATATATAGAGAATAGAATAAGAATAAGAATGGGAATAGCAATAGAATAGAATAGAATAGAATAGAATAGAATAGAATAGAATAGAATAGAATAGAATAGAATAGAATAGAATAAGGAAGGAAGGAAGGAAGGAAGGAAGGAAGGAAGGAAGGAAGGAAGGAAGGAAGGAGAGAATGGGAATGGAATGGAATAGAACATATAGAGAATAGAATATATAGAGAATAGAAGAATAAGAATAAGAATAGAGGAAGGAAGGAAGGAAGGAAGGAAGGAGAATGGAATGGAATGGAATAGAACATATAGAGAATAGAATATATAGAGAATAGAAGAATAAGAATAGAAGGAAGGAAGGAAGGAAGGAAGGAAGGAAGGAAGGAAGGAAGGAAGGAAGGAAGGAAGGAAAAAAATGGAATGGAATGAAATAGAATATATAGAGAATAGAATATATAGAGAATAGAATTAGAATAGAATAGAATAGAATAGAATAGAATAGAATAGAATAGAATAGAATAGAATAGAATAGAATAGAATAGAATTCTTTTATTGGCCAAGTGTGATTGGACACACAAGGAATTTGTCTTTGGTGTATATGCTCTCAGTGTAGATAAGGAGAATAAAATATATTAATCAAGAATAAAAAGATGCAACACTTGGTGATAGTCAAGGTTACTAATAAGCTATCAAATCGTACTAGGAAACAAATAAAAACAATATAAATTGAAAGATACAAGCAACAGGGTTTATAGTTATAAGTGGGGAAGAGATAGATACTAGTAAGGGAAGAATAATAGTAATATGGTCTTAGTAAAATTATTTGACAGTGTTGTGGGAATTAGTTGTTAAGCAGAGTGATGGCATTCGGGAGAAAAACTGTCCTTATGTGTAGTTGTTCTGGTGTGCAGTGCCCTATAGCGTTGTTTTGAGGGAAATTAGAATTGTTATTGACTTCTGAGAGTTTAACAGAATTGGGACCAATTGAACATCGGTTATGCTTAGGGCAATGCTCTTTCTTAATACTAAATTTGCAATTGTTTGAAATCGCCTTGAATAGCATTGGCATTTAGACTTATATACCGCTTCACAGTGCTTTCCAGCCCTCTCTAAGCAGTTTACAGAGTCAGCCTCTTGCCCCCAACAATCTGGGTCCTCATTTTACTCACCTCGGAAGGACGGAAGGCTGAGTCAACCTTGAGCCTGCTGAGATTTGAACTGCCAAACTGCAGCTAGCAGTCAGCTGAAGTAGCCTTCAGTGCTGCACTCTAACCACTGTGCCACTTCGGCTCTTATATTATAAATTCTTATAAATTCCTCAGTCTTTAGAGATAGGGCAGGTCAAAAAAACCAACATCAGAAATATGCTTGAAATTTAGTTTACTGAGATAAGCTCTTACAGCATTTTGAAAGCCTGATATTTTCTCTTCCTTCCTTTCACGCCAAGGATAGCAAAGTTAAATTTCATTCTCACACGGTCTTGTTTTCTTGCGCTGACCTTGTGTTTTGCAGATAATCTCTGCCTATTCTCTCCAAGGTCAAACTTATGTTTTGTCTATGCCATTTCTCTTTCAAATGTTTGGGATTTTATACTGCTTGTGCTGCCCTCCAGGGGATATACAGTAGTGGCCAAAATTGTGGGAATCTTTTGGGGAAAAGTGTATTTTCTAAAACTAGCTAATAACACCACTTTTTTTGGGGGGGGGGAGCAGTACCATAAAATTATATATCAATGGAAAGATCCTTGAATCAAGAATGTCATGCAATAACTTTTATGATGGATTTGCTATTAGAATAGCAGTTACAATGTAAAGAAGAAAAGTGAAACACGTAGGAAGAAAGGAGATGTACAAAAATGATCACCCTAGAAAAAACGAGATATACAAAAACGATCACCATGTTGGGTAATCTTTAGCATGAATTACAGCCTTACAATGTCTTCCCATGGAGTGAACCAAGTCTTTTAGTTCTGCAGCTGTTCTCATGTGAAACCAAGATTGAATGGCTCTGATGATGCATTGAGGACTTTCTCAGATGTGGGTCCTTCCACTCTAGTTTTCAATGCCACCATCAGAAGGGCTGGGTAGCTGTGCCCAGGCCCGTCACAACACAGGCCAACCTTAGAAGCAACTCCATGGAGCATTTCAGAAGGTGCAGATTTCCCCAAGTAATATCGGAAAACCGGGAGGGGCGAGGAATGATGAAGAATTCTGCCTGGTCTGGTCTGGATGAAGGCAACTTACTAAGGTCTTTGGGGCCTTCTAGGGTGATTCATCTTGAGCCTTAGGTCAACTTTTATTGTTTGCTCATCTTTATCAAGATAGCATGATAGAAGAAAACTAGCCGAATCATGCCGAACATAAGATTTCCAGGTGCTGTTGGACTACAGGCCCCAGCATCCCTTAATCTGGCCTGAGGCTGCTGGGAGTTGTAGTTTAGCAACATCCGGACAGGTTTTCTGCCTTTGCTACTATTTTATTCTTTGTATTCATTATCTATCTCTCGACCTGCCTATTTATCTATCATCCATCCATCCATCCATCCATCCATCCATCCATCCATCCATCCATATCTATCTATCTATCTATCTATCTATCTATCTATCTATCTATCTATCTATCATCTATCTATCTATATCTATCTATCCTCATCTCCATCCATCCATCCATCCACATCCATCTCTCTCTCTCTCTCTCATTCTATCATATCTATCTATCTATCTATCTATCTATCTATCTATCTGTCTAAAGTATCTATCTGTCTCTATCATCTCTCTCTCTCCCCGTCTCCATCCATCCATCCATCCATCCATCCATCCATCCATCCACCTCACTCTCTCATTCTATCATCTGTCTGTCTGTCTGTATCTCTCTCTCTCTATCATCTATCTATCTACAATATCTGTCTCTATCATCTCTCTCACTCCCTGTCTCCAGCCAGCCAGCCACCTATCCACATCTGTCTGTCAGTCTGTCTGTCTGTCTGTCTGTCTGTCTACAGTATCTATCTATCTCTGTCTCTATTATCCATCCATCCATCCATCCATCCATCCATCCATCCATCCATCCATCCATCCACATCTATATATCTATCTTTTCTTTATCTACCTCTCCTGTCTTTCATCTGTCTGAATCTCTCTTTTGTCAATATCTCCATATTTTATCTCTCCTTCTCTCATCTGTATTTCATCTGCTTAGCCATTTTTCTATCCATCTCTCTATATCTCTTCTCTATTTCCTCTTTCGCTCTCTCACTCTCTCTGCAATATCTTTTTTTGCTTGTAGCCCATGGAGTGGGGTGGGGGGGCATTATACATCTCATAAATAGAAAAATGCTTTTTGTAACGTGACTGCCTCTCAAACTGAAATGAATGCGGTACAGCCACCATATACCAACTCTATTAAAAATACCAGTTGTGTAATCTCTCACTGAATGATTTAAGAGACATCGTTGTTGTCGTGTGTTCAGTTTTCCTTCTCCCTCCTTGTCTCTTTTTCCTTGTATCGTGTCACCTTGACTATAAACGTACAGGTCGAATGGTATAAAAAAGACCTTTTTTGCAGGAACTTTAGCAGCTTCGTTAATATAAGATAACAACTCGATCCTTCTTGCAACCCATGTAAAAAACAGACAGGCCTTGATAGGATGATCACAATTGCCCTTGTGACTTTTTTCCAAGTGTCCCTGTGTAAAAAAACAACAACACCACAGAGTCTCTTGCATCCTTTTTTTTTTTAATTTAAATAAATACCAAAAAAGAAAAAGAAAGCATCCAATTCTAAGGGGAGAAGTTAAAAAAAGAGAAATGAAAACATGCGGGAGATATATTTACAGAATGTCTACATCAATAAACGGAAGTGATGATTCATTACAGACATTCATCGCTAATCTATATTAATCAATGGTGCAAACCACAGAATAGTTTCAGCCATATGTTTGTCTTTCCAGTGCTGAACAATACAGAAAGTCTCTCGTCTATAAAAAGTATTTCAATTGTGCAGATGTCAGCTCCCACTTGCGCGAGATAAATTTCCAAAGAATATAAACATTTGAAAGTATTAAATCTTAAAAAGTTGAGTCACCGCATGTGGATTCCTTCAGCCCCCAAATAGAACAATATATTTAAATAAAACATTATTTTCACTGAAGTGCTAACAACATGAAGGCCTCGACAACAATATTATTTCTGGTTGATTATTTTTTTAAAAAAATCTAATTGGATGTTTGGCTTTTTTAAAAAAATCTTTTTTTATTAGTTAAGTAAAAGCTGCAAACTAAATTGTTGCCATTTTTAATTTTGTTCACAAAAGTCACCTCTTGAGGTAGGAGCCATCAATTTGAATTAATAAATTAAACAATATTATTTCTGGTTGGATATTTGGCTTTTTTTTAAAAAAAATCTTTTTTTATTAGTTAAGTAAAAGCTGTAAACAAAATTGTTGCCATTTTTAATTTTGTTCACAAAGTTACCTCTTGAGATAGGAGCCACACAATTCAAATTAATCAATTAAACAATATTATTTCTGGTTGATTTTTATTTTTTAAAAAAATCTAATTGGATGTTTGGCTTTTTTAAAAAAATCTTTTTTTTATTAGTTAAGTAAAAGCTGCAAACAAAATTGTTGCCATTTTTAATTTTGTTCACAGAGTCACTTCTTGAGACAGGAGCCACACAATTTGAATTAATAAATAATAAATAAATAAACAAAAAGATAAGCACAGAAAAAGATTCCTACACATACGGAAAGGATTTAAAAGAAAAGAAGAAAAAAAAAAGATTTCAAAACCATTATAAGATAGGCATTCTGGTAGCCCCTTTTGCTTTCTATACCCCCTCCCTTTTTTCTCCAGCCATTCAACTGATTTAGTTAAATATTTTTATACTTTGGATGTTTCTGTTTGCATCATTTTTGACTATTATACACTGTTTCTTTTTCAACATAAACCGCATTTTAGCACGCCTTACTACGTATGGTATGTGATATGTTGCACATAAGTAAACCACCCCTGTGTGAATTTGGTTAGACTTCTGCTGTAAATTTATCTGCTCAGTATATTCTTTCATTTTAGTCTCCAAACATGGCGACTTTAAGACTTGTGGACTTCAGCTCCCAGAATTCCCCAGCCAGCAGTGCTGGCTGGGGAATTCTGGGAGCAGAAGTCCACAAGTCTTAAAGTCGCCATGTTTGGAGATCCCTGTCCTATACATATGGTTTTCCTTCCCCAATGTTGCGCCAATGTGATTCTTGCCAGCTAACACCTTATTATGCTTTTCATTTATATCCCTTGGGGTCAGACTTAACACAGATATCCCTGGTTTTAATTCCAATTCCATCTTTGGGAATTTCCTGAACGTTAGGGTGTATTTCCCTTTCGACTTCTCCTGATTATTTCCTTTTGATTTTCCCTTCCTGAAATGAATCTCTTTTCCTTCCTAATTTTAGGAGCCGGACCAAGTCTACGAAGGGATCACATTTGATGATTTCCTGAAGGCGAGTCAATCATTTACTTTTTTTTTTTTTTTTGCATTTTTATCGGCTTGCATAGAAAGAGGAGGCTGGCCTGTAGGACCGTATGCTCTACTCAGCTCTGCCAAGCAAACCCACCTGCAATTTTTAAAAAATATTCATTTCCAAATTCACAGAAATAATCTCCAGTAATGGTTTTTCAACACAGTCTCCCAAATAATCAGCGTAGGGGAGAAGTAGACTGGGAGTTCTTCAAACATCAGTTAACTACTGTGTTTCCTCAAAAATAAGACATCCCCTGATAATAAGCCCAATCAGGCTTTTGAGCGCATGCGCTAAAATAAGCCCCCCCAGAAAATAAGCCCTCCCCGAAAATATTTAAACACATGCGCAGCTGGTCCCCGCCATTTCCTCTGGTTAGGGTTAGGGAGACAGAACTGGAAATCAGGTAAGACGGCAAGAGAAGCCCCATCTTGCTCCTTGTGCTCCAAAATAAGACCTCCCCGAAAATAAGGCCAAGCGCTTATTTTGGGGTTCAAAAAAAATATAAGACAGCGTCTTACTTTCAGGGAAACATGGTATTTTGCAAAAACTGCTATACGGATAGTTTTTATACCTACAAACTTTACAAGGGTGGGTAAAGCAAAGGTAAAGGTTCCCCTCGCACATATGTGCTAGTCATTCCTGACTCTAGGGGGCAGTGCTCATCTCCGTTTCAAAGCCGGAGAGCCAGCGCTGTCTGAAGACGTCTCCGTGGTCACGGGGCCGGCATGACTCAACGCCAAAGGCGCATGGAACGCTGTTCCCTTCCCACCAAAGGTGGTCCCTTTTCTTCTACTTGCATTTTTTACGGGCTTTCGAACTGCTAGGTTGGCAGAAGCTGGGACAAGTCACGGGAGCTCACCCCGTTACGCGGCGCTAGGGATTCGAACCGCTGAACTGCCGACCTTTCGATCGACAAGCTCAGCATCTTAGCCACCGCGTCCCCACAAGGGTGGGTAGGGTTAAGTCAATTGTGCAAAGGAAAATGGAGAAGAGTCCTCCTTATGGGAGATGGGCAAAAGGTTCACAGCAGAAGACTTTGGGCACCTCAAACAGGACCTTCACTTGGTCCTGTTTGAGGTGCCCAAAGTCTTCTGCTGTGAACCTTCTGACCATCTCAAGTGAAGGTAGAGAAGTCCATGTATCACCTTTGGAGTGAATTCCTCTTTCCCCCAGCTATTTTTTGGGGGGGGGAAAGTTCTAAGGCCAAGGCAACTGTGAGTTGAGTTCTGGAATGCAACATTTGCGCCTTCTTGAAGTACGACTTAAGATTGCAGGGTTGTCTTCTCCTCTACTAACTCTGGGTTTTTTTTTTATCCCCTTTTCAATGCCAGATATGGGAAGGCATCGACATAGAGACCAAGATGCACGTTCGCTTCCTCACGCTCGAACCGATGGCGCTCTGCTACTGACGGCGGCGGAGTAGCTACAACCGGGTGGTGGGGAGGCTTTGGAGGAGATGGCCAGAGGCTTGTTTGGGTGGGTGGGAGGGCCAACGTGTCTGATGGAGCAGCTGCCACGGATCCACGAAGTTCAGGCCAGCCACATGGATGGATTCCCATCTTGGGTTGAAGACTCAACTCTTCTGGCCTCCAGTAAAAGGACCTCAGTTCTGATGCAACGCTGTAGTGCTTGCTACGTTTGTGCAGTTGTGTTTTACTTCTAGCTTTCTGGGCTGAGATAAGCCCCCCAAACACCCTCAGTCAGAAGGGGGTGCCATCACTGCCCACAGTAAGTCAGCTTTTGGGGCGAATGGCTATATATATTACAGGTAGTCCTTGACTTAATGACCACAATGGAGTCCAATTGTTCCTAAGCGAGGCATTTTGTGAGTTTGGCTCACAACTTTTTTACAACTTTTTCTTGCAACCTTTGTTAAGTGAATCACTGCAGTTGTTGAGTTAGTAACACGGTTGTTAATTGAAGCTGGCTTCCCCATTGACTTTGCTAATCAGGTCACTAAATGTGATCACATAATTCCAGGACACTGAAACCATCATATTCAGAAGCTTGGCAATTGACTCATATGAGTCAATTGCCAAGCTTCTGAATTTTAATCACATGCCATGGAGATGTTGCAATCGTAAATGCGAAAAACGATCACGTTTAACATTCGCCGTTCAGTGATGTTATCACTTCCAACGGTCACTAAATGAACTGTTTTAAGTCAAGGATTACCCATACTAGCTTTTAAGTGGTAATTATATATAGACATTCTTCTATGCACATATTAGCATTTACGTAGTTCTCTTTATGTACTAAAATATGCTAATATGCGTATGTGTATATATACACACACACAGAGAGATGGGCATAATTTGTCTGTTCCTGGAATGAACTAATTATGCTAACAAATCTGTATATGTATGTGTGTATGTGTACACACACACACACACACAGATATATATATATATATATATACACACATATTATATATATTATATATATATATATTATATATATAAGCCCCCAATGTTTCACTTCTCATCCAAGAAGCTTCTTCAGTTCTGACTGAATGGTGGGGAATGGAACGATTTATATTCTTTGCAGTCATCTGGTCCTTAACACTCCGAAGGTAAGTCGTTAGCTCCCTTGAGGGTCCTTGAGGTCATTTGGGGGTTTATCTGTACCCTCGGGGTCATCTGAATCAGGGTGCAAATGGATATGGGGCCTTCTTGGGACTGCCGAAAGGACTGTGTCGGAGACAGTAGGTAAGTGGTGTCATATCCCTCCCCCTCTGTTAGAGTGTGTGCTGTTCAGTTTTAACACAGATGGCCTCTTTGCCCCCACCCCCTTTCAAGCCAGCCTTCCCCTCTGTCCTGAATGTGGACTTTGCTGTCTTCGAAAGAGCGACCTTGCCTTTCAAATGCAGATGGACTGCTGAATCTTGTCCTGGTGGGTTTGTTCTCCCATGTTGTGCCATGCGAATGTGAAGTGGTTGTTTTGCTTTTCCGATGTACAGATCTGCACGTCTCACTGCATTTTACTGCATATTTTACCCCTTGGGGTGGACAAGCTTCTGCCTTAGTGCAGTGTTTCTCAACCTTGGCAACTTTTAAGACAGGTGAACTTCAACTCCCAGATTTCCTCAGTGAGCATGCTGGTTGAGGAATTCTGGGAGCTGAAGTCTACACATCGTGAGGTTATCAAGATTGAGAAACACTGTGTGTATTCTTGGGCTGAAAAGTGTGCATGTGTTGTGTTGGTTGAAAATCTTCCTGATCTTTTCAGATATTCCCGCAACATGTTGCTTCATCTGTTGTTCTCTTTGTCTCTTATGGAGGGCAAATGATCCTACTGGATCTTTATCTGGATTTGATGAAGGCCCAGTTGGGATAATCACAGGTTCTGAGGCGTTCTTTGATGTTTTAGTTCTTCTTTTGCCTCTTTGATGGTAGATAAACTTTCAGCCCAGTAGCGTAGAGTTCTGACGACTCCCATGTTTGTGCTCCAGTGGATGGTGAGAATAAAATGTAAACTGGGTTTTCTGTATACTTTCGTGTTGGAAGGATGAATCTTGTTGTGATGGGTTGGTTCTCCTACATTGTGCCACGCGTTTGTGAAGTGGTTGTTTTGTTCTCAACGCATGGCACAACAGAGGAGAACAAACCCATCAGGCCAAGATTCCGCAGTCCATCTGTCCATGGAGATTTTCAGTCATCCGGGTCGGGGTTCTTCCAAAGGTCCTTTTTCCAAGAGGCCACTGGACTTCCTTTGTTTTTCCTTGAAGACATTTCGCTTCTCATCCAAGCAGCTTCTTCAGTTCATTGCTTCAACTGAAGAAGCCCCTTGGATGAGAAGTGAAACGTCTTTCAAGAAAAGACAAAGGAAGTCCAGTTGCCTCTTGGAAAAAGGGCACTGCATTTGAAAGACGAAGGCCACTCTTCTGAAGACAGCAACGTCCACATTCTGGACAGAGGGGAACAATAGTTTGAAGGGGGGGGCGGAGCAAAGAGGCCATCTGTGTTAAAACCGACAGCGCTCTCTCAACGGGGGGGGGGGGATATGCCACCACCTCTTTCTGACACAGTCCTTTCGGCAGTCCCAAGAAGGCCCCATACCCATCTGCACCCTGATTCAGGTGACCCCCCCCTCCGAGGGTACAATCAACCCCCCCAAGTGGCCTCAACGACTCTCGAGAGAGAGCTAACGACCGACCTTCGGAGTGTTAAGGACCAAGATGGCTGCAAAGAATATAAATCCTTCCATTCCCCACCATTCAGTCAGAACTGAAGAAGCTTCTTGGATGAGAAGCTGGGCGGCAAAAAAAAAAAAAAAAAAAAAAAAAAAAAAAAAAAAAACCACCAACCCAAAACCTAAGCACCTACCCCACGCACACACATTCAATTATATTCAAGTCACAGAGTGTCCGGGACATTGCCATGTTAGGACATACCCCTATTACTGTGTGTGTCTGTGTACATTAACACAAGATACATACATATACATACAGTAATCTAGGCTAAGGGGGGGGGGCTTCTTCCTAATAGATCTTAGCCTATAATTACTGTGTCTGTATTAAGAGACAGACACATAGTAGTAATATAGGCTAAGATCTATTAGGAAGAAGGCCCCCCCCCCCCCTTAGCCTAGATTACTGTATGTATCTTGTGTTAATGTACACAGATACACACAGTAATAGGTATGTTCCCTAATCCAGGGCTGGGCAAATGTGGCCCCTTTTGCAACCTGTGGACTTCAACTCCCAGAATTCCTGAGACAGCCAAGCTGTCTCAGGAATTCTGGGAGTTGAAGTCCACAGGTTGCAAAAGGGGCCACATTTGCCCAGCCCTGCCCTAATCTATGGTAATATGTTTATTGCATCTACATATTACCATACATTAAGGTGTGTACTCCATATTAAGGTTACGAGTTCTGGGCTGCAAAAGTAGGAGCAAGCCACTAGTGCAAGGGTGGGTAACTCTGGCCCTTTTACAACCTGTGGACTTCAACTCCCAGAATTCCTGAGACAGCTTGGCTGTCTCAGGAATTCTGGGAGTTGAAGTCCACAGGTTGTAAAAGGGCCACAGTTACCCACCCCTGCACTAGAGGGCAGCTAAACTTTATTTTGGCGCCCTCTAGTGGCCTGCCATGTTTTTGCAGCCCAGAGCTGGTAAATCCTTAGAGCAGTCTTTTTCCAAACTTGGCAACTTTTTTAAGAGGTACGGGCTTTCAACTCCCAGAATTACTCGGGAGTTGAAGTCACCTCACCTCTGACAAGTTTGCAAAACACTGCCCTCGCTCGTACACACAATAATATACATCCAGCTACGAAAACAAATACTGTACCTTTACAGGGAGGATACATCCGATGAAGGTGTGGCTAACTGATGAGGGCTTATAAATCCGAAATAAATCTATCTTAGTCTCCTTAGTCTCCCAATGGACAGCAGGGAGCTTGCTGGCTGCTGGAAAAAAAAAAGCCTAGAAACTAATGGATTGGGATTTCACTGAACTAGGGCTGCATAAAAATCTTGGTTTACGTAGGAAGAACCTGGATAAAGAGAAATACATACATACATACATATATATAGTTGTCTTCTTAAGTTTTAGTGGGTGTGCATATGCAAAAAATTAAAATCTCAGGTGTTTTCCCGCATCATTGTAAGGATTTTTAGATGATTTTAAGCTGGGATTTTAACCAGAATTTTAAACATTTTAACCAACTTATTTACAATGACGCGGGAAAACACCCGACATTTTAATTTTTTGCATATTTTATATATATAATAAATATAATATAATATAATATAATATAATATAATATAATATAATATAATATAATATATATATATATATATATATATATATATATATATATATATATATATATATATATATATATATATATATATATATATGTAGGTCTTTGGTTATTCGGGTCTTCTCCCACGTAGAATTGGAAGTGTCTTGGCGACGTTTCGACGAAGTCTCATTCGTCATCTTCAGGCTGGTGTTCTCGGCTTCGTGCTTCCAGGAGAAGCCGAGAACACCAGCCTGAAGATGACGAATGAGACTTCGTCGAAACGTCGCCAAGACACTTCCAATTCTACGTGGGAGAAGACCCAAATAACCAAAGACCTACATACAAACACCTGCGAAAACCTGAGAAAACATATATATATAAATATATATATATATATATATATATATATATATATATATATATATATATATATATATATATATATATATTTGTTTTCTGAGGTTTTCGCTGGTGTTTATATGTAGGTCTTTGGTTATTCGGGTTTTCTCCCGCGTAAAATTGGAGGTTTCTTGGCAACGTTTCGACGAAGTCTCATTCGTCATCATGATGACGAATGAGACTTCGTCGAAACGTTGCCAAGAAACCTCCAATTTTACGCGGGGAGAAAACCCGAATAACCAAAGACCTATATATATAAATATATATATATATATACACACACACACATACACACACAGAGTATTTTTCGGAGTATAAGATGCACCTTTTCCCGCCCTAAAAGGGGGTGAAAATTTAGGTGTGTCTTATACACTGAATGTAGCCCTGCCCACCCACTGGCCCCCACCCTTTGGCCTCTACCTCCTTGCAGCAAGAAGAAACCGCCCGTTTCAGCTTCAGCACATCCTGATTAGCACAAGTGGATTGGATCGGCCTCCTGACTCTCAACTGATTTGCTCTCAGCTGTTTTGCGCAGGCCTCTGCTGCTTGCTGCAAGGAGGAAAATTGCTAGGAGCAGATTTTTTTTTTTTTTCTCCTTGTGCTAATCAAGCTACGCTGAAAACGCAAATGAAAATAAAGCAGGCTGTTTGCTTTTTGCTGCAACGAGGCAAAATTGCTGGGAGGCAGATTTCTTTTTCTTGTTTTCCTCACCCAAAAAGGTAGGTGCGTCTTATAGTCTGGTGCATCCTATACTCTGGAAAATACGGTACACATGTGTGCTCGACTTACCTGTGGGTGGAACAGCCACAGAATATGTGGCAGGACAGCCTCTGGATCTTTCCCCAATTTGGGGTTTCAAAAACAAGCGCCGCTGACAATAAAACAGCCATTTTTTCAAGCACGCAAACCCCCTCGTCCCGAGACCATCGCTTGATAAAGAGATTTTATTTACAAGAACGCTTCCCAAAGTCCAACACCTTCTCCAGATGTTGCGAGATCTCCAGATGTTGTAGGTAGCGTTGGTGCCTCCTCCAGAAAAGCAGCGTTGAACCAGGTGCAAGGAATGGACTCCCCACCCCCAGTTCTGAACTCTGCACGTGGGCTAAAGCCAGTGTTACTACCTTCTGGATCTTGGGCTACGGCCTTTGCGATTACCTCCTGATTCTTGCCTATCTATCGTGGTTCCTGTGGGCGACCATCCCTTCTACGATCAGGGTGACCGACTTCAGGGGTGGGCTGCTGGGGGATTCGCAGAGGTTCGGGAGAATCTCTAGCTAAGATTTTGCGCAGTTTGGAGAACCCCCCAAATCCCACTTCTGGCTGGCCCCGCCCACCCCTTCCCTCCCTGGAGTTACCACGTGGCCCGTTTTGGATGTAGCTAAGTGCAGGGCACGTGCAGAGGCTCGGGGAGGGTGAAAAACGGGCCTACCAGAAGTTTGGTGAGGCCCGTTTCCGGCCTCCAGAGGGCCTCTGGTGCCTGGGGAGGCCATTTTCGCCCTCACAGAGGCTCAAAGAAAGCCTCCAGAGCCTGGGGAGGGCAAAAACACACACACACCTGCCGCCGCCATGGTGCAGGAGGCTGACTAGGGCAGTGGTTCTCAACCTGTGGGTCAGGACCCCTTTGGGGATCGAACGACCCTTTCACAGGGGTCACCTAAGACCATCGGAAAACACATATTTTCAATGATTTTAGGAATAATTTTATGGTTGGGGGTCACCACAACACAAGGAACAGTATTAAAGGGTCGCAGCATTAGGAAGGTTGAGAACCACTGGACTAGGGCATCCCTGGAAACCCTTGCTGAAATTTTTGAAGCCCACCCCTGATCTCTTCGTTCCTACAGTGGTGTTATGAGAGGTATTGAAAGACCCCCACGCGGCCCCCTTCTGCTGCTGTCTGCTTGGCCAGCCCGAATCCTCCCCCAAGAGCTCTGCAGGATCTCCATCCTTGAGGTTCCCCTTCTCCACGGCCCAGCTAAGTTGGGTCTTCCCTTGTCCCAAAGGTGATTTTTTTCAAGGGGCCACTGGATTTTCTTTCTTCTTCTTTTTTTTTTTTTTAATTTGATTTATATGCCGCCCTTCTCCGGAGACTCAGGGCGGCTTACAATGCGCTAAGCAAAAGCCTTCATTCTTTTGTATATTTATACAAAGTCAGCTTATTGCCCCCACAAACTGGGTCCTCATTTCACCTACCTTAGAAAGGATGGAAGGCTGAGTCAACCTTGAGCCTTGGAGAGATTCGAACCTGCAGAAATTGCAGGCGGCTATGTTAATAACAGGGTGCATTAAACCACTGTACTACCAAGGCTCCTTCTTGAAGACGTTTCGCTTCTCATCCAAAAAAGCTTCTCGGATGAGAAGCGAAACATTTTTGAAGAAAAGGAAAAAAAACCAGAAAGTCCAGCTGCCACTTGTGGGGAAAAAAAGGACCTTTGGGACAACCATGACTTGGGACAATGAAAAATCTCCACGGACGTTCCACAGACTGCCTTCTTCTTGTGCCTCCACAGACACAGAACTTCTTCCCAACGCTGCCTAGATGTTGTCATAGGGGACCACGAGGCCGATATTGTAGTTGTAGCCGATCATTTCGTTGTAAGAGGAGCGGCAGATGGGAAGGACGCTCTCCGCCACCAACTGGTCCACGGAGAACTCGTAGGCGTAGATGACGCCTCGATGCCTGTTGAGAGAGGAGCAGTGAGAGAGAGAGAGAAGGGAAAAGAAAGTACCGTATTTTTTCGGACTATAAGAGGCACTTTTTTGTTCTCCCAAAAGGGGGCGAAAATGTCCGTGCGTCTTAGAGACCGAATATTGCCGAAGCCCCGCCCACCCGCCATATGTTTGAGCTCCGCACGACCTGTTTTCAGTTTTGGTGGCTTTTTGGGCCTGTTTTCAGGGCTTTTTTTTTGGCCTGTTTTTGAGGCTTTTGGGGCCCCGTTTTTGAGGCTTTTTTCAGCCTGTTTTCGGGGCTTTTTTTGGCCCGTTTTTGAAAATGGATAAAGTACCACTGGGAAAGTGGTCAGCTCTCACCTTCGGTGAGCGGTCAAGTCGTCATCCGTGATGCTGGCGCCCCGGGGAGTTTTTTCATTGGGGACGTTGGCCGTGATGAGGCTGTGGGAGTTGAAGCGGAGGTGGCGAACTGGGTGCCTGGAAAAAAAGGGACACGCAGAGTCTATCAGGGAATAGGAATAGGAATAGGAATTAGAAATAGAATAGAATAGAATAGAATAGGAATAGAATAATAGAATAGAATAGAATAGAATAGAATAGAATAGAATAGAATAGAATAGAATAGAATAGAATAGAATTAAGGAGCAGAGTAGAGTAGAGTTGAAAATGAATAGAATAGAATAGAATAGAATAGAATAGAATAGAATAGAATAGAATAGAATAGAATAGAATAGAATAGAATAGAATTAAGGAGTAGAGTAGAGTAGAGTTGAAAATGAATAGAATAGAATAGAATAGAATAGAATAGAATAGAATAGAATAGAATAGAATAGAATAGAATAGAATAGAATAGAATAGAATAAGAGGAGAGGAGAGGAGAGGAGAGGAGAGGAGAGGAGATTATAGAATGGAAGGGGAGGAGAGGAGAGGAGAGGAGGTAAGGTAAGGTAAGGTAAGGTAAGGTAAGGTAAGGTAAGGTAAGGTAAGGGAAGGGAAGGGAAGGGAAGGGAAGAGAAGAGAAGAGAAGAGAAGAGAAGAGAAGAGAAGAGAAGAGAAGAGAAGAGAAGAGAAGAGAAGAGAAGAGAAGAGAAGAGAAGAGAAGAGAAGAGAAGAGAAGAGAAGAGAAGAGAAGGAAGGAGAATGGAATGGAATGGAATGAAGAAAGAGTAAAGTAGAGTAGAGTAGAGTAGAATAATATCAATATAAAATTAGAATAGAACAGAACATAATAGAATAGAATAGAATAAAATAAAATAGAATAGAGCTGGAAGGGACCTTGGAGGTCTTCTAGTCCAGCCCCCTGCTCCAGCAGGAGAACCTATGGTCAGACCTGGAAGCCATCTTTTCACCTTTGAGCCTTCAGGCCTGCCACAAATCCTGCTGTGGGAAAATGGGAGGGGGGGGGATTGTATGGAGTGGAGATATATGTAGTCAAAATAACATTCTTCCTAGAAAGTCAAGGCCACTCTTCCCTGCAGCTGTGCTGAGAAGATTGAGGAGGCATCTTCTGTTCCGGAGGGTACCTGATTGGTTCAGGTGATGGACATGTGGGTGCAGGAGGAAGGGACTTGAACTTTCTTTTGGGGGAGGAAAACCCCGAAGCTCTCAGATTCGGGTTTTCCCAGATGCGCCAATACGACATCTCTAATAAAATGGAACTTTGAGGAAACTCAAGTCTTGGAGTTTGATTTCGTTGAGGGTGTTACTTGGCACCTTGACACCTATGCTATTCCAGAGAAGTGACTGTCCAGTCTCTTTTCAAAAACCTCCAGTCATGGAGTGCCACAACTTCCGGTGGCAAGCTGTTCCACTAGTTAATTGTCCCCATCACTGACGGTTGCTAATTTAACCGCCGCAGAGATTCACTCAGCAACGGTGGCAAGAAAAGGTTGTAAAATGGAGAAAAACTGCTTAGCAATTGCCTCGCTTAGCAACTGGGCTCAATTGTGGTTGTAAGTTGAGGACTACCGACGTATGAAAATCTCAAAGCCCCACTTATTTTTTTTTTAAAAAAAACATCTCTCTCCAGGGCATGGAGGATGTCCCATAACGCCTCTCGAAGCGAACACAAGTCTGTCTGTCTTGTGATATAAGAGAGAGAGAGACAGAGACAGAGACAGAGACAGAGAAAAAGAGAAAGAGAGAAAGAGAGAGAGAGGGAGAGAAGATAGCAGAAAACTATATTTCTAAAAGCAGAAAAATAGTTTTGAGCGCCCTCAAGTGGATCCTTTCTGAAATGCAGCTGGAGCAGGAAGAAATGGAATAAGAAAAATAGTTAAGAAAGGAGGAGGAGGAGGAGGAGGAGGAGGAGGAGGAGGAGGAGGAGGAGGAGGAGGAGGAGGAGGAGGAGGAGGAGGAGGAGGAGGAGGAGGAGGAGGAGGAGGAGGAGGAGAAGTGGTGGGAGCTTCATCCCTGGAAGCTTTAAAAGAAGAGAATGGACTGCCATCTGTCAGAAATGGTGTAGGGTGTCCTGCTTGGGCGGGGGGTTGGACTAGATGACCTCCAAGGTCCCTTCCAACTGTGTTAATCCTGTTAAAGCAGGTAGGATCTCACCTGGCGTGCATTTCCCAGAGCTTGTTGCCCATCCGCTGGTCCCACACGCAGACCAGCCCTTCCTCTCCGCCGCTGACCACCTTCCAGTCGTCCATCTGCACCGCCGAGACCCCCAACTGATGGCCGCAAAGCGAGGAGACAGGCTCACTTCTGCGGAGGTCGTACACCATCACCCTGACAAAGCAAGACAAGGGGCTGTCAATATTTAAGGGGGTGGATGGGGAGATCATACCTGCCCATCCTGCAGGCTTAAATAGGAGGGCAATCTACTAGTCCCTAAGAAGAAACACTGTCTGGTGTTTGAGCTTTTGGTCCCATTTCTTTCTCCCAAACAAGAGGATGCAGATCGCCATTGAATACAGGTGGTCTTGCACTTACGACCACACTTGAGCCCAGAATTTAATTTAATTTAATTTAATTTAATATTTAAATTTATATACCGCCCTTCTCCCGAAGGACTCAGGGCGGTAAACAGCCAGAAGTAAAAAACATCAAATACAAAATATAAAAACAATTGAAAAATGAATTAAACAATTTGGCCTGACAGTTAAAATCCCCCATTAAAAATCCAAATTAAAATACAAAATTGGAGAGATCAGGCCAGCCCGACTTGATGAAATAAAAAGGTTTTGAGGGCCCGATGGAAAGTACGTAAGTCCGGAATTGTCCGTATCTCCAGGGAGAGCTCGTTCCAGAGGGCTCCAATTTATGTTGCTAAGTGAGAAATTTGGCGAGTTTTGTCCCACGTTTTATGACTTTTCCTGCCACATTTGGCAACCGACTCACATTTATGACGGGCTGCAGTGTCCAGAGGTCACGCGATCCCCTTTTAGCGACCTTCTGATGGGTCAAGTCAACGGGGGAAGCCCGATTCACTTAACCTTGTGACTAACTTACCAAGGGCAGTGACTCACTTAACAACTATAGTAAGGAAAGTCGTAAAACGGGGACAAAACTCACTGCCTCACTTAGCGATGGAAATTTGGGGCTCAACTATGGTCGTAACTTGAGGGTTTACCTGCAGATGGAAAGACTACAGGGTTAAGTCTAGAGGCCCTCATCAAACAGACTAATAAGCCGTGTGATCTAGTTATTTGCCTTCATCTGAACCAACGAGGTATTTTCTGGCACGCGAGGCTTTCTTGGAGCGGTTCCACAGCGACAAAGCTAAACTGGATCTGGATATGGCAGTTCCACTTACCGTGTTTTTCGGTATATAAGACGCACTCCCCCCCTAAAAGAGGGTGAAAATTTGGGTGCGTCTTATACACTGAGTGAAGCCCCCACCCACCTGCTGGCCCCCATTCTTTGGCCTCTGCCTCCCAGCAATTTACCTCCTTGCAGCAAACAGCCCGTTTCAGCTTCAGCACAGCCTGATTAGCACAAGCAGCTGATTGTCGGTTGGATCAGCCTCCCGACCCTCAGCTGTTTCAGGCTGCAGGGATTGCCATTGCCTATTGCCGCGCGGGCCTCTGCTGTTTGCTGCAAGGAGGCAAATTGCTCGGAGCAGATTTTTTTTTTCTTCCTTGTGCTAATCAGACTGTACTGAAACTGAAACAGGCTATTTGCTGTTTGCTGCAAGGAGGCCAACTGCTGGGAGGCAGAGGCAGATTTTTTTTTTCTTGTTTTCCTCCCCAAAAACGGTAGGTGCGTCTTACAGTCCGGAATGTTTTATAAAAATAACGGTAGCTCTCTCAAGGATCAGCAATCCTTCTGGGAGTAGGTCTAATTCCCTTCTACAGCCAGCCGCCATCGCCGCTTAACTGCATAACGTTAAAACGGGAGCCCAGATGATCAGAAGCGAAGCCGATCTGACTCACAACTTTCGAACCTCTTGGGGGCCCCCACAGCCCAGGATGGTGGTGTTAGGAAAAGCCAATCAACAGCTTGTGCTGGGAGTATCGCGTCGGCTTTATCAAAATGAGAAATCGATGTATGATTTCATGGGGATCCGTCAGGAGCAGAACAATCCTGCGTGAGGATTGATGGAAAGTGTCTTGGTAAATTACCCTCTGGAGGCAAATGGAGAGGCCAATCTTCTGTAGCCTGGATGGGTTGGACTCTTAACACCCAGCAGCCAGGCAAGACATGGGGGTGGGGGAAGAAAGAAAGAAAGAAAGAAAGAAAGAAAGAAAGAAGAGAAAGAAAGAAAGAAAGAAAGAAAGAAAGAAAGAAAGAAAGGAAGGAAGGAAGGAAGGAAGGAAGGAAGGAAGGAAGGAAGGAAGGAAGGAAGGAAGGAAAAGAAAGAAAGAAAGAAAGAAAGAAAGAAAGAAAGAAAGAAGAAAAGAAAGAAAGGAAGGAAGGAAGGAAGGAAGGAAGGAAGGAAGGAAGGAAGGAAGGAAGGGAAGGAAGGAAGGAAGGAAGGAAGGAAGGAAAAGGAAAGAAAGAAAGAAGAAAGAAAGAAAGAAAGGAAGAAAGGAAGAAAGAAAGAAAGGAAGGAAGGAAGGAAGGAAGGAAGGAAGGAAGGAAGGAAGGAAGGAAGGAAAAGAAAGAAAGAAAGAAAGAAAGAAAGAAAGAAAGAAAGAAAGGAAGAAAGGAAGAAAGAAAGAAAGAAAGAAAGGAAGGAAGGAAGGAAGGAAGGAAGGGAAGGAGAAATTGCCACCCATCCTGAACATGCATTTTCTAAACTTTCACCAAACATAAAATGCCCAACGAATAGGCAACCTGATGTGCTGCAGATGTTTTTGGTCTTCCATTTCCACCAGTTTCAGGCAGAAGGGCCAATGATGAGGAAGCGTGGAAGGTGCAATCCATAACACCTGAAATACATCAACTTGCTTACCCTTTGTCTTGATTTAAGCGATGCATTAAGGCTTAAGCCATAACTCGGTTTTGGCTGAGGGAGGAAGAGGAGGAGGAGGAGGAGGGAGGAGGAGGAGGAGGAGGAGGAGGAGGAGGAGGAGGGAGGAGGGGGAAGGAGGAAGAAGAGGGGGGGAGGAGGAGGGGGGAAAAGGAAGACGAAAAGGAGGAGGAGGAGAGGAAGAGGAAGAGGAAAAGGAAAGGAGGAGGAAGAGGAAGAAGAGGAAAAGGAGGAGGAGGAGGAGGAGAGGAAGAGGAAGAAAGAAAGCAAGAAAACAAGAAAGCAAAAAAAGCAAAAAAGAAAGAAAGAAAAAAGGAAGGAAGGAAAGAAAGAAATAAGGGAGAGAGGGGAGGGAGGGAGAAAAAGAAAGAGAGAGAGAAAGAGAAGAAAGAAGGGAGAGAGGGAGGATGAAAGAAAGAAAGAAAGAGAGAGAGAGAGAGAGAGAGAGAGAGAGAAAGAAAGAAAGAAAGAAAGAAAGAAAGAAAGAAAGAAAGAAAGAAAGAAAGAAAGAAAGAAAGAAAGAAAAAAGACAACTTGTGAACTGGAGCCCACCAAGGAGAGCAGTGGCGGTGCCAGGACTTCCATTGTTCAGCATTCCTGCTCTGATCCAAAAATAAGCCCTCCCTTTAGCCTCCTTTAATGAAACCGCTCCACGGGAGCCGGCGAATAACTCTATTCCGACAATTAGAGCAAGAGAAAAAAGAAAAAAGAAAGAAAGAAAGACAACAAAAGTCTCCAGCCGCGCGGGAACCATCTGACAGGTTGGAAGGAGGAAGGGCGCGCGGATGGGCTGGGCCTCTCCCAACACCTCCGCCGGTGCCTGCCGCTTGTCAGAACATCCACAGATGGAGTCAACAAAGCCCCCCGTCCTCCTTCCTCCGGTTCCGAGGGAGGAAGAAGCTCGGCAAAAAGTCCTTCCCGGGCACCGGCAGAAGCCTTTCCAGCCCCCATCCCTGACGGTGCCCGCACGCGGGGCCTGGCTCGCTGCCCGCTGGCGCCACGTATGCTAATGAGCCTTGCCTTCAGATTTCCCCCAGCCCTGGCAGAGGCTTTGTGGCTTCATTAGCGGAGAGCGGGCTTCCAGGCGCCGGTGCCCAGGGAAAACAAGAGACGCGCGTTTCGAGTTGTTTTCCGACGTCTTCCCAACCTGCCTCCTCTCTCCTGGCTCTGGATCGGCGGCTCCAGGCTGCTCCTTCCTCTCGGATACGGAATTATTTATTTATTTATTTATTTGATTTATATGCCGCCCTTCTCCGGAGACTCAGGGCGGCTTACAATGCGTTAAGCAATAGTATAGAAGCCTTGATAGTACAGTGGTTTAGTGCACCCTGTTATTAAGACCAGCTGCCTGCAATTTTTGCTGGTTCGAATCTCTCCAAGGCTCAAGGTTGACTCAGCCTTTCTAAGGTAGGTGAAATGAGGACCCAGATTGTGGGGGCAATAAGCTGACTTTGTATAAATATACAAAAGGATGAAGGCTATTGCTTAACGCATTGTAAGCCGCCCTGAGTCTCCGGAGAAGGGCGGCATATAAATCAAATTAAAAAAAAAAAATAGCCTTCATCCTTTTGTATATTTATACAAAGTCAGCTTATTGCCCCCACAATCCGGGTCCTCATTTTACCTACCTCGGAAGGATGGAAGGCTGAGTCAACCTTGAGCCTGGTGAGAATTGAACTCGCAGTAATTGCAGGCAGCTGGATGTTAAATGCTGCCTTAGTAGGAGGCATTAGCCTCCTACGCCACTCAGGCATTTGATTTTATTAAACTTGTATGCCGCCCTCTCTCCCAAAGGACTCAGGGCGGCTCACGACGATAAAAAACACATAAAATTCACTATTCAAATATAAAAAACCATACAATCGCCTTTAAAAAAACCCTTCAGTCCAATCCGGCCAGGCCAAATAACCATGTTTTGAGGTCACGGCGGAAAGAACGAAGGTCACGGTGCCACAGAGCCTGAGTGGCGCAGCAGACTAACGTTACTGTTAAACGTAGTATTTAGCTGCCAGCTGCCTGCAATTACTGCGAGTTCAATTCTCACCAGGCTCAAGGTTGACTCAGCCTTCCATCCTTTCGAGGTAGGTAAAATGAGGACCCGGTTTGTGGGGGCAATAAGCTGACTTTGTATAAAAAAAAGAACACCGCTTAGGGGGGACCGAAAGCCCTACTAAGCAGGTATATACAAAAGTATGAAGGCTATTGCTTAACGCATTGTAAGCCGCCCTGAGTCTCCGGAGAAGGGCGGCACATAAATCACAAAAAAAAAAAAAAAGAGAGAGTAGGCGCGCCCACAGAGAAGGCCCGCTCCCTGGGGGTCGCCAGCTGACACTGTCTGGCCGACGGGAACCCAAGGAGGGTCTCCCTGTGAGAGCGCACCGGGCGATGGGGAGCTGTCGCTGGCCGCAGATGGTCCGTCAGGAACCCCGGGCCTAAGCCATGTAGGTGATTACCAGCACCTTGAATCTCACCCGGAGGGCAAGCGGTAGCCAATGCAGGTCCCGCAGGAGGGGTGCAACATGAGAGTGTCGGGAGACTCCCATCACTACCCGCGCGGCCGCATTCTGTACCAGCTGAAGCCTCCGGGTGGTCTTCAACGGCAGCCCCATGTAGAGAGCATTGCAGTAGTCGATCCGGGAGGTGACGAGCGCATGAGTGACTGTGCGCAGGTCATCACGGAATTGGTTGGGGAAAGGGAAGGAATGGAGAATTCTGAGTTTCTCGGAGCAGGGGGGGAAACTGGTTGGCGCCAACTTTGGCCGGGGGGGTGATGGATGGGTAGTGGTGGTCGGACTAGATGGACTACAACAGTGATGGCTAACCTTTTCTGGACCGGGGGCTCAAAGCGCGTACACCCAAACTGCGCACGAATCCCCAAAATGCATAGCACGCACAGCCCCCCGCCCCCACGCATGGCCCCCCACACTTGCCCTGCCCCCCGTGCATGCACGCACAACTGCCGCCCCCCATGCATGCACTTATGGGGCCCCCCCTGCACATGCCCCCACCCCGAGCGTATGTGTCACAGAGACCCAAAGAGCAGCTGGCCGGCGGGAGGCGTGCATGTATGCACAGCAGAGCTGAACTGGGGTGACAGCTCACGTGCCCACAGAGAGGGCGCTGCCATCACGGGTGTAGGGTCTCCTGCGTGGGCAGGGGGTTGGACTAGATGACCTACAAGGTCCCTTCCAACTCTGTTAATCTAATCCTTGACGCATTAGGTAATGGTTGGCTGCTGTTTCCCTTTCTTTTTAAGAGCCCCATCGGTCTCCTCCCCTCTTCCATCTTCGGTGGACGCAGTTGGTCCCCTCCCAGCAGTGTCCTTGGAATATGCCTCCCCCTTCTTCACTGACGGTCACAAAATGAGCCTGGCATGGAAAACCTCACTTCCTGGAAGAGCCAGCCAAGGAAAATTACCCCGAGGGGGGGGAAAAATTCCTGAAGCCAGACGGCTTCGTTTTCCCACCAAACCGCAGCCAAAAACATACATTGGGGCAGTTCTGAGGTCCCTCCAGTTTTTACTTTTATTTTTTTTTAAAGGACTGTTGTCCACCTGAACAGGTTCCAGGTTGGACAGATGAATAGCCTTCTTGTCCTTAGCTTTGCCAGTCATGTTTTAGTTAGTTTTCCCATCTTCTTCCTTACAGTAGTGGCCAAAATTGTGGAAACCTTTTGGGGAAAGTGTATTTTTTGAGGTTTGATGGCTAATAACACCACTTTTTTTTTTTTTTTTTTTGGAGTTTCAAGATAATCCTATTCCACTGCTGGAATGGCCTGGGAAGAGCCCAGACTACCTTAACCCAATTGAAAAATCTATGGAGCCGACGAAAGAAACTGGTTAGTCAGAAGCGACCCAGCAATAAAACCAAGTTAATAGAAGCCATCATTCAATCTTGGTTTCACATTAGAACAACTGCAGAACACAAAAACTTGGTTTACTCCATGGGAAGACATTGTAAGGCCGTCATTTATGCTGAAGGTTACCCAATGGAGCTGGCAGCCGGATTCGGACAGCGATGAGGCTGAGGAAGAACAGGGGCCAGTCCTGGAGGCTGGGGAAGGCCCGGATGAGGGCTCTGCGTCGGAGGCAGAGATGGGGCCAGGGCCATCGGGGAGTGATGCACGGACTCCAGAGCCTCCGGAGACTGATAGGAGTGAGGCAGAGGAACAGGAGGAGCCTGTTCCTAATGCACGCATGAGAAGAGCTGCCAGAAGGCAAGAGCAGCTCAAGCAAAGAGGACAACTCGGGAGTAGGGCCGAGAGATGATTGGCCCCTCCCATAAGGCTTAAAACAGACCAGCCACGGCGTTTGGGCTTTGCCGGAAAACAACGTTGGTAGCTTCGTCTTCTTCTTCGTCTACGTCTTATTTTTGTATCTGTGACTTCTGAAGGTTTGCCAAGAAAGGCCTTTGGCAGTTTGCCTAATTGGACCAAGGTTTGCGATAGGACTGAGGAATTTGTGTTGGGAGGAATTTGCTTTAATTTAGTTGAACGACGCTGGGAATGAAGTTATTCCCAGCCGTTCGAATAAAGTTTGTTTGTTTTTTTCACGGACTGATTTTCCTACTACTCACTTGGGCCTGGGTCACAACAGTGTCATCTCTAAATCAGGAAGCAAATGCTTTTGGACTCATTGCCTCTGTGTTATCACCCTGCCCCACATTTAAATATGCCCCCACAATGTTAGCCCACCAAAGGCAACCCACCCTGGCTTAGATTTACCTTCTGACTTTGTTTCCAGCTACCAGCATGTGGGGGGGACTGTCCTGGAGATTGAGGCATGTGAAGTCACCCAAAGGACCGCCGAGTTGCGTTACACACTGCCCCGTTTCCACGTTGTAGAGGAGAATCTGAAAGAAGCAGCACAGAAACATTTGGGAGGGTCAGCCGAGGACAACGGATGGACTCGTGATTATCTGCAGCTTGGATTTCATACTTCATTTCTTTGGCTCGGTTTTAAGTTTCTGCCACTTATCTTTCGTCCATAGGAGCTGGAACTGGGCAGAACATTCATTGGATTGAATTAAAAAATAAATAAATAAAAAAAAACAGCCGGGTGAGTCATAAAAAGAGAATCATCATTTTTTTTTTTTTAACGACCCCATAATTCCTTGCGGGGTGTGGAGTCTTGGGCAACTGAATGGAGCTGAGTGTTTTACTGGCCGGATGGCCTTCCTGTTGCCAATGCGGAGTTTTGTTCAGCAGATCTATTCTCATTGTGCCCAGAGAGAGAAATGGGTGACCTCGGACCAGTCCCTTTCTCTACATCTAACTCGCCTCACGGGGTTGTTGTTGTAGGGAAAAGAGGAGGAGGAAAGTGTTGCCTTCAGTGAAAATAATAAAGGCGGGATACAAATCAATCAATCAATCAATCAATCAATCAATCAATCAATCAATCTGGGGCTCTAGACTATGCCCTTTTGCCAGGGACCATCTCTGTCCAACAGATACGCCCAACAAAGCCAACCTTCTCAAACCCAACAACTTCCAAGCTCTCGAAATCAAAATTTCTGGACTCCCAGATTGATGCCCTCCCCTTCTGCTTTACGATGAATAATTCAACGTATCCCCGAATGCCTTAAGTCGGCCTTCACCGTGACGTTGAGTTAAAGACCTTGGAGATAAAGAGAAGGGGCGGGGGGGGGGGGGGGGGCGGGGAGAGACGGAGAACAACACAACACAACGGCATCCATTTCGTGGGCGATTCTTCCCGTGTTACAAATCCCTCAACGGCCTTTACTGTCTCGCCCCCCCCCCCCCCCCGCCCCTCATCGCTCGCTCTTTTAATAAGGCTCAGCAAATGGGACGTCGTTGGGCTACGGGAGAGCGGGATCAATTATTCATGGTTTGACTCTTTCTCTGGCACTTGGGCGATGCATTAGCCTAATGCCACCTCTTCGCCAGGATAAAAGTTGGTGTCACTGGGAACTTTTAGCCTCGGGCAAGTAAGGCAGGGTGGGACGGAGAAATGGGCGCAAGGATAAAGAATTGGGTTATTACTTTGTAAATGGCCCCCTTTTTTTTTTTGCAGCCACATCAGCCCCGACGCAAAGATTTGGAAACCGAACATCCATCACCTGCCGCCCAACTCTGTAATTCCAAATCGAGCAATTTAAAAAAAAAAAAAAAAAAAAACTGGAGTATGATCAAAACAAAATCTATCCAGAATCTGGGTAGGAAATGCATTTTGGGTAGTTCACCCCTGGTCGAACCGAGATTAGAGGATGCAAGGCTAAATTAAATGAGTTGCATCTGATTTTTACCATCTTTTATGCCGGGTTTGTTAAGTGGGATCACACGGTCATTAAATGAAATCTGGCTTTTCCTATTGGACGACCAGTTCAATATCAGCCAGCATTGTCCGTCGGCAGCCAAAAAAGCCAATGCCATCCTAAATCGCATTAACAGAGGGATGAAATCAAGATCAAGGGAGGTATTCATACCACCCTATGAAGCCTTAGTAAGACCACACCTAGAATCCTGCACCCAGTTTTGGTCCCCACACTGTAAAAACGATGTGGAGACTCTAGAAAGAGTGCAGAGAAGAGCAACCAGGATGATGAGCGGACTGGAGGCTAAAATATATGATGAACAGTTGCAGGAACTGGGCCTGGCTAGTCTAGGAAAGAGAAGGACCAGGGGAGACAGGAGAGCAGTCTTCCAATATTTGAGGGGCTGCCACAGAGAGGAGGAAGGGGGTCAAGCTATTTTCCAAAGCACCCGAAGGCCACACAAGGAATAATGGATGGAAACTGAACAGGGAGAGATTCAACCTGGAAATAAGGAGAAATTTCCTGACAGTGAGAACAATCAACCCATGGGACAGAAGTTGCCTTCGGAAGTGGTGGGAGCTTCATCACTTGAGACTTTTGAGAAGAGACTGGACTGCCATCTGTCAGAAAGGGTGTAGGGTCTCCTGCTTGGGTGGGAGGTTGGACTAGATGACCTACAAGGTCCCTTCCAACTCTGTTAATCTGTTAAACTTTGCTTGCCGGAAGCCAGATGGGAAAGTCACAAATGGTGATTCCAGGAGACCCCAGGACCCTCGTAAATACATGCTGACTGATAAAATGCCCCAATTCTAATCACGTGACCATGGTCGGGACGCTGCAGCAGTCGTAAGTGTGAGGACGGATTGCAAGTCACTTTTTTTCAGTGCCAGCGTAACTTCAAACAGTCTTTAAACAAATGGTTGTTAAGTTGAGCACTGCCTCTATAACCCCGGCAAAAAGCAGATAATAAATCTACAGATGAGCTAAAATCTGAAAAACCGACATGATGAGGTGAAAAATGAGAGAGAGAGAGAGAGAGAGAGAGAGAGAGAGAGAGAGAGAGAGAGAGAGAGAGAGAGAGAAGAGTGTGGATTTTTAAAAAAACGAAACGGGAGGGAAGGAGAAGAAAACAGTTAATATGCATGAATAATGGATGCTTGATTTAAAAGCAGTTTGCTCCGATATGATGTAATTTTTTGACAAACAGCCAGCCAGCCAGTCTGTCTTGCAATTCCTTGCCGCAGAAAAAAAAAAAACACCCTGCATTTTATGCTATTCCAAAGGTGATTTTTCCACTGGCAGGTGTGTGTGGGCGCATGCCCCCCCCCCCTCTGCTTTGCATTCAGGAGTGGGTTGCTTCTACATCAGCGGCCCATAATAACCCTTTGGGTACCAGGGACCCAAAAGGAAGAGGTTTTCCCACGGACCGGAGGGAGCGTGGTTTTTCGTGCTGCCTGCCTCCCGCGGATGGGGCTTCGCTTGTGTGCGTGGACCAGTTTTTGGCGTGCCGCGGCCAGGTGCCAGTCAACAGACAGGGGGTTGGGGGCCCTTGTCTACGTCAGGGGTGTCAAACCTGAGGGCTGCATTAGCACTAGCGATAGCACTTAGACTTATATACCGCTTCACAGGGCTTTACAGCCCTCTCTAAGTGGTTTACAGAGTCGGCCTCTTGCCCCCAACAATCTGGGTCCCCATTTTACCCACCTTAGAAGGATGGAAGGCTGAGTCAACCTTGAGCCAGTCAGGATCGAACTGCTGGCAATCAGCAGAGTTAGCCTGCAATGCTGCATTTTAACCACTGTGTAAGATGGATGGATAGATGGATGGATGGATGGATGGATGGATGGATGGAAGGAAGGAAGGAAGGAAGGAAGGAAGGAAGGAAGGAAGGAAGGAAGGAAGGAAAAACAATAGCAATAGCACTTAGATTTATATACCGCTTCACAGTGCTTTCCAACCCTCTCTAAGCAGTTTACACAGTCAGCCTCTTGCCCCCCAACAATCTGTGTCCCCATTTTACCCATCTCGGAAGGATGGAGTCAACCTTGAGCCAGTCAGGATTGAACTGCTGGCAATCAGCAGAGTTAGCCTGCAATGATGCATTTTAACCACCGTGTACGATGGATGGATGGATGGACGGACGGACGGACGGAAGGAAGGAAGGAAGGAAGGAAGGAAGGAAGGAAGGAAGGAAGGAAGGACAATAGCACTTAGACTTATATACCGCTTCACAGTGCTTTACAGCCCTCTCTAAGCGGTTTACAGAGTCAGCCTCTTGCCCCCCAACAATCTGTGTCCCCATTTTACCCATCTCGGAAGGATGGAGTCAACCTTGAGCCATTCAGGATCGAACTGCTGGCAATCAGCAGAGTTAGCCTGCAATGCTGCATTTTAACCACTGTGTATGATGGATGGATGGATGGATGGATGGATGGATGGACGGACGGACGGACGGACGGAAGGAAGGAAGGAAGGAAGGAAGGAAGGAAGGAAGGAAGGAAGGAAGGACAATAGCACTTAGACTTATATACCGCTTCACAGTGCTTTACAGCCCTCTCTAAGCAGTTTACAGAGTCAGCCTCTTGCCCCCCAACAATTTGGGTCCTCATTTTACCCACCTGGGAAGGATGGAGTCAACCTTGAGCCATTCAGGATCGAACTGCTGGCAATCAGCAGAGTTAGCCTGCAATGCTGCATTTTAACCACTGTGTACGATGGATGGATGGATGGATGGATGGATGGATGGAAGGAAGGAGGGAGGGAAGGAAGGAAGGAAGGAAGGAAGGAAGGAAGGAAGGAAGGAAGGAAGGAAAAACAATAGCAATAGCACTTAGACTTATATATCGCTTCACAGTGATTTATAGCTCTTTCTAACCAGTTTACAGAGTCAGCCTCTTCCCCCCAACAATCTGGGTCCTCATTTTATCCACCTCGGAAGGACGGAAGGCTGAGGCTCACTTTGAGCTGGTGAGATTCAAAGTGCCAAACTGCCACAAACACATTAAGGTTGGGTTTGACCTCAGGGGGCCCAGGTGGGCGTAGCCAACTTGATGTCACTCATGTTGGGGGCGCCTGTGGTGGCCCGAGCACCCTTCCAGCGAAAACGGGCTCCCGAGCTCCGTTTTCAGCCATGGTGGCCTCCTGCAACCCTCTGCCAGCAAAAACGGAGCTTGGGAGGGCCATCAGTCATGGGCTGGTCCTTCACTACTTCCAGGGCGGCCCCACGGGTTAGATCTAAGGACCCCGCGGGCAGCCCCCAGGCCTTGAGTTTAACACCCCCGTTCTACGTGATGCTAAACAAAAGAGATTTACCATACTTTTCGGAGTATAAGACGCACTTTTTCCTCCCCTAAAAGTGGGTAGAAATGTTGGTGCGTCTTATACACCGAATACAAGCCATTTTTGGCTTCCCGAAACTCCGCAAGGCTTGTCCCTTTTTTTACCAAAAACAGGCCCGTTTTTCGCAAAAACGGGGCCTGCAGAGGGCTTGGGAAGCCTGCAGACTGCTCCTGGGGCCCGGGGAGGCCAAAAAACTTTTTTCCCCCTTGTTTACCTCTTCAAAATCTTGGTGCGTCTTATACACCGGTGCGTCTTATAGTCCGAAAAATACGGTAATCATAAAGACATCCTTGGAAGATCCCGATGAAGTCAAGGCTTCACGGGACATCTTCAGAATCGACAGCACCCAACCCTGCCCCAAAACCCATGTTCCCCAACTCTCTTCCTCGCGCACGAAGGCCTCTCGATGTTTTTCGATAAAACCTTGGCCAAAGGAGCCTCTCTCCTTCACAGGTTGACGCTAGAAGAGACTTGGAGCCATCGGCTCAAAGGTGTTTTTTGCCAAGCAGGGCCAGACCAGGGGTACAGAGCCGTGCCAAAGCACCTGCAGTCTCTTCTATTTGTGCCCGGGATCCACGGCGGGTACGTCTTGCCAAGCGGGGAACCCAGCCAAGCCAGGCGAGGTGGGGGAAGAGGCAAACGTCTGTTAGAGGCGGAACAGAGGTAGCCAAATTCGTTTGAGCCCCGAAGAAAAGATGAAAAGGCGAGTTCCAATTGGCTGAAGACGGACTGGTCATGGGGGGTCGGGGGGGGCTGGGATGAGGGGTGTATCTTTTGAGTGCGGGAAACTCAGATTGTAGCCTGACTTTACTGCAGTTCTTAGTATAAAATCACCGTTCCCTTCAACCAAATGGAGTCGAGGGTCTTCCTTTCCTAAGGGATCAGATTGGGACATGTCTGACACTGGGCATGGGGATGATAAGAAGAAGAAGAGGGGTGGGGCCCTGATTGTATGTCTTGATTTAATAATAATAATAATAATAATATATAATAATAAAATTTAATATTTAAATTATTTAATAATAAATTATTTAATAATAAAATTTAAGAACTGCCAGGTGGAGATTCTGATTTTTAAGGAATAGGATCAATCTGGACTGGGAACATCAGTGGAAAAAAAGGACTTTTAGGAATCGCAGCCTAAAAATTTTGAATTTTCTTTTGGAAAGGCAATGAATATGTTTCTCAGTGTTACCGATGAGTTTAGGCAAAGGCGAAGCCAAAAGGCTCTCAACTCTTTAGTGAATATAGAATAACAGAGTTGGAAGGGACCCTGGAGGTCTTCTAGTCCAACCCCCTGCTTAGGCAGGAAACCCTACACCACTTCAGAGAAGTGGTTATCCAACATCTTCTTAAAAATTTCCAGTGTTGGAGCATCCACAACTTCTGGAGGCAAGTTGTTCCACTGGTTAATTGTTCTCACTGTCAGGAAATTTCTCCTTAATTCTAAGTTGCTTCTCTCCTTGCTTAGTTTCCACCCGTTGCTTCTTCTTCTACCCTCTGGTGCTTTGGAGAATAGTTTGACTCCCTCTCCCTCAGGGCAGCCTCTGAGATATTGGAATACTGTTATCATGTCTCCCCTAGTCCTTCTTTTCATTAAACTAGACATACCCAGTTCCTGCAACCGTTCTTCATACGTTTTAGCCTCCAGCCCCCTAATCATCTTTGTTGCTCTTCTCTGCACTCTTTCTAGAGTCTCCACATCTTTTTTACATTTACAATATAATTGGTGAGTGCAATTCTACATCATTTTTAGGTAGGGCATTGAACATTTAAGGATGCTTCGGTGAGTGTTTCATTATTTTGAACCCACTTTGGTGGTAGGGCACGATCGTAATCGGGCAGCCCCCGATTTAAAACAATTTGTTTTAAAATAAAGCGGCTAGCTTTGAGGGTTGCTCGGTGTTTACGTTTCTCAAAAATCAAAATGTATTGCTATTGCGGTAAGGGGCAATTTGCATTTGGAGCAGAACAGTGACGGTCCAGTCGGGTAAATTAGCCAAATGAAAATTACTTGATGGGCTATAAAACAGCATTAAAAAAATAATAATAATAATAAAGCACATGATTTTATTCATGTGGAAGAATCACAGCACCCACTTAAAACCTGATCCAGTGCGTCTTAATGCTTTGGACAGACATGTGCAGAATCCTGGGCTGGCAACACACAACATGATGCCTGAACTTGTGTGTGTGTGTTTGTGTGTGTGTGTGTGTGTATGTGTGTGTGTGTGTGTGTGCTTCTCATTCCACCCAAAAGAGTGCCAATACATCTTCTGTATCAATCTAGAGAGAAATCATTGACTTCTGACCAGATTAATCCACTCGTGCAAAGTCCCTTTGTGTCTGGGGAATAATTATCATAATAGACATTAGTAATTAGTTTTTGGTGTGATGTCAGCCAGCCTGGCAATGCCAACCAGCTACTGTCCTTGTCAAACACATCCCGGCTGTCTGGGCTTTTTCAGCTCCATCTCCCTGATTAAAATAAACACTGATGCGCCCGCTCGGAAGCCATCTGTCCAACGTGCACCAAAAAAATGGAATCTATTTGGGAGATCACACGGATGCCTAGACCGGCAACTGGGAGGGCCCCCCTAGATCTCTTGTATTGGGGCGGTTGTGTTGGTGGCGGTGAACTCTTTAGCTAGAACAGGGGTGTCAAACTGGATTTCTTCGAGGGCCGGATCAGCATTGTAGTTGTCCTCCATGGGCCGGGGGTGGAGGGTGGAATGGGACAGACGGCAGACAGGACTGATGCCTCGTGCAGCACGCTGCCGGCCAAAATGGGGTGTGTGTGTGGTGCGGGGGGGGGGGGCACGAGGTTGAGTCAGAGTTATTGCCCTTTAAGAAGCTGCCTATATAAGGGAAGCTATTAGAAGGCGTCTCTCTCTCTCTCTCTCTCCTCGTATATCACTCATTCTCCTCGTGTTCTATCCTTGTGCATCTGCACTGTAGTTCTCTGTGTAGAGTTGGAGAAGACTGATAGATTGCTTGCCCGGCTTTGCTTAGCACTATATATAACTTGTAGATAAACCACTGTTTGAACCTCTGATAAATCTCTTGTGTACTGTATTTTGCTCCTGGGTTGTCTCAAAATAGTAGTCACACTGTGCACATTCTAATGGGGGGGGAGCAAGGCCCCCCTGCACCCCATTTTTGGCCTGGACAGCCTCCTGCAGCACCCTGCTGGCCAAAACAGGGTGTAGTGGTGGGACTGCGCAAGGCTCTCCATGCCCCGTTTTGGCCGGCAGAGGCACGTGGGCCAGATCTAAGCACCCCATGGGCCATATCCAGCCCACAGGCCACAACCTGGAGATTCATCCAAGATCTCAGGTACAGAATCGAGGAGAAAAACTGGCAGACAGATGACTCAAATCTTACTTGCCAAGGAAGGGGCTTGGATTCTTAAATAAGTCGCAACAGCACTGGAAAAAAAAGTGATTTTTATGACTGCTTTTCACACTTATGACGGTTGCAGCCTCCCCGTGGTCACGTGATCAAAATGTGGATGTTTGGGAAACTGACTCACATTTATGACCGTTGTATAGTGTCCTGGGGTTATGTGATCGCCTTCTGACACGCAAAAGAGCCTTGGTGGTACAGTGGTCTAAGGCACCCTGTTATTAAGCTGGTTATTAAGACCAGCTGCCTGCAATTACTGCAGGTTCGAATCTCGCCAAGGCTCAAGGTTGACTCAGCCTTCCATCCTTTCTAAGGTAGGTAAAATGAGGACCCAATTGTGGGGGCAATAAGCTGACTTTGTATAAATATACAAAAGGATGAAGGCTATTGCTTAACGCATTGTAAGCCGCCCTGAGTCTCCGGAGAAGGGCGGCATATAAATCAAATTAAAAAAAAAAAAATCAATGGGAAAATCAGATTCACTTAACAAATGTGGCAGAAAAAGTCGTAAAATGGGGCAAAGCTCACTTAACAAACGTCTCGCTTAGCAACATAAATTTTGGTCTCTATTGCGGTTGTAAGTCGAGGAGTACCTGTAGCCCCATTTATAAACCACAAGTTTGATGAGGAAAAAAAAAAGATAAGCCACAGACATAGACATTCCTACATAAAGCTAGAGGTTTCTCCTGTCCAGTTAAGTCTGACTCTAGGGGGCGCTGCTCATCTCGTGGTCCGAAGATGCTTCTGTGGTCATGTCACCCACATGGCTATACGCCACGGTACATAAAATGCTGTTACCTTCCCACCGAAGTGGTACCTACTGATCTACTCACAATTTCATGCTTTTGAACTGCTAGGCAGGCAGGAGCTGGAGCAAGGAACGGGAACTCACCCCATCGCGTGGCACTCGGGTCTCGAACCGGGGCTGTCAACTTTCCGGCTGACAAGCTCAGCTGTCTTTAACCCCTGAGCTCTCGTGCCCCTTACCCAACATATTGCTGCATGCTCAATTTTTAATATACAACCCTTGGGATAATAAGACACACTGTTAGCGATATTACAGCCTTATTATGTGGCGCCTCTTGATTGTATTCTCTGGAGATTCAATTGGTCCCTGACTCTGCTGGCATTTCAGAAAGCTTTAAAAATACGGAAGCCTATCTGGGCACGTGGTGGAGAGGTTAATTGAACCTGTGAGACTGATGGCGATTTATGGATGCCTTGTGTTGTCCTCGGTTGTCATGACGTGTTTTAACATTAATTTGTGTTGAGTTTTTTAGCCCTGGGTGAGCCCTCCTGCAAGATGGCCAGCCGTATAAATCATTTTAATAAACTCATCAATAAATAATCTGAAATACGACGTTTTCATACCTAAACCCTTGGCATCCCTTATCATCTCCCGCCTCGCCGTACCGTTGCAACAGCAATCGGTTACAGGTAGTCCTCAATTTACGACCACATTTGGGCCCAAAATTTGAGTGGTGCGGTGGCCTAGCGGTGGAGCTCTTGCCTCACAATCTGGAGGCTGTGAGTTTGATCCTAGACAGAGGCCGGTATTTCTCTCTCGGGGCACACTGAGAATATATCTGCTGAAAAAAAACCTCCTCATTGGCGACAGGAAAGGCATCTGGCCAGTAAAACACTCAGCTCCATTCAGTTGCCCAGACTCCACCCCCTCAAGGGATTAGGGGGGTCATTAAAAGCCGATGAGTTGGGCCCAACATTTCTGTGGCTAAGAGAGACTGTGAATTTTGCCCCGTTTTACTACCTTCCTTGCCACCGTTGTTAAGTGAATCACTGCAGCCCTTGTAACACGGTTGTTAGGTGAATTTGGCTTCCCCGCTGAGTTTGCTCGTCAGGAGGTCGCAAAAGGAGATCACATGACCCCGGGACACTGCAACCGTCACAAATACGAGTCAGTTGCCCAGCGTCTGAATTTTGATAACGTGACTGTGGGGATGTTGCAGCGGTCGTAAGACTGAAAAATGGTCACGGGTCACTTTTTCCAGTGCCGTCGTAATTTCAGTCCCTGAACGTCAAGGACGATGGGTGTATTTGTCCAATTTTGGAAGTTTGCAACAGTTCTAGTTCTGCAAGAAGGATTTTCTGTGTTCACCTGTTTAGGCGAAACTTCTCGGGCGCAACTTTTAAACTGAGGCTGCCTGTTTTATTGATAATGCCAGTTAGGAGGTTATGGAAATAAACAAGCAAACATCCGTATTGATTCAGTTCGCTTCTGTGTTTTAAAACGTCGGGCAGGCGGTGCTCGTAAACTTTTAACCGCCTGGAAGAATGGTGTTTAAAAGAAAAGCAAAGATATGAAGGGAGCTGAATCCTGCACCTAATAAAACTTATAGATCGGGAAGCTGTCCAATTCAATTTAATTCAGCGGGGTTAATTTTTCTCGGCTGCAAGCTTGCCCTGCTCCAGTTTGCCAATTCAGCATACTGATAAAAATCCACGTGCGTTTTAATGCACCTTTATTGCACGGCACACATTTTAATGTACCTTTAATGCAGTGGTGAAATCTAAAATTTGTTACTACCGGTTCTGTGGGCGTGGCTTGGTGGGGAGGAGGGTAATGTGACTGGGTGGGCGTGGCCAATTAAAAAAAAAAAACCTTTTACACCATTTTTTCTACAACCTCTTCGGGGAAGAGGTTGTAAAAAAATGCTTTCAAAAGGCTCTGACAATTCCAGCTGAGTTGCCTGATCGGCAGAGGTTTTTTTTTTTCTTTTAAATGCCTCTGACGATCAGGCAACTCACCCTGGATCGTCAGAGGCTTTTAAAAGAAAAAAAGCCTCTGTCGATCAGGCAACTCAGCTTGGATCGTCAGAGGCTTTTAAAAGAAAAAAAGCCTCTGCTGATCAGGCAACTCAGCTTGGATCGTCAGAGGCTTTTAAAAGAAAAAAAGCCTCTGATGATCGCGTGGCTCAGCTGGGCATGGGGGGGGGGCAGGGATTTTTGCTACCGGTTCTCCGAACCACTCGCCTCCATTGCTACCGGATCGGGCGATCTGGTCCGAACCGGGAGCATTTCACCCCTGCTTTAATGCATTGTTAAGACACATTAGTGCACCTTCGTCCTAACTAACACGCACGTTTTTAGGTCACGTTCCTTAACACGCATGCACCTTAGCATCGATTTTCCTCTAACTTTGCACATCGGTGTGTAAAATACGCTCTAAGAGAGTATAGATTCGGAAACAATACTCTACGAAGGTTGTGAACACCCGTGCCGAATAATTTTTCCATCCTGCTCTTCCTCTTCTTCTTATCGTTTGTTATTTCGGTCTACGTAAACTGCCCGCAGTCTACGAGGATGGGGACGGAAAATTTGCATTAAAAAGTAAATAATGATATAGCCCATGTTATTTTGAAGACCCTGCTGAAAGAGTTGCATAGACCCAGGCTCCAATTATTTATTAGACCTGCTTAGGAAGGGAGAAGTTGAGGAAAAGAAATGAATTGCTGGAGGCTACGGCGGACGAGATGAAATCTCTTCCAGAGTACAGTACAATGCTGATTTGACAGGGGCTGTGATTGGCATCCATTTCTGATGAGCTGCGTAGCTAACGAGGAACACAAAAGCCCACGAGCCTTAGGACAGGCAGTCTGGAGAGATGTCAGGCTCTCCCTCCCCAAACTCCCCAACCCATATTATCATGACCTCAGGGGTCAGTCCAAGACACTCGGGAGCACAACAAAAGGATTTTTTTCCCCCACCCTCCCTTTTCGGGACTTGGGTCTACAGGTGGTCCTAGACTTAAAGAGCGCGATTGAGCCAAAAACTTCCGTTTGCTAAACGAGACATTTGTTAAGTGGATTTCGCCCCATTTCATCACACGGAATTGGAAGGGACTTTAGACCTTAACAGATTGACAGAGTTGGAAGGGACGTTGTAGGTCATCTAGTCCAACCCCCTGCCCAAGCAGGAGACCCTACACCATTTCTGACAGATGGCTGTCCAGTCTCTTCTTAAAAGCTTCCAGGGATGAAGTTCCCACAACTTCTGAAGGCAACTTCTGTTCCATCGGTTGATTGTTCTCACTGCCAGAAAATTCCTCCTTATTTCCAGGTTGAATCTCTCCTTGTTCAGTTTCCATCCATTATTCCTTGTCTGGCCTTCAGGTGCTTTGGAGAATAGCTTGACCCCCTCCTCTCTAGGGCAGCCCCTCAAATATTGGAAGACTGCTATCATGTCTCCCCTGATCCTTCTCTTCACTAGACTAGCCAGGCCCAGTTCCTGCAACCGTTCATTGTATGTTTTAGCCTCCAGTCCCCTCATCATCCTGGTTGCTCTTCTCTGCACTCTTTCCAGAGTCTCAACATCTTTTTTATAGTGTGGTGACCAAAACTGGATTCGGGACTCTAGCTGTGGTCTTACTAAGGCTTTATAGAGTTGTATTAGTACCTCACTTCTCCTCCTCCAACCACTACTCAGTACTGGAATTCTCCTAACGTTCTGGACAAATGATTGCCCAGTCTCAAAACCCTCCAATGATGGGGGGGGGACCCATAACTTCAGGCTGTTCCATTGCTTAATAGCCCTCAGTCAATCCATATGGAACATAAAGGAGCCAAGGTCAAACCTTTTATGGAATCAAAGACCTGAATTACCTTGTTGGTCTCGTTAATCAGCCAGCCGTAGCCTCTGACTCCGAATGCCACTTCCTTGGCCGAGACGTCCAGGGATGTGACAGGCTGGCCGTAGACACAATGCAGGACTTTAGCTGGCTGTCCTTCTTTCAAGAAGTAGATGGCGTCCTCCGCTGCTACTACGGCAGCCAGGCAGCCCGAAGTTTGGGGCATAAGAGAGAGCAAGCTGACCTGCAAAGAGTTAATGGATTGAAGAGAATGTTGAACCTCAAATAACCTTCCCCATTAACATTTTTCTTTCTGCTTCTCCCCCAAACATTGAAGTAGAGACCTTCAAATTTCTAGGGTAGTATTTTTTAATTTTTAAAATACTTTTTTGATTTTTTTATGTATATTTGTTGGTTTTAACAGTCGCTTGGTCGATTGTCGTTGTGAGCTGCCCTGAGTCCTCGGAGATAAGGCGGCATACAAATTTTATAAAATAATAAATAAAATAAATATCTCAAGACCTAAAATGGACACCTAATATCAAAAAGGTCATCAAAAAAGCACAACAAAGAATGTTCTTTCTGCGCCAACTCAGGAAGCTCAAACTGCCCAAGGAGCTGCTGATCCAGTTCTACAGAGGAATTATTGAGTCTGTCATCTGCACCTCCATAACTTCTGGTTTGGTTCTGCAACCCAACAAGACTGAGACACAGACTTCAGAGGATCATTAGAACGGCAGAAAAAATCATGGCTACCAACCTGCCTTCCATGGAGGACCTGTGTACTGCACCAGTCCAAAAGAGGGCTATGAAAATATTTACAGAGCCCTCGCATCCTGGACATAAACTGTTCCAACTCCTACCCTCAAAATGAAGCTACAGAGCACTGCACACCAGAACAACTAGACACAAGGACAGTTTTTTCTCGAACGCCATCACAAATAACACTGTCAAATAACAATGTCAAACTATTCACTAAGTCTGCATTACTATTACTATTACTATTAATCTTTTCATCGTTCCTATCACCCACCTCCTCCCACTTATGCCTGTTTTTTGGGCATTTTTCAGGCTGTTTTCAGGTCGTTTTTTGGGCTTTTTTTGACCCCAAAACAGGCCTTAAACCGGCCTGAAAAATGGCCTTTAAACGGCCTGAAAAATGACCTTAAACCGGCCTGAAAAATGGCCTTTAAACGGCCTGAAAAATGACCTTAAAACGGCCTGAAAAATGGCCTTAAAACAGCCTGAAAAATGGCCTGAAAACGGCCCAAAAATGGCCTTGAAACAGCCCGAAAAATGGCCTTTAAACGGCCTGAAAAATGGCCTTAAAACAGCCTGAAAAACGGCCTTTAAACGGCCTGAAAAATGGCCTGAAAACAGCCTGAAAAATGGCCTGAAAACGGCCTGAAAAATGGCCTGAAAACGGCCTGAAAAATGGCCTTAAAACAGCCTGAAAAATGGCCTGAAAACGCCCCCAAAATGGCCTTGAAACAGCCTGAAAAATGGCCTTGAAACAGCCTGAAAAATGGCCTTAAAACAGCCTGAAAAATGGCCTTAAAACAGCCTGGAAAATGGCCTGAAAACGGCCTGAAAAATGGCCTTGAAACAGCCTGAAAAATGGCCTTAAAACAGCCTGAAAAATGGCCTTAAAACGGCCTAGAAAACGGCCTGAAAATGGCCTGAAAACAGCCTGAAAAATGGCCTTAAAACAGCCTGGAAAATGGCCTTGAAACAGCCTGAAAAATGGCCTTGAAACAGCCTGAAAAATGGCCTTAAAACAGCCTGAAAAATGGCCTTAAAACAGCCTGGAAAATGGCCTGAAAACGGCCTGAAAAATGGCCTTGAAACAGCCTGAAAAATGGCCTTAAAACAGCCTGAAAAATGGCCTTAAAACGGCCTAGAAAATGGCCTGAAAATGGCCTGAAAACAGCCTGAAAAATGGCCTGAAAACGCCCCAAAAATGGCCTTGAAACAGCCTGAAAAATGGCCTTGAAACAGCCTGAAAAATGGCCTTAAAACAGCCTGAAAAATGGCCTGAAAACGGCCCAAAAATGGCCTTGAAACAGCCTGAAAAATGGCCTGAAAAACAGCCTGAAAAACAGCACAAAAAACAGCCCTGTTTTTGGCCATTTTCAGGCGCTCCGGCGGAAACCAGAAAAGCAGCTGGCGACAGCACACATGCCCACAGAGAGGGCTCTGCGTGCCACCTCTGGCACGCGTGCCACACGTTCGCCATCACGGCACTAGACCAACAACCAAGCCGTAAACAATACCCCAACACTATCAAATAATACAAAAAGCTAACTCGAAACCACAACCTAATCAAGGACGTTCTCACCGAGACTGACAGGGCAAGCCACTAATACATCAACAGAGGGCACAATACCACTCCTTTCCGGCACTGATGACGTTGCCTAGTTGGGTGGTGAAATGTCTGCAAGAAAAATGAGTTGCAAATATTCTCTTCTATCGACCCTTTCTTTCTTTTTTCACTTTGAGCCGCGTCCCTGCTCCATTGTCCAATGCACAGTGCATTGATCTTCACTAATTGGTCAACGGTGATGTCATCCAACACGTTTAAAGGGCTAACAAAGAGACTCACCCATTTCTGAACCTCAAACTCAGCCAGGGTTCCCCAGTATCCTTTGTCGTTGGCGCTTTCCACTTTGACCTGAAACCCGGCTGCAGTCGCTACGGTGGCCCCCTCGGTCGAAAGGGCCATGGCTTGAATCTTCTGGTTGTGTTGGTACCGGTGGATTGGCTCCGAACCGACCAGCAGGCTCCACACTTTAACTGACCCTGCATGCCAAAAGGAGAAAATCGGTGAAAATAGAATACGGGATATAAACCTCTCTCTCACTATATGATGTAAGGTAAAAGGTAAAGGTTCCCCTTGCACATATGTGCTAGTCGTTCCCGACTCTAGGGGGCAGTGCTCATCTCCGTTTCAAAGCCGGAGAGCCAGCGCTGTCCGAAGACGTCTCCGTGGTCATGTGGCCGGCATGACTCAACGCCAAAGGCGCACGGAACACTGTTGCCTTCCCACCAAAGGTGGTCCCTATTTTTTCTACTTGCATTTTTTTTACGTGCTTTCGAACTGCTAGGTTGGCAGAAGCTGGGACAAGTCATGGGAGCTCACCCCGTTACGCAGCACTAGGGATTTGAACCGCCGAACTGCCGACCTTTCGATCGACAAGCTCAGCGTCTTAGCCATGAGCCACCGCATCCCCTCTATATGATATAATGCTGGTTATTATTTCCTAATGTTAGCTTATTCATTTGCTAATATTTTCAAATGGAATGGAACGTGTGGAATGGAAGACAGAAGCACATTCCAGACATCGCTCTCTCAAGGCTGTCTCCCAGGGTTACCCACAGCAGCCGGAGGGGAGTGATCTCTACAACCCGCAAAACTGCTCCATTGGCAAATGTGATTGATGACACAACCTGGGGGGAGGGTGGGAACAGGGTCATGATTGGGTCATAAATTACGTGGGGTCAGAGTTGGCTTTTCTTGGGAACGTGCCGACATGACGCTCCTAATAAATAACTGGATTTCTTTTGAAACGTGGCTCGAGGCTCATGATTTAATTAGGTCATCCGTCGGAACCCTGACAAGTTACTTAACAAGTGTCTCACTTAACAACAGAAGTTTTGGACTCAGTGGTGGTTGTACATTGAGGTCTACCTGTACCAAGCCAGGGCTTTTAAATCCATGGTTTACTGAATAAACTAACTCAAACTACATGACTCAGGTTGACAGAACCCAGTGCCTGGGTTCATACGTGAAACTCAGGGATGGGTTAACCAGTTGGGCCGTCGAGTCTCTGCCTGGCTGAATAGAGAGAGGTCAAGAGTTCCTTGTAAGTTAGATTAAAGCCACATCAGGGAGTGTTGAATTGCCCGCACCCCTGCCGGGTTACAAATGCTTCTTCCCTCCATTGAAAGACAGCAAAGCCAAGAAAAAGGATAATGAGATGGCATCCCAGCAAATTTAGAGGATTATTTATGTGCACTTTGGTAAAGATTATTTCCCTGCCCGTGAAGCACTTCCGCGTGGCAAAATAGCGCCAGCAATCTCAGGAGCTATTTAATGGCGCTGCCTCTAAATATTTATGCGCCTCGTCAGGGGAGCGAGCACAATCGTAGAAGCCATTTTGGGGGGGGGGGGGTTGCGTGTGTTTTATTAGGGAATGCATATTTAAATTAATCTATTTGCCTAAACAATTAGCCGGCTCGTTTTGTGCGCGCGCTGCCAAAATTGCAATTAGACTTCCATCAACATGCAAAAAGGCCCGAATAAAACTGCCCCAAAGGAGTCGTAAGGCTGCTTGGAGTTGGGTTTTTCCAATTTTACTTCGAGACCTAATGGTAATTGTCTTGACTGTTTGAAAGGTAAATAACAACTAAGCTGGTTTTAAAAAAATAAGAATGCCTATGGAACAGCAGCAGCCACCCGACATGGGAGCAAATTAAGTCCTCTTTTTTTTTTTTTCTTAATAAAAAAGAAAAGAGCATCATGAGCCACTAAACCAACTTTTGAAGCCCAAAGCGGTTTGGAAAAAAAAAAAGCTGCATGTTAAACTTATTTCCATGGCCTCAGATTCGACTTTGAATTTTACTTAGTGTTGTGGCCCGCCAGCGGCCAGCAGAACCAGCAGCAGATTCGGACAGTGAGGAGGTTGGGGAGGGAACGTGGGCCAGTCCTGGAGTCTGGGGAAGGCTCGGACGATGGCTCTGAGTCGGAGGCAGAGAGGGGGCCAAGGCCGTCTGGTAGTTCTTTGCTGCCTCTGGAGTCTCCGGAGTCTGACATCAGCAAGGCAGAAGAACAGCGGGAGTCTGTTCCCAGTGTGTGCATGCGCAGAGCTGCCAGAAGGCAGGAACAATTAAGAGAACAGGGTCGACTTGGGAGTAAAGCTTGGCGATGATTGGCCCCTCCCATAAAAGAGAAGGGAACGGGACGTGAGCAAAAAAAAAGAAAAAGACCAAGCTCAGAGAGCACCAAAGACCCCACCGTCGTCCCCTTTCCTCCTCTCCGCAAATCCCACTCCCTTCTAGCACTGATGGTATTACCTAGTTGGGTAATGAAACGTCCGCAAAAAAACCCACCAAGCTCAGAGAGACCCGAAGACCCCGTGCCTCTACTCCACTTCTCGCCGATATCTAGAATCCTGCCTTTGTTCACCCAAATGCAGTAATGAGGGGGAAGGCTTATTTTGTCCAGCCCTTCTCTCCCGTGGCACAAAACTTTCCGCGGTGCAAAGCAGAATGGGTGAGGGTGGGAGGGCTGTAAAGCAAACAGTCTCTCCCTCCCCCCCCCCGCCACATACACACACATCACCAAGGCCGTGGCTGCGTGCCAGAGCCAGGCAAGCACGGAGCAGATGGAGCCCTGGCACGCCCCCCCCCCCCCCAACCCGACGGCTCCTGCATTAGCAGCATCTGCTCATTAACCAGAAACTCTTCCCTGGCTTTCTCTAATGCTCCAGGAAAAGCATTTTTGATTTGATTCATTTCGGGTAAAGGCGAAACGTGGAAGGCAATTAGTGGTAGGGGGAAAAAAAAAAAGAATGAAAAGAAGAAGAAGAATCAAACTGGATGCCTGCCAGTGCTGACAATGGGAAACAAGGCGGAAGACGCAAAAAAGCTGGTCAGTTGGAATTCAAAACATCACAACTGTGGATTCGGCGGCCAAGGCTCCCCAGGTGTGTTAAGGTAGACGGGCAGGACGGAGAGGAAGAGGCCTTGCTGGCCGCAAGAATTTTGCAGCCGCCATCCTTTGATTTCTTTGCGGCTGATCCTGTGTGAGTTGAGGCCGTGAAGATATGAAGGGGATGTCCGTTCAAACAGCCCAGGTTCCTTTTCCAAGAAAAAGGGAATTTGGGTAACGTAAGAGTGCGTGACTCCGGGCCACATACCTGATGTTTCAGGGGTGAAATTCAACCGGTTCAGGCGAACCGGTAGGGATGATTTTTACCGAACCGGTAAAAACCACCCCTGGTTGGCCCCACCCACGCCCACCCGCCGCTCACTCCTTCCGGCAGCTTGTTGGCCCCTTCCGGCCGCTCGACCCGCCCACCCGGCCCCGCCCTATAGGGTGAGACTTTTGTCCCTCCATTCACAGCGGAGCTGCTGCTCCCTTTATGGCCCGTCCCCCCAGCCCCCTCCCTTCCGGGGACTACCTTAAAGGGACAGGCTGCAGCAGCTCCGCTGTGACTGGAGGGAGAGAAGTTCGGCTTCTCTCTGCCGCAGCATTCACGATGAGCCCTTTCTCGGGCTCAGACGCACATTTTTTTTCCTACCGGGTTCTGTGGGCGTGGCTTGCTGGGGGGGTGTCATGTGACTGAGTGGGCGTGGGTGTGACATTGAGTTGGCCACACCCACTCAGTCACAGAACCCCCCCATCCTCACCAAGCCACGCCCACAGAACCCGGTAGGGGAAAAAATTTGAATGTCACCACTGCCATGTTTCCCCGAAAATAAGACCCCGTCTTATTATTATTATTATTTTTTGGCCAGGTCTTATTTTCGGGTATGGGGAGTATTTCGGGTATGGCTTCTTTTTCATTATCAGAGGCCTTCAGGAGCTTCTTCATCCGGCAAGGCCAGTGAGGCTTTCCAGAAGGCCGATAAGAGAGCTCCGGATCGATCTGGAGCTCTGTTATCGGCTACAGAGGCCTTCAGGAAAGTCTTACCGGCTGCAGAAGAAACGCACCGAGGTGGGCAAGGCCCGGGTGCAACTGTCCGAAGGTAAGAAGGAGGGCAGCTCAACCACCACCACTATCCCCACCCTAGCTTAATTTTTACCCGTGCACCCTGGAGTGGGTGGGGTCTTAATTAGGGCTTATTTTTTGGAGGGGTGGGGCTTCTCTTGGGCACATGTGTAAAAATCAAGCTAGGGCTTACTTTCTGAGTAGGTCGTATTTTCGCGGATACATGGTATAACTCTCCGACTCAAACATCGGCAAGACCCGAAGCTCAATTTCAGACGACGTTGTGGAAATTGAGCAGAGAGTTGCTCGATTTGCAGTGGGGGATTTTTTTTTTTAAAAAAAATCAAATTAGGCATGAAAATAGGTGTGTGAAACTCCTCCTGCAGACTCCTCCTTTATCTCCTCCTCCCCGTCATTATCATCTGCAAAAAGATAATCTCCTGTGGAATTTTTTTTAAAAAAAATTCCCAAAGATGCCTTTTGGTCCACTTAAGACAAGTTATTCCGCAAATTGGTGCGTGTTCCGAACAGACTGGGGCTTCAAAACTTCCATCGACGTGCCGTCGATGTTCAGTTTTGTCATTTTGTCCTCAGGAAAATGACTTTTTCACCAATCTGAGGGTGATGGGGCAGGAGGGGTGTGTTTGGTTCTGAGAAATATTACCAGATTGAGATTGCTAATGGGGAGGGATGGAAATAAAGATTGATTTGCTGAATGGGTAGCTACTGTGTTTTTTCAGACTATAAGACGCACCCTAAATTTAAAAGAGGAAAACAACAACAACAACAACAAGTTTTTTGGACTCCACACGCCCCCATCTTTGGCCCTTTTCCGGCTCTTTTCCAGCCTTTTTTCTGCCTGTTTTCAGAGGGCTTTTTTCAGGCCGTTTTCGAGGCTTTTTCCAGCCCCCTCTTAAGGCTTTTTTTGGCCTCTTTTTTGGAAAATAAGCTGAAAAATAAGCTGAAAAAAGCCTGAAAAATGGGCTGAAAAAAGCCTCAAAAACAGGCCGAAAAAAGCCCAAAAACAGGCTGAAAATAGGGCCCGAAAACGGAGCGTGCAGAGCCCAAAAAACAGCCAGTGGGTGGTACAGAATGTGGGGCTTCAGCCACATTCTGTATATAGAAGAAGCACAGACATTTTCACTCCCTTTTAGGAGACAAAAAAGTGCGTCTGAAAAATAGTCCGAAAAATACGGCAGTTAGAAAAGCCAGGACATTACCCTGTGAGATGAGGGTTTTTCTTTCTGTTTGTTTTGTCCGCTTTTATTTGCTTTTATTGGTTTTTTAATTGCATGCTGATAAGAGTCGGTTTCAAGTCGAAGCGGCCATATAAATTGAAGTCATAAATAAATAAAATGACTTAATTTAATGACTTTATTGGTCTGGGACTGCAAATCAAGAAGGAAATTACATTGCGTTAAATTAAATAAATGAGACCCGATGCGTCCCAGTGATGAGATGTGCCCCGTCCACTTATCTGCTAGAGGTGTCGCATTACAAACATCTGGAACACCTGTCTTCCGTTCAATGGAAGCAGAAGAGGCCAAGCAGAGGCATTGAATAAAACCAGTAAGGTTCTTATTGACATTTTTTTTTTTCCTTACTGCAAGCATTCGAATCCTTAACAGATCTGTTTCAAAGTCAGATCAGCTGACAGTAGATTCAGGGTAGCCCATTTAAGACTTTGAATGGGGTATTTGGGGATTAGAATAGCCCACTTAGAAAATTGTGCCTATCACATCAGATACGTATTCTAGAATACGGATATGTTTCTCAACCTTGACAACTTTAAGATGTGTGGACTTCAACTCCCAGAATTCCCCAGCCATGGGAGGGGAAGAGGAAGAGGAGGGAAAGGAAGGAGGAGGGAAGAGGGAAGGGAAGGAAGGGAAGGAAATAGAGGAAGGGGAAGGGAAAGGAAAAAGGAAAAAGGAAAAAGGAAAAAGGGAAAAGGAAAGGAAAGGAAAGGAAAGGAAAGGAAAGGAAAGGAAAGGAAAGGAAAGGAAAGGAAAGGAAAGGAAAGGAATAAGGAAAGGAAAGGAAAGAGGAAATAAAAGGGAAGGGGAGGGAAGGAAGGAAAGGAAAGGAAGGAAAGGAAAGGAAAGGAAAGGAAAGGAAAGGAAAGGAAAGGAAAGGAAAAGGAATAAAAGGGAAAGGGAAAGGGAAAGGGAAGGGAAGGGAAGGAAAGGGAAGGAAAGGAAAGGAAAGAGAAATAAAAGGAGGAAAGGGGAAAGGAAAGGAAAGGAAAGGAAAGGAAAGGAAAGGAAAGAGAAAGGAAAGGAAAGAGAAAAGGAAAGGAAAGGAAAGGAAAAGGAAAGGAAAGGAAAGGAAAAGGAAAGGAAGGAAAGGAAGGAAGGGACAGGGAAGGAAGGAAAAGGAAAGGAAAGGAAAAGAAAAGGAAAGGAAAGGAAAGGAAAGGAAAGG
>NW_027256890.1:11554402-11561902 GCF_029215685.1 Pituophis catenifer annectens
ATTTCACCCCTGGTAACGGGTAATTTTTCACGTATTGTCAAATCTGCAACCATTCAGCTGTATTTTCTCCTAATGCTCCAGAATTTTGTAGTGATGCCTTCTTGTATATATAGGTAGTTCTTGACTTTAAAAAGTTCATTTTGTGACTGGTCAAAGTTACAAAGGCACTGCAAAAAGTGACTTACGAACCAGTTTTCCCACGTCCAACCGTTGCAGCTTCCCCAGTCAGCTGCCAAGCGCCTGAATTTTGATCACGTGACCTGCAACGGTCGTAAGTATGAAAAACGGTCAGAGGTCACTTTACTCTGAACGGTCACTAAATGAACAGTCGTTAAGCCGAGGGTTACTCGTACTACTTTAACAATATCCTGATCAACATCACATTTAGCTTTTCACAAGGCATGAATCGATTTTTTATCCTGAAATAAGCAAACAGGAGACTTTGGGGATTTATTTTAAGCAGCAGTCACTCACAGAAGCTGGCCTTGGAAGGGGATTGGGGGGGGGGAGCGGGTTGGAAATAAAAAATAAAAAATACACAAGACAATTGACTCTAATTCCACTCCACAAAAAAGGCATCGTTTAAAATGAAGTGTGGCTCTTAACGCCATACATTGATTTATTCGGAGGCCAGAGCCAATTTCACAGCTCCGATGACATCACCCCCTTTCTCTCCGCTGCCTGGTGTTGTGACTTGGGGGACCGTGAAGCCGTGAAAAGGAGGAGGAGGGAGGCCTTCTCTCTCCCCCCCCCCGTTTTAAACACACCGCCCGTACAGGGTTAAGAGTAAGGAGATTAGCGATTTATCCTGGGGGGATCCATTCTTGAAATTCCCTACTGTTTTTAGCGTAGAAACAAGGCTAATGAGGTTCATGACATCCAGAGGCTGGAAAAAAAAAAATCACCCTTTTAAACCCTGCATTGCAGATAAAGCACGGGTGGTGATAAATAGAAATGATGGGCCATTACAGGAGTGTTGAAATCTCTCAATGACTCAGAAAACGCAGCACAGGGGAGATATTTAGAACTACAATGCCAGCCCTGCTTCGGGCATTAAAAATCGTTTGGCCGTTAACGACTTTTCACAGCAGAATCGTTTCTACTTAAAAGCCACAGCGATAAGTTTGCCCCTTGCTTAATAATCATAATTTTTTTTTTATTTTTTTTAAACGGACGGGAATAAAAACAAACCAGAATTACACCACTCCCGTCCAACAGTATGCGACGGAGCGGGGAATCTCACCGTGCCAGTTGGACGAAGTTCAGAAATATTATTATTATTATTATTATTATTTGGCAGGCTTCTTCAAATTTGCAAATAGGTGCCGGAGGGGGAAAAAAAAATTATGTCGGATGCCTAAAATGTAAGCGTGAACAGTATACAACCTCCATAGAAGATATATTCCTGATAAACACGTGTGTTTTCTTGTCCATCTAGTTCCAATCCAGCTCCAATCTGATCCGTAATTCGGGATAATTTTTTCTTCCGTTGTCACCTAATACAGATAGTCCTCGACTTACAATCATTTGCTTAGGGGCTGTCTAGCAGGGGTGGGTTCTAATTTTTTTTTGCTACCGGTTCTGTGGGCGTGGCTTATTTTGTGGGCGTGGTTTGATGGTCATGTGACAATTCTTTAGGATTTAGCAGAGGTACTCGTCTACCAGGCTTTTAACTGCTTGCAGAGCTGTACCGGTCTACTCATTTGTTTTTGGAGGCACCGGTCTACTCATTTATTTTTGCAGGTACCGGTCTACTCATTTGTTTTTGCAGGTACTGGTCTACTCATTTATTTTTGCAGGTACCGGTCTACTCATTTGTTTTTGCAGGTACTGGTCTACTCATTTATTTTTGCAGGTACCGGTCTACTCATTTGTTTTTGCAGGGTACTGGTCTACTCATTTGTTTTTGCAGGTACTGGTCTACTCATTTATTTTTGCAGGTACTGGTCTACTCATTTGTTTTTGGAGGCCCCGGTCTACCACCGCACTGCCTTTTAACACTGATCAGCTGTAGGGCGGTCCTTTGAAGGCCTTTCTAGCCATCAGCTGGGACTCAGGAGGCAGCAATAGATTGGGGGGTGGGGCCAAATAAAAGGTAAGAATAACGCGGGGGAGGGCGGGGGGGGCAGAACCGGTTCGATGATGTCATATCATCGCTGCTACCAGCTCGGCGGAACCGGGAGGAACCCACCACTGGGCTGTCTGAAGTTACAATAACACTGAACAAAGGGGTTTATGGCCACTGTAGCATCCTCATGGTCACCTGATAAAAATTTGGGTGTTTGGCAACTGGCTCATATTTATGACAGATGTACTATGATCACCATCTATAACCTGCCCAGCGGTTTCCGATTAGGAAAATCAATGGGGGGGGGGGACGCCAGACTCGCTTAACGACCAATGGAAATTTGGGGGTCAATGGTGGCTGTAACTTGAAGTGAATACCATAGTCCGGTTCAAAATGCAAATGTCCTGTTTCGTATAGAACGGTGGTGGCGAACCTTTTGCTTACCGAGTGCCGAATAGGAACACGCTTCGCGCGCTGCGTGTGCATGCCATCCGCAGTAATGCACGGCTCCCTTCCCATGTGCTGCGCGCACAACAGCACCATCTGCGTATGCATGCAGCTTTCAAGCATGCGCACTAGCAAGCATTACATGCACAATCTCACCACATGTGCAGCTTTCACACGTGCAATGCACGCACACAAATGCTGTCTGCGCATGTGCCACACTGTGCACCAGTCATCTCATGCACATGTGCAAACACGTGCGCATGCGCAGGAGAGCTCTGAAGTCCAGCTGGGTCTCCTGAATTGCGCGCATGCGCACCAGAGGCCTGAACACCAGCTGGGGCCGTACGCGCATGCACAGTTTCAGGTGAGCTTGGCGACGGCTCGCATGCCCAGAAAAAAATGGCTCTGTGTGCCACTTCTGGCACGCGTGCCGTAGATTCACCAACATGGGTATAGAAGGTAAGTTAGAAAGCACTTGGTCTGCTTTCGTGTTGGCCTGATATATTAATTCAACCCATCATGGTTTTAAAGACTGCTGCGAACAGGATTTGAGTTTGGCCATGGCTTTATGGAAGTCCTCATGTAGTGTTATGGGGAGATCAAACTTATCAGTTTGATTGGTATACAATGGGAAAACATAATTTCTAATGAATTGGGCCTCGATGGAAAAAGCAGCAGCCATCTTGGCTCCCGTTTGACGTTCTGGATTTACACCTAATTAGGGGCAGTGCGGCGGCTCGGCGGTTAAGATGCTGGGCTTGTCAGCTGGAAAGCCGGCAGCTCAGGTTCGAGACCCGGGTGCCACGCGATGGGGTGAGCACCCATCCTCACGCTGGCTCCTGCCAACCTAGCTGTTCGAAAGCATGCAAATGCAAGTAGATAAATAGGTACCATTTCGATGGGAAGGTTAACAGCACTCGGTGATTCTTGCGCTGGCTACATGACCGCGGAAATGTCTTCGGACAGTCCTGGCTCGGTGGCCTTAAAATGGAGATGACCTCCACCTCCTAGAGTTGACTACGACTAGCGGAGACTCCGTATTTTAATGTAGAATGCCTGCATCTGTAGGTTATATCTCCCCAAATCTAAATTCTTGCTTTTCTCCAAATATACCAGGCTCAAAAATCAAGAAGAAACCACAGCTCTGGATTGCAGGTCATCACAACAGATAAACGAACTCTACAATCTAGCTCAAGTGTTTCTCACTCTCGGCAACTTGAAAACGTATGGACTTCAATTGCCAGAGGGAATTCTGGGAGCTGAAGTCCAGACATCTTCAAGTTGCCAAGGTCAGAAACATTAAGCTATTGATCTATCTGGAGCTAAAGCGAAGTAAGATTCTCCATGTTTACTCTTGAGTTGTTTGTTTGTTTTTTTAAACTGGCAGTTATATTGTAAGCCACCGTTAACTCTTGGTTTAAATGTTAAGTAATTCCTTACATGCCTTTTAGATTTAGATATCCTGTCCACAGTCCGCAGTATCTCCCATATGCCCTTCACTCTGTTAGGAACTGTAGCTGGAAAATTCAGCTCATGAAACAGCTTTGTCGATTCCCATTTCTACTCTCTGGACCACGAATGATCCACAAGAAACATTTAGGTGGCCAAGGAGACAGGAGAAGAATTCTAGATGAGTTCTCGGCCCCAAACTCACCCAGCGATGACCACTCCGTTGCAGGAATGCACGTCGCACAGAATGTTCCCGACTTCGTGTTGCAACTGGCTCATCACCCCGATGCGGTTCTGCGGAGCAAGACAAGGAAAAGCTGTAGGTTTGGTCTTAGCCCAGGAGTCGGCAACCTTAAAACACTCAAAGAGCCACAAAGGCCCTAACTGGAAGCCCCCCGTTCAATTCTGGAGCTGACCGGAAGTCTGGTTCCCCCCCCCACCCCACCCCCCATCATAGAGTTTCCTCCTAGCGTGGCATCCGTTTTCCTCTGCCGACCGGAAGTCTGGTTCCCCCACCATAGAGTCTCCTCCTAGCACGGCCTCCTTTTTCCTCTACCTGTTCTAACCGGAAGACCTATCAATTGTGGAGCCGACCAGCGACAGGGAGCCGCAGCAGAGGGATAAAAGAGCCACATGCGGCTCCAGAGCCGCAGGTTGCTGATCCCTGTCTTAACCCCTCAGGACCCCTACAACAGTGGTGCCTCCGCCTTTTGGGCACCAGGGACTGGTTCCACGGAGAGAGTTATTTCCGCGGACTGGAGAGGACGTCTTTTTGCATGCTGCCTGCATCCCAATGGATGGGGCTTCGCCTGTATGCACGGCTCAGTTTCTGGCATGCTGTGGACGGGTGCCGGTCCATGGACTGAGGGTTGGGGATCTCTGCCTTACAAATCTGCCTCCCCAGGACTGTGGCTTTGGACATTCAAGTGGTATCCCAGCATCTCGAGATTGACTCAACCTTCCATCCTTCTGAGGTTCGTAAAATGAGGACTCAGATTGTTGGGGGCAATATGTTGTGTAAACGTGTGCTTAGAAAGGGCTGGAACTAGGTGGCTCAGTGGCTAAGACACTGAGCTTGTTGATCAGGAAGGTCAGCAGTTCGGCGGTTGGAATCCCTAGTACAGGTCTCCTGTGTGAGCAGGGAGTTGGACTAGATGACCTCCAAGGTCCCTTCCAACTCTGTTACTGTTACTGGAAAGCACTGTGAAGCGGTATATGGGTGTAAGTGCTATTGGTATTGCTCCTGTCTGGCTGTCCATCCATCCGTTCGTCCATCCATCATCTATCTACTCATCTCTGAACTGTGATGGCGCAAGTGGTCAGAATGCAGTATTGCAGGCTAACTCTGCCAACTGCCAGTAGTTCGATTCTCACCAGCTCAAGGTCGACTCAGCCTTCCACCCTTCCGAGGTCGGTAAAATGACGACCCCGATTGTTTTGGGGGCAAGAGGCTGACTCTATAAACCACTCTGTAAAGCACTGTGAAGCGGTGTATAAGTCTAAGTGCTATTGCTATCGAGCATAGAAACATAGGAAAGGACCTCGGAGGTTTCTAATCCAATTCCCTACTCAAGGCAGGAGAACTTAAATCATCCCGGTTCAAATGGTTGTCCAATCTATGTTTGAAAACTTCCACTGTTGGAGCACCCATCACTTCTGAAGGCAAGCTGTTCCACTGATGAATTGTTCTCACTGTTCTCCTTATTTCTAGCTTGGATCTCTCTTGGAGAAGCTTATAGGACAGTGATAGCTAACCTTTTCCGGACAAGTGCCCAAAGCGTGCCCAAAAACCCAAAATGCAATACGTGCACCCCCCTGTGCATTCGGCCTGCGCATGTGCGTGCATTCCCCTGTACATGCCCCGCCCCCCATGCATGCATGTGTGGGCGCCTGTTGTGGCCCACCAGCAGCCTGCACGGATCGTGGCTGATCCTGATGACGAGGAGGCTGGTGTGGTCTCGCGCCAGCAGCCTGCACAGCCGGCACTCGCGTCGGACAGCGAGGAGGCTAAAGAGGATGTGGTGCCAGAGACAGAGACTCAGCCAGGGCCTTCAGAATCTCCAGAGGCTCCTTCAAGTGGAGAGAGCGAAGTGGAGGAGCCTCTCCTCAATGCTCGAGCACGCAGGGCTGCCAAAAGGCAGGAGTGGCTACTCAGGAGGAGGGTCTAACCGAGAGTAGGGCTTGAGGATAATTGGCCACTCCCTTAGCCTATTTAAGTCACACACCATTAGTAAGTTTTTTGCTGGAAACAACTTGTAATTATCATCAGAGCATTGTTGGAAAAGTCTTATCGTATCTTGTTTTCTGGGCTGGTTGCCAACCTTTGCCGGTCTTGGTTAGTCTTGCTACTTAATAAATTTGATAAGGACCATTGGTGTGTGTTAATATCCTCGGAAATCCGGAGCTGGGGCAGAACAGCGCCCCCCCAGCAGAGACCCAACGACCAGTTGGCTGGGGGAAGGTGCACACCCATGCGTGGTGGAGCTGAACAGGGGCAACAGCTCACGTGCCCCACAGAGAGGGCGCTGCGTGCCACCTGTGGCACACACGCAATAGGTTTGCCATCACAGTTATAGGAATTATGAAATGAGAAGTTCTTCTCCCTTACTTTCCAGTTGGCTCTCAGAGTCTGTTCCTTTTCCCGACATTCCCGGAGGGTCCTGTTTCCAACAGGGGAAGTCTGAGATTTGACTGTCAGACAGATAACCTTCCTGTTGACAAAGCCGGAACCACAGGACTTGGTCTTCAGCCAGTACCTTCCACGTTCGGCTCACCTAAAAGTAGGACAAACGCTCATGGCTGAGAAGTCTCACACAGGGGGAAAAAAAAATAACAACACGATGCTCTCAGTAACCATGGTGTGCATCACCCCAAAACAGGGCCTGCATTAACGTTAAATTAGGATTTTTATTTTTTTTAAAAATCTTAAATGTACCGTATTTTTCAGACTATAAGACGCATCTAAATTTAGAAGAGGAAAACAACAACAAAACGTTTTTGGGCCTACCTTTTTTGGGGGGCCTTTTTTCGGCCCTTTTCCAGTCTTTTTCCAGGGCTTTTTTCGGCCCATTTTCAAGGTTTTTTACAGCCCATTTTTGTGGGGTTTTTTCGGCTCGGGTTTTTTTTTTTTTTTTGGCCTGTTTTCGAGGCTTTTGGAGCCATTTTCGAGGCTCCTTTCAGCCCGTTTTCGAGGCTTTTTTCGGCCCATTTTTTCCCAAAAAGGGCTGAAAAAAGCCTCAAAAACAGGCTGAAAAAAGCCCCGGAAACGGGTCGAAAAAAGCCTCAAAAACGGGCTGAAAAAAAGTCTCAAAAACAAGCCCCAAAAGCCTCAAAAACGGGCTGAAAAAAGCCTAAAAATGGGCAAAAAAAAAAAAAAAAAAAGGCCCGAAAAAGTCAGAAAAAAGGCCCGAAAACAGGGTGTGCAGAGGCCCAAAAAATGGCTGGTGGGTAGGCGGGCCATATTTGGTCTATAAGACGCAGAGAGATTTTCACCCCTTTTGGAAGACAAAAAAGTGCGTCTATAGTCCGAGAAATAC
>NW_027256890.1:11566902-11724402 GCF_029215685.1 Pituophis catenifer annectens
ATTGTATTGTATTGTATTGTATTGTATTCTATTCTATTCTATTCTAAATTCTTATTGTATTGTATTGTATTGTATTGTATTGTATTGTATTCTATTCTATTCTATTCTAAATTCGTATTGTATTGTATTGTATTCTATTCTAATCTATTCTAAATTTATTGTATTGTATTGTATTGTATTCTATTCTAATCTATTCTAAATTCTTATTGTATTGTATTGTATTGTATTGTATTCTATTCTATTCTAATCTAATCTATTCTATTCTAAATTCTTATTGTATTGTATTGTATTGTATTGTATTCTATTGTATTCTATTCTATTCTAAATTTTTATTGTATTGTATTGTATTGTATTGTATTGTATTGTAAATTCTTATTGTATTGTATTGTATTGTATTGTATTGTATTGTATTGTATTGTATTGTATTGTATTGTATTGTATTGTATTGTATTGTATTGTATTGTATTGTATTGTATTGTATTCTATTCTATTCTATTCTATTCTATTCTATTCTCTAGATGTACAGAAAACACTCACTTTCCCACTAAGAGGAAGTGGGAATACTCTCACCGTTCCATCTACCTTCGTGGTCGCAGTGGTTCTACTTTACTAAAACCAGGCCAGCACTGGACAGATAGATAACGCTGGATGTTCAGGAAAACCTCAGCTCTTGTGCCACTTTTTCCTGTTTTCACACAACAACAACGTTTTTCAGAGTGGAAACCGTTCAACGCCGTCTGTTTTTCCCACTTGTGGGCTGCGGCGGTGTTGTTTTAAAAGACGGGGCTGCCTTATGCAAAGAGGCAGCTGTTTGGCAGGAGTAAAATACTCAGAGTATTTAAAAGGAGAGGCTCTCTCTCTCTCGTGCCCAGTTTCCACGGGGGAGGTTATTTGCGTTGACGAGGCTGAGATTTGTGAACTCGGTGGCAAACAAAAAAGGATTTTTCCAACGGCGGCCTCGTTTGAAAGTAAAGATGGGGTAAAGCAGGAGAAGAGAAATCTTTTCAAGTCGCTTCTTCTTCTTCTTCTTTTGGGAAGGGGACTTCCCGAATTTAAGCAAGGGAAGCTCTTTTTAAGAAACCCCCCTCAAAGGACCGAGTCACGGAAGGGAAGGGTACGAATAAAAACACGGCTATTTTATCCCCGCTGTGATTTTAATCAGGTTACTCTCAAGCCCTGCGGGCTTTATCAGGCTGAAATTTCTGAGGACGCCTCCAAGTTGAAATGGCCCATTAAGAGGCTAGAAACTGGCACAGCCGAGCCGATGGCGGCTTTGTCAAGTGAGGAGCAGCTGCAAAACAACAACACCACACACACACACACACAACCCTAATGGAAAGTGTCTTAAGCACTTTGTACGCTGTCGTGAGTGGCTCCATTTAACGCAGGCGGTCGCACGCCTTTGGCGGCAACCCAAACCCAGGAGCGGCTGCTGGAGGCGACAACAGGTGAGAAGCTCAGTGCCAAAAGGCCTGAGAGAGCCCCCCACTCACCCACCCACCCACCTCCCCTTGGCTAGAATTAGAATAACAGAGTCGGAAGGGACCTTGGAGGTCTTCTAGTCCAACCCCCTGCTTAGGCAGGAAACCCTACACATCCCGGACCTCCGGACCTTCCATAAAGCCCTGAAGACGTTTTTATTTCATCAAGCCGGCCTAGCCTAAATGGTTTTTAATTGGGATTTTAAATTTTATGGATTTGGGGTTTTAAATTGGGTAGCCAATGATTTAATTCTTTTAATTATCTTAACTTTTGCATTTGTATGTTTTTTAATTTTGGCTGTTCACCGCCCTGAGTCCCTTCTGGGAGAAGGGCGCTATACAAACTAAATTAATAATAATAATAATAATAATAATAATAATAATAATAATACACCACTTCAGACAAATGGATGTCCAATCTCTTCTTAAATTTTCCAACTTTCCATTTTCCAAATGGAATTGGGTGAGGGGGCACTCAAAAGTTGTGACGTGCCTTGGGTGTGTGCATGTGTGCACTGTAAAGATATGTTGGTTATTTTAATATAATTGGGGTGTGCTAGGTAAGTACAGGTAAGTCCTCGACTTACAGCCACAATTCAGCCACAATATTTCTGTTGTCCAGCAAGGCCTTTGTCAAGTGAGCTTCGCCCCGTTTTAGGTGCCTCGGTTGTTAAGTGAATCCACACCGTTAATAAGTTGGCAAACTGGTTGTTAAGTGAATCTGGCTTTCCCTACTGACTTTGCTCGTCAGGAGGTCGCAAAAGGGGGAAGGGGGGAATCACGTGACCTTGGGACACTGTGACCGTCATTAAGTGTGAACCAGTGTGCCAAGCGTCTGGATTTGGATCGCGTGAATACGGGGATGCTGCAAAAGTCGTAACTGTGAAAAAAAGGTCATAAGCCACTTTTTCATAAGCCACTTTTTTTCCGGTGCCGTTATAACTTCGAACAGTCACTAAGCAAACTGTTGTAAGTTGAGGACTATCTGTAGTACATAAATATCGTAACTTTTTAAAGATTTTGTTTGTTTCATTCACGTGTTCGCCATTTCCGATGTTCCCAGCCCATTTCCGACAAGCAAACTCAACTGGATTTGATTCACATCCACATGTTTTGTTAGCATATTCATGTCTGGGAAAGACATGTTAACAAGGTCAGCCAATGTATAGGCATAGCAACTAAGTCAGCCAATGAGGGCTGTTTGGGAGCTGAGACAGACTGGAGCTAGGGAGTATCTTAGTCTGCAGCAACCGAGTCTGTGCAGAGAAACTGAAACTAGTCTGCTCTGCTGAAATGAAACTAACTGTTCTCTCCTGCCTTGTGTTTTGCTTGTAACTGCTACTATGTTGAAGAAGGATCTATATTGGTATTGTACATTTATCTTCATGTATTTTATGTATATAAAGAAGTTAATGAATCCTGCTGCATCAGTTATCTGTGTGTACTTTTCTGGATTTAATGTCTGCAACAAACTCTTGATACGTTTTACTTAACAGCTACAGTGATTCGCTTAACAACCCTGGCAGGAAAGGTCGTAAAATCAAGCACGACTCACTGAACAACCGCTTTCCTTAGCAACGGTAATTCTGATCCCAAATGTGGCCATATGTAGAGGACTATTTGTACATAATCCTAGCTTATTCATCAGCAGATTTTGGGTTCTCTGGTTCTGACCCAAAGGGGGATTTTATTTAATATAAACCCCCTCCCCCACAGAATTACCACAGCCCCCTGACAGGACAGTAACAAGGAAGGTGCATTCAGAACTGACTAATTTCTGGCTTCATGAATTATTTACTCTTAAAAATCTTCCAAAAGAGAAAAAATCTCTTTGATGAGTTCCAATTTCTAGCTGCAAAATCATTCTCATCCTCTCCTATTTTTATACAACCATTGTGATCTATCTAATCCCTTCCTATACAGTAGTGGCCAAAATTGTGGAAACCTTTTAGGGAAAGTTGTATTTTCTAAAACTAGCTAATAACATCACTTTTTTTTTGGCGAAGTATCATAAAATTATATTTCAATGGAAAGATAATTTAATCAAGAATGTAATACAACAATTTTTATGAAGGATTTGCTATTAGAATAGCAGTCACAGTATAAAGAAGAAAAGTGAAACACGTAGAAAAATGAGATGTAGAAAAATTATCACCATAGAAAAAGCGAGATATACAAAAATTATCACCATGTCAGTTAATACTTAGTTAGGATGAATGACGGCCTTACAACGTCTTCCCATGGAGTGAACCAAGTCTTTGAGTTCTACAGCTGTTATAATGTGAAACTAAGATTGAAGGATTGTTTCTATTAACTGGGTTTTATTGCTGGGTGGCTTCTGACTAACAAGTTTCTTTAGTCGGCTCCACAGAATTTCAATTGGGTGAAGGTCTGGGCTATTCCCAGGCCATTCCAGCAGTGGAATAGGATTATCTTGAAACTCCCAAAAAAAGTGGTGTTATTAGCCATCAAACCTCAAAAATACACTTTTCCCAAAAGGTTTCCACAATTTTGGCCGCCACTGTAGCTAGGAGACACAGAAAGTCCCAATTAAGTAATCACAAACCGAACTCTCTTCTAAAACTAAGAAGCTCCCTGCTCCTTGATTCAACACAGAGATTTTGAATTACAGTCAAGAAAGGCACATCCTTCGAAGGTGTGAACTCACAACAACTAACAGAAACTTTTCTTTACTGTTCCCAACAACAAAGATGTAGCTTAAACAGGGGATCGATGCTGGCAAGGAAGGAAGCACAGGGTTGTGTCATTTCTCTTGTGTGTGACAATCTCAGTTCAATTCTGCAGATTTTGAAGAAGGGAGTTATTTTCTGGTTGGTGTTTTTTTTTTTTTTTGCTGCTATCAGTCAGTTACCAATTTGGCAACCATCCAAGCTTGAAAACTCTCTCTCCAGGGGACTCCTCTCCTAAGCTAACCAGTCCCATTAACTAGCAGAGTTTTATGAACGCTGCTAAGCGATCTTTTTTTTTAAAAAAAATAAATAAATAAAAATCCAGGACAAAGGCAATGAAAAGACAGCAGGGCATTGCATTTAGCCGAAGAACGATGCCGTCTTTTCAAAAAAATCAAAAGCCACCGAGAGAAAAATGAAAAAGGTCTCTTCGTATTTACGGCTTTGCTTTTTTTGCTCAATCACTTTGGCTTACCTCATCTCACTTCAAAAGCCTTGTAAAACCCTAGATCTTTGCTTGGCCCTCCACCATCTCCCAAATTACCCAGGGACCGCTTCTGCAGGCATTGTCCTTGTAGTGTAGGATAAAGCCATTTTCAAAGAAACACACGGATAAGAAGAAGAAAAAAGTTTTGGGAAACTAAGAAGGTTGATAGAGGCACAGCTATCCTGTGTAAAAGACGATCCAGTACAGTGGGAAAATATTTCTCAATCTAATGAAACAGAACTCAAAGCTATAAAAACAGCACTTTAGTCTGCTGCGCCACCAAGGCTCCTTAATGACTGTTCAAAGTTACTGAAAAAAAATGATTTATGACCATTTTTCACACTTACTACCACTGCAGCATTTCCTATGGTCGTAAGATCTACATTCAGATGCATGATAACTGACTCACATTTATGACGTTTGCAGTGTCCCGGTGGGGATGGCTGGGTGTCATGTGATCCCTTTTTGTGACAAGCAAAGTCGATTGGGAAGCCAGATTCACTTAACGACGGCGTTACTAATTTTAACAAATGCAACGATTCGCTTAACAACTGCGGCAAGAAAAAAAATTGTAAAATGGGACAAAATTCACTTAACAACCATCTCGCTTAGCAGCCAAAACGAGTCAACAGCATGATGTGATTATCAAAAATGCAAACACCGTTGCAGACTGCATCCAAAGAAGGATCATTTCCCAGTCAAAGGCACCAAAATGCCCATTTTATTTAGTATTGAACCGTCCTTGCTCCAGCTCCTTCCTAGCAGTTCGAAAGCATGAATGTGTGAGTAGATAAATAGGTACCACTTCGGTGGGAACATAACAGCGCTCCGTGACGTTGCGCCGGCCACATGACCGCAGAAACTTCTTTGGACCGTGCTGGCTCAATGGCCACAAAACCGAGTGGACCACTGCCCGCTATCGCCAGCAATGACCAGCGGAATAAAATCCGCAGCAACTCCTATATTTTTAAGACAAACTGGAGTGAGGTGGGGAGGAATCCCTCACCATCCCAGAAACCAGAATAACAGTGACAGGAAAAGCATTTCTGGCTGAATGTTAGGAAAATCTTAGCGATGAAGAGAGTTTGACAGAAGATTCGATTTCCCTCCGCTGGATTTGTTTGAAGTTGAACGTCCTTCTACCAGGAATACTTTAATGATCTAGAAGCTGGCACGGAGGGTGCAATGGGATTGAAGGGGTACAAATGACCTTCTCCCAATTATTTCATTCCATAATATAAACTACAAAGGGCTGAACCGGTCACATAAAAATGCAAAATTCCTGCATATGTATGAGATAATTTCCCCTCACCTCCAATTTCTGTTTATCTTACGAAAGAGAGGGGGTGTGTGTGCAGGGCTAAAAAAATGTCAAATGAAGTTACAGCTCCAATGCTAATTTGAAGGCCAAACAAACAATTTGTTTTGTTTGTCCCTTTTTCTCTCTCGAAGGCCTCGAAGTGTCATCGCTCAATTGCGCTGCTTTTTCCCCTCCCTTCCATTACCCCCTGCTGAATTTGCCACCGGAAACAAGAGTAAGGCTTACCTGAGCACACCTGCCCAGCTCCAGTCTGCCAAGGGACTGAAATATTTTTAACGCCAATTCGTAAGGCAACTGCACGTCAAAGAAGGGAACTTCGTTGATTTCGTTCTGAAAAGAAGTAAAAGGGAAAAGAAAAGAAGAGGTTTTATTTTATGGCTTGCAAACGTTTCTCTCCTGACAATGGGAAGTAAGTGATGGCTAAGTTGGGGTTATCTAGGGCAGGGGTCTCCAACCTTGGCAACTTTAAGACTTGTGGTCCACAAGTCTTAAAGCTGAAGTCCACAAGTCTTAAAGTTGATCTAAGGGGTGACACAGAATAGAATACAATTCTTTATTGCCCAAGTGTGATTGGACACACAAGGAATTTGTCTTTGGTGCCTATGCTCTCAGTGTACATAAAAGAAAAGATACGTTCATCAAGAACCATAAGGTACAACACTTAGTGATAGTCATAGGGTACAAATAAGCAATCGGGAAATAAGGTACAAAGCAATCATGAAGTCCACAAGTCTTAAAGTTGAAATGAAATGAAAATGGGGAAGGAAGAAGAGCCTGAGAAAGAAAGAGAAAGAGAGGTATAAAGGGGGAATCAAGAATAGAATGAAAGAGAGAAAGTTCAAGGAGGGAAGGGAAGGGAGAAAATGGGAGGAAGGAATAGAATAGAATAGACTAGACTAGAACGGAACAGAACAGAACAGAACAGAACAGAACAGAACAGAACAGAACAGAACAGAACAGAACAGAACAGAATTTTTTATTGGCCAAGTGTGATTGGACACACAAGGAATTTGACAAAGTCAATGGAGAAGCCAGATTCACTTAACAACCGTGTTACTAACAACTGCAGGGATTCATTTAACGACGGCGGCGAGGTCATAAAATGGGGCAAAACGCACTTAACAAGGGTCTTGCTTAGCAGCAGAAATTTTGGACTCATTTGTGGTCGTAAGTCGAGGATTACCTGTCGGCAGGTGTTGCAAAAGGCCTGATCTGCAAAGGTGAATGACAAAATAAATGAACATATTTTAACTTTTCTGCTCGGCTATTCATAAGTAGCAGAAACTGAGGAACGTGAAATGGGTTTCCCCCCCAAAAAAAAGGAAATCAGGAAATTTTAACAGATTAAAATTGGGTAAAACCTAACAAAACAAACTGATTTTTTTTTTTATATGCTGCATGAATATATCTCAATCCATTTTTTCCGACATCCACAAGTTGCTGAAATATTTATTAAAGGAGGGAGGATCAATAAAGTGCATTTAGGATCCCTCAGGGCTGGAGGACTTGTCAAAAAGGGATTCACCTTGGAAGGGGAAGATTTAACCTCAAATCTCCTCTCTAAAGACCCCATTGGAAACTTCTACACCTTCTGGTATCAAGAGCTTCAACATTAATGACGATTTGGCCCACAAAGAAGGTTTAACGGTTTCTAAGCAAGCATTTTTTGTTTTTTTTTTCCTTCCTGGTTTTTTAAGACAGGAGCAAGAAAAGGAAACCAAAGTACGGGTAGTCCTCGACTTACGACTACAACTGAGCCCAACATTTCCGTCGCAAAGCAAGACGGTGAAGTCAGTTTTGCCCCGTTTTATGACCTTTCTGGCCATAAAAACTGGGTAAGTGAATCCCTAAGGTTCTTCAGTAAGTCACATGGTTGTTAAGCGAATTGGGCTTCCCCATCGGCTTCATTGACTTCTGAGCCTGACTAGGTGGTTCAGTGGCTAAGACACTGAGCTTGTCGATCAGGAAGGTCGGCAGTTCGAATCCCTAGTACAGGTCTCCTCCGTGAGCAGGGGGTTGGACTAGATGACCTCCAAGGTCCCTTCCAACTCTGTTACTGTTTACTGTTTACCATGGGACACCTGTTCTGCCCCAGCTATGGAGCCCAAAGAACGCAGCACACACAAAGTCCGTACAAACCTTAGTTTACTAATTAAGAACTACTAATGAGTTTTTCTTAGTAGCTGTTCGAACACAAGTACAGTTTAAATCAGTCTTTTCTGAACAAGGGCTGTTAATTTAACTTCATTAACAGCTGACAAGAATCCAAAGAATAATAACTCAATTCTGAAGCACAGTTATTTCAGATAACCTTAATCTTATTGTGGTTGGCAGAATGCCCAGAAGCAATTTGCAGGAAAACTGACAAGGAAGGAGCAAGAGCCGATCAGACGTTTCTGGAATCAAGACGCAAAGGAATATGAACGAAGTTGTTTCCTGCAAATTGCTTCAGTTGGCGTTCCTCCTTAAATAGGCTAGGGGAGTAGCCTTACTCTCGAGGAGACCTCCTCCTGAGGAACCACTCCTGCCTTTTGGCAGCTCTGCGCACCCGTGCATCGAGAAGAGGCTCCTCCTCTTCTTCCTCTTCACTTATGGGAGCTTCTGAAGGCCCTGGCTGAATCCCCGCCTCTGGCACCACATCTTCTCCAGCCTCCTCACTGTCTGACTCGAGTGCCAGCTGCACAGGCTGCTGGTGCTGCAGCACCACACCAGCCTCCTCACTGTCTGAATCAGCTACTAGCTGCACAGGCCACAACACCACAACAATCATAAACACATATGCCAGTTGTAGAGTATCCGAATTCTGACCACCTGGCCATGGGGACACTGCAACAGTTGTGCGGAAAATGGTCACAAGCCACTTTTTTTCCGGGGCTGTTGTAACTTTGAATGGTTGTTGGTTAAAAGGCCTACCTGTACTATAAGTTGCCCATTGGGTTGGAGGCCGGTAGCAAGAAAACTGAATCAAATAAATCAGTTAGCAGAGATGGCTAAAATTGACTGGTTTGATTAAAGAACAAAAAAAAAAAAATACGAATATCTTTATTTCTACTTGGAAACCGATTCTGGACTTTTATGCTTGAGGTGGGGGAAAAAATGAAACGTTGATTTTGGGTTTTACAGATTAGATAGATTTGTTGTGATCAGGGTGGATTTGATTTAAATCGAGTTGATTTAAATCACAATTTAAATTATGATTTAAAGCTTGATTTAAATCAACTCGATTTAAATCATAATTTTTAAAGAGCAACTGTCATCTCTGCTACTCCTTTGACCCACTCTTGATTCACCGATAGTCCCAGTGTTGCAGAATATACAGCCTGATGCTACATAACTAAGCTCCATTTCATGCTGAATAAACTAAATTATTCATGTATCTTAAATAGAAAACTATCTTACGATAGATTTTTACCCCAAAAGTTTTTTATTAAAATAAATTTGATAAAAATTAAAAAAATCTGATTTAAATGAAAAAAATCTGATTTAAATTAAAAAAATACTGATTTTTTTGATTTTTAAAAAAAAATAATTGATTTTTATCCACTCTGGTTGTGATAGAAATGGCTAGTTTATACTATTATGTCAAAGGAACTGGGCCTGGCTAGTCTAGAGAAGAGAAGGACCAGGGGAGACAGGATAGCATCTTCCAATATTTGAGGGGCTGCCACAGAGAGGAGGGTGTCAACCTATTTTCCAAGGCACCTGAAGGCCAGGCAAGGAATAATGGATGGAAACTGAACAAGGAGAGATTCAACCTGGAAATAAGGAGGACTTTTCTGACAGTGAGAACCATCAACCCATGGAACAGAAGTTGCCTTCGGAAGTTGTGGGAGCTTCATCACTGGGGGCTTTCAAGAAGAGACTGGACTGCCATTTGTCAGAAATGGTGTAGGGGTCTCTTGTTTGGGCGGGGGGTTGGACTAGATGATCTACAAGATCCCTTCCAACTCTGTTAATCTGTTATTATTCTGTTATTCGGAAGTGGTGGGAGCTTCATCACTGGAAGCTTTCAAGAAGAGTCTGGAGGCGGGTTGGACTAGATGACCTACAAGGTCCCTTCCTATTCTGTTAATCTGTTAAAAAGTTGACGTTTGAAGTTACTATTTTATTGTACTGCACCAATGGAGTCAGAAGTCAATGCTTTTTTCCCCCTTTTTCTCCTTTTCTTTCCTTCACTTTTCCCTTCCCTAACTTCCCTACTATTTACTTCTGTATTTTTTTTTGTATGCAATATTATAAACTAATTAAAATTGTTTTTTTTTAAAAAAAAGCCTGAATAATTAAATCACAACCAAATAAATAAGTAACATCATTTCTCTAGAGTGGCCAAAGATGGCTAACTACACCTCAGTCTGCTGAGTGGATGGTGAGATGTAAAATCTAATCCATGTTTCCCAGACTACAATCAATATTTATCCAACACATTCAATCAAATGCAAACAAGCCACGTTATAATTTATTGTGGTATATCTTGTCCTTGGTTGTCCCTAAATCTTATGGTGGAAAAAAGAATTCAAGCAGTAAACAAGAAAATTAAACTCCGTCCCAAGACATGGGCGCTGCTACAAATAAGCCCATAAATGGAATAAATTATTTGAATTCAATAACTTGAATAAGTTACAATGAAATAAGTTACTTGAATTCAGAGGATTTCTGAGTGGCGTCATTACCTTTATTGTATGCCTATTGTTAGATCCGAATACCAATTAGCACAAAATACAAAAAAAAAAAAAAGAATGCAAAAAAGGAAGGGAGGGGTTTCTCTGGTTAAAACAGCTCCATTTTTTTTTTTAAAGTGATGGACAAAATCCAAAAGATAAACATTGGCCTCTGCTCCTTGGAGACGCACATTTACACATCAGCGCACTAATGGAACTCTAGTTCGGTAAATGGATTAATTCGCTGCCATCAGAAATTTAATCTGTGGCTTTTTAGAAGGAGCGAAAGAAAGAAAAGTGCAGTTAACCAGAATGGAGAGAAACACGCTCCTTTTAAACACTGCATGCATTGTGTTAAAAAATAAATAAAAATCTATCGGAGCTAGCTAAGGTACGTACTTTAGGGGGGAAAAAACGTAACAAGCAATTCTTGACTGTGGAAGCATAAGTTTGAGCACTATATACATATTTCAAATCGATATTTGGATATTTAGATTTAGATATTTAGATTTAAACACGGATACCTACTTCCTTTATGTTTATACCTAGACCTGCTATCTTGTACATATTTGACAAATAAATAAATAAATAAATAATCCTGAATAAAGTAACTGAAAGGGCATGGAATGGCACTCTAGCCCCTACTGATGCTGTCAACGTAGAACAACTTTATATTTACATTACTGTTTTTATATTTAATTGTTTTTACATCTTTACGCTTTATTACACTGTAGGCTGCCCAGAGTCCCTTCGAACCGTGAGATGGGCAGCATATAAATTTAATAAATAAATTCTGCCTCCCACCATCCCTGCTCCCATTGCTCTGAGAACATGGAAGGGTAAAATTGCAAATGACAGAGCCGCAAAAGCCAAAATTCTGTTATTCCTCTGACATATTCTCTCCCCCCCCACACACACTTCCCAAAAGTGGAGCATAAAGCTGTCTATTTTTCCCTTCCACTAAAACTGTTCGGAGAGAAAAGGAGGTGAGGAGTGGATCAGATTGCTTACTAATTATCTGATCTTGCTTGAAAATTTGCTACCTCCCAATCTGGGGTTGTTTTTCCCCTCACTATCTCTATTGTGCTGCTCAGGTTCACACCTTACTAGATTTCTTTAACAAAAGAAACGTTTTCCTCAATTTAAAACAACCTCATTGTCAAAAAAATAATAATAATAATTTGTGAGCGAGAACTCCCACTATGGTGATGCCTTTGACTTAACAACCATTCATGTAATGATTGTTCCAAGTTATAATGGCACTGAAAAAAGTGACTTATCAACATTTTTTCACACCTACAACTGTTGCAGCTTTCCCATGGTCACACGTGGTCAAAATTAGGATGTTTGGCAACTGGCTCAAATTTATGAAGGTTGCAGTGTGCTATGTCACCTTTTATGACGGGGAAGCCAGCTTCACTTAACTACCATGTTTCTAACTTAACAAGTGCAAGTGATTCACTTAAGAACTGTGGGGGAAAAAGATCACATCATGGAACAAAACTCAACTCTCTTGCTCAGCCATAGAATTTTTGGGCTGAATTGTGGCCATTAAGTCGAAGGCTAGCTGTACAACAGTGGTGTATACGCAACAGCAAACTTAAAAAACTTTCACACACGTCAAACCACCCACCACGATTTACTAAGTATGGTACGATGACAGAATTCCACAACAGTATCGTTCACAATCAGTCAGTGTGGTGCAAGTAATATGTAGTTGAATTAGGACCGGGGAGATCTGGGTTCAGATCACACAAAAACCATGCTTCCAATGCACCTACACAAGGAAACATGTAACTAAGATAAAAGCACCTTTGAGTCATATGCCAATGCCATTAACTTCATCCTGTCTCTTATTGTCCATGCTCATATCATCCTCAGCTACACCGAACAGATGGCTTTTTTCCCCCGACCTACCCCAATTCCAACACCACACAACCTATTCACTTGCAAGCTATTGAAGGACCAAGAGTAACTGGGAATAGAGGCAGAAAAGGACACACAGTGCCAATGGGAAATATCACCCATCTCCTCCCACTTATGATGGCATGACTGTAACTTTGTTGCTGTATCCTTACGATTTATATTGATTGTTTCCTAGTATGATTTGATTGCTTATGACTATCACTAAGTGTTGTATCTTTTTATTCTTGATGAATGTATTTTATTCTCTTTATGTACACTGAGAGCGTATGCACCAAAGGCAAATTCCTTGTGTGTCCAATCACACTTGGCCAACAAAGAATTCTATTCTATTTCACGCCATTGGCTTATTCCGACAACCCCAAGGGGTGCAGAGCCATAGGATCTCACCATCCCCACTGATTCAGTGACTTTGGGCCACCCCTTCACCCTCTCAGTCCAATTAATCTTCTGAAGGGATGGGGGGGTGGGGGTGGGAGGAGCTTTAATTTTGGGGTGATGGTGAACATGATCTTAACCTCCTCTCTAAAAATTTAGGCGATCATATGCAGCAATGAAAGGCAGTAAATATGGTACAGTATATCAAATCTTCCTGACTTTCGGAAAAGCATCCCTTACCCCAAGTGGAATCTGCCTGCCTTAAAAGATCAGGTTTGATTTGTTTTTTTCCCCCAATGGGGGAGTGGGCGGCTGTTTTCCTTCTTTCCTCTTTCCTCCTCCTTCAGCACTTATGTTTATCTATCAGGCTATTGAATTTACATGGTGGGTTTCTACATGTTGCTTTGTTGTGGTGCCCTTATTGATCTTTAGTGTTATTGAATAATAGTTTTTTTAAATCCTTTTCATTAGAATATAATATAATAAATATATAAATATAATAAATATATGAATATAATAAAATACAATTACATATATGTACACATACACATTAGATATATACATACATACAATAGATAGATAAATAGATAGATATAGATGGGTGGATAGATAGACAGACAGACAGACAATAGATAGATATAGATAGATGGATACAGACAAACAGATGATAGACAGACAGACAAACGGATAGATAGATGGATAGATATAGATAGACGGATAGACGGACAATAGACAGACAGACAGACAGATAGATATAGACAAACAGATGATAGATCGATAGATAGATATAGATGGATAGACAGACAATAGATAGACGATAGACAGACAGATAGACAAATGGATAGACAGATAGACAGACAGATAGATAGATAGATATAGATGGATAGACAGACAATAGATAGATAGATAGATGATAGATAGACGATAGATAGATAGATAGACATAGATAGACAGATGATAGATAGGTAGGTAGATAGATGATAGATATAGACGGATAGACAGATAGACAGATAGACAGATAAATAGATAGATAGATAGATAGATAGATAGATAGATAGATAGATAGATAGATAGATAGATATAGACAGATGATAGGTAGGTAGGTAGATGATGGATGGATGGAGAGATACACACACACACACACATAAAAAAAAATACGAAAGCAAATGAGGAGGAAAAACAGGGGAGGGGAGAAAAAAAAAAAGGCCTTGACCTCCGACTCCCTTTGGTGCAGCGGAATAAACCATCGGAATAAGTAACCCCCCACCCCCCCAAAAAAGCGGGACCAGAGGCAGCAGGGGATAATAATGGGCTATTATCTGTAAATCCAACCCACCCTGAAGGGCCGGGAAAGACGGGTTCTCTTGAAAGTAGTGTGGGGGGGGGGGTGTTTGGGGGCTCCAGACCCTGAAATCTGGCGGGGGGGGGGGGAGAGGAGGGAAAACCTGCTGAATTTATTATATTATTTATTTATTATATTATTTATTTATTATATTATTTATTTATTATATTATTTATTATATTATTTATTTATTATATTATTTATTTATTATATTATTTATTATATTATTTATTTATTATTTATTTATTATGAAGCCCCCCCTCCCCCAAAAAAGTTCCCCCTACCAAGTCTCGAATGAGCTGCCCCAGAAGGTCCTCCTTCCCTCCTCCTCCTGCGGGGGTCTCTGCAGCGGGGCCGGGGTCGGGGTCCCCCTCAGTCCCGGGAGAGACGCGTAGGAGGCTCTGAAGCGGCGTCTCTTCCTCCAGCAGCCCCTCCAGGAGACCCCCGTAGCCGCCCCAGCTTCGCACCGGCTGAGGCGGCTCTTCGCCTCCCGCTTCTCGAGGCCTTTTGCGGCTTTTTTTCCACCGGCGCTTCGGACCATCCCGGGCCAGCTCGGCTTGCCAACGGCGGCGGAAGGAATCTAGCGCCGACGACGACGACGAGGAGGCATCTTCCACCATGGCGACCCGGAGGAGGCGCCGCCGACGGACTTCCGGCTACTTCCGGCCGCGACGGTCCGTCCCGGAAAAGCAGCCGGGTGGGAAACATGCGAGCGGCGCACGAAGGTTCCGCCCGGCAAAGGGGGCTGCGCTCCCGTATTATAACACTTACACGAAAGAGTTTTTGGAAAAATGCCTTTCTTTCTTTCTTTCTTTCTTTCTTTCTTTCTTTCTTTCTTTCTTTCTTTCTTTCTTTCTTTCTTTCTTTCTTTCTTTCTTTCTTTCTTTCTTTCTTTCTTTCTTTCTTTCTTTCTGTCTGTTTGTCTTTCTGTCTGTCTGTCTGTCTTTCTTTCTGTCTGTCTTCCTTCCTTCCTTCCTTCCTTCCTTTCTGTCTTCCTTCCTTCCTTCCTTCCTTCCTTCCTTCCTTCCTTCCTTTCTTTCTGTCTTCCTTCCTTCCTTCCTTCCTTCCTTCCTTCCTGTCTGCCTGTCTTCCTTCCTTCCTTCCTTCCTTCCTTCCTTCCTTCTTTCCTTTCTTTCTGTCTGTCTGTCTTCCTTCCTTCCTTCCTTCCTTCCTTCCTTCCTTCCTTCCTTCCTTCCTTCCTTCCTGTCTGCCTGTCTTCCTTCCTTCCTTCCTTCCTTCCTTTCTTGGTTCGATTTATATGCCGCCCTTCTCCGGAGACTCAGGGCGGCTTACAATGCATTAAGCAATAGCCTTCATACTTTTGTATATACCTGCTTAGTAGGGCTTTCGCCCCCCCACCTTAAGCGGTGTTCTTTTTTTTATACAAAGTCAGCTTATTGCCCCCACAAACCGGGTCCTGATTTTACCTACCTCGAAAGGATGGAAGGCTGAGTCAACCTTGAGCCTGTCTAATCATATTTATATGGCTGCCCCCCCCCCATCCCCCGGCAACACGCAACAATAAACGAAGTCTTCAAAAGCGTCGGAACAGCTGCACAGAACGTCTGTGTTGCCTTGAAGTAACAGTAACGGAGTTGAAAGGGTCCTTGGAGGTCATCTAGTCCAACCCCACCAAGGCGTTTGCTGATCGACAAGCTCAGCGTCTTAAAGCCACTGAGCCAGACACCTAGAGAGCCGACAGAATACAGAATAAACAAGGCTTGGAAGAGGACCTTGGAGGTCATCTAGTCCAACCCCCTTGTTGGAGCAATCCTAATCCTATATCATTTCCGACAGACAGACACCCAAACACACACACACACACACAATCCCGGAGTTGTTTGCCACGTGCCCGTTCCCTGCACGTCGCGTGACAGAGTTCGGCATACGGCGGTGAAAGTGTGAAGTTTCTCCCAACCTGCTTGGGGGAAAGTGGGGGGTGCAATCCATAAAGACATCCATCTGCAAAACTTGGGTGTGTGTGGAGTGGGATGCTTGGTGTTAGAACAGCTTTCCTTCAGAAGTTGTGGGTGCTCCATCACTGGAGGCTTTTAAAAAGAGACTGGACAGCCGTCTGTCGGAAACGATATAGGATAGGGGTCTCCTGCCCCAGCAGGGGGTTGGACTGGATGACCTCCCAAGGTCCCTTCCAACTCTGTTTATTCTGTATTCTGTAAATGTTCAGAAGAGAAGGACTAGGGGGTGACATGAGATCAGTGATCCAATGTTTGAGGGGCTGCCACAAAGAAAAAGGGGGTGAAGCTATTCTCCAAAACACCTTTCCAAGGCACTTCGGAAACTAATGGAACTAATCAGGGAGAGAAGCTGTCAAGTATTTGCAAGCCATTGGCACATGTATCATACAGACACTAGTGGAGGCAGAAAGTGCCCCCACCCCTATGTGGAGAGGAGGGGCTTACACTTGAGTATAAAACCCCCTCTAACCTTTCCACCATGCTCTCTTTTACGTTTGTTCTCCATGAGACGTGATCTTTGATAAGGGTAGTCACACACGCTGTGTGCCCCCTATCCTAATGAATATTAAGACAGCCTTTGTATATAGTTAATATGTTTTGTTATATGAATAAATACATTTATCACATTTATTCATGCATCTGCCTTTGGACTCTTCTATGCTCCTGGGTGTTTCTACGATCCCAATTTCCACAGAAGCAACTAGAACTAAGGAGAAATCTCCTGACAGTTAGAACAATTAATCAATGGAACATTTTGCCTCCAGAAGTTGTGAATGCTCCAACACTGGAAGTTTTTTAAGAAGAGTCTGGACAACCATTTGTCTAAAATGGTATAATGGTATATGGTTGGATTATAGGACTTCCAAGGTCCGTTCTAACTCTGTTTATTCTGTCCTTTGTCATCTTTTCGGTCCTTAACAGATGAAAATCCTGCAAAACTCTTGGGGACCACCAGGTTGTGCAGACATTGAGTTTGCCATAGCTCGTGGCTGCCACCTACTGGGCACTTAGCAATTGGCAATTCATCTCTAGGATCTGCAATGGGGATGGATCTCAATTCAGCGGCAGAAACTTAAAAGGAGGACAGTGTAGGACAAAGCAGCCTTCAGTGACTGGATCCTTGCCGTATATTTTGGAAACTAGTTCTTTCTTGTCTCCACTTCACCATGGCTAGGAGTTATGGAATCTGTAGTCCAAGTCATGAGCCACATCTTGCATGGTTGTGCTTGCTTGTTGTGGTCCGCCAGCAGCCTGAGGAGTTGGCAGTGGCGTCGGACAGTGATGAGGCTGGGGAAGAACATGGGCCAGTCCTGGAGGCTGGGGAAGGCCCAGATGAGGGCTCTGCGTCGGAGGCAGAGATGGGGCCAGGGCCATTGGGGAGTGAGGTGCGGACTCCAGAGCCTCCAGAGGCTGACAGTAGAGAGGCAGAGGAACAGGAGGAGCCTGTTCCTAATGCACGCATGAGAAGAGCTGCCAGAAGGCAAGAGCAGCTCAAGCAAAGAGGACAACTCAGGAGTAGGGCCAAGAGATGATTGGCCCCTCCCATAAGGCTTAAAACAGACCAGCAACGGCGTTTGGGCTTTGCCAGAAAACAACGTTGGAAGCTTCGTCTTCTTCTTCGTCTACGTCTTGTATTTATTTTTATATCTGTGACTTCTGAAAGTTTGTCAAGAAAGGCCTTTGGCAGTTTGCCTAATTGGACCAAGGTGTGCGATAGGACTGAGGAATTTGTGTTGGGAGGAATTTGCTTTAATTTTTCCAGCAAGCCGGGCTGGCTTAAGAAGAAATTTTTAAAAGTTTTAAATTGGTTTGTGATTTTTAATTTTTGGGCCAAATTTATATATATTTTAATTGTTTTTTAATATTTGTATTTCATGTTCTTAATTCTGGCTGTACATGGCCCTGAGTCCTCAGGGAGAAGGGCGGTATATAAATTGGAAATAAAATAAAATAAAATAAAATAATAAAATAAAATAAAATAAAATAAAATAAAATAAAATAAAATAAAATAAAATAAAATAAAATAAAATAAAATAAAATAAAATAAAATAAAATAAAATAAATTTAGTTGAACAATGCTGGGAATGAAGTCATTCTCAGCTGTTTGACTAAAGATTTTCCTATTTACTTGGGCCTGGGTCACAACATTGCTTAAGGTTGAATTTCACAACACTCCGAGGTCTATGGATTGGCTTAGTACAGTGTTTTTTCAAACTTGGCAACTTTAAGATGTGTGGGACTTTCAGCTCCCATAATTCCCTTCCTTTATTTTGGAATATTTGCTTTATTCTTGTCAAAAGGAGCTAAAGCAGAGGTAAAAAGGAAAGGTTCCCCTCAAATATACGTGCCAGTCATTTCCGACTCTAGGGGGCGGTGCTCATCTCCGTTTCTAAGCCGAAGAGCCAGTGCTGTCCGAAGACGTCTCTGTGGTCATTTGGCCGGCATGACTCAATGCCAAAGGCGCACGGAACGCTGTTCCCTTCCCACCAAAGGTGGTCCCTATTTTTCTACTTGCATTTTTTTTACGTGCTTTCGAACTGCTAGGTTGGCAGAAGCTGGGACAAGTCATGGGAGCTCCCCCCGTTACGCGGCACTAAAGGATTCGAACCGCTGAACTGCCGACCTTTCGATCGACAAGCTCAGCATCTTAGCCCCTAAGCCACCACGCCCCTTCTAAAGCAGAGGTAGTTAGTTTTTAAAAAACGGTCAATCGGCTACTTCCGGTCCAAATATAAAGCTGTCTCGCATTTCCATATATTTTCGCATTTAACTAATATGCCTCGATCTTGTTGTCGCTCAATTTGCTGTCTCTCTTTGCTTGTACATATTCAAAACTGTGAACTTTTAAGAAAGAAAAAAAAAATCAGCAATTTGTCAAGCACTCAGTTCCTCCTGTGGCTGAATTGCCTATTGGGGACTTTATAATTCCACAGCAATTAAAAGTTAACACTCCCATGTCAAAATTTTTAAAATGTAGCGTGGCTTCACACCTTGCATGAAATGCTAGGCTGTGCTTTTCCACAAGTGTGGGTTTTTTTCTGAGTGTGTAAGCGTGCAAGCACTAGGAGATACCTTCCGAGGAACGTGTTTTCTCATCTCTTTGCAAAACCTGCTTCAAAGGTGCACAGAGGTAACTGCTTCATACATGACTATCTGCCTGGAAGGACCATAGGATAATGCTTTAAGGGGTCCTTGGTGCTCTCTGAGGTTGGTTGTTTTCTTACAGATGTTTCATCATTCAAATTAGGTAATCAGTGCTAGAAGGCAGTGGGGTTTACTCCCTGTTTATACTAGTGGCTTGCTCTGTCAGTGTCAGTGGGTGAGTTCTTGGTGGTTCTTTGATTAGGCTGTTTGACTTGTCTTGAGTTGATGATTCCTTGGAGAACATATAAACAAAAAGTGAATCCTGCTGCCTTCTAGCACTGATGATGTTACCTAGTTTGGTAATGAAGAAAACTGCAAGAAAACTATCGAGCTCAGAGGGCACTAAGGACCCCCCGAGTCCTTTTCATCCTCTTCCTCCTCCTCCTCCCATTTTCTTTCACTCTGCAAACCCCACTCCCTTCTAACACTGTTACCTAGTTGGGTAATGAAACATCTGCAAGAAAACAACCAAACTCTGAGAGCACCAAGGACTCCACAATTCTCCTCCTCCTTTCTGCAAACTCCACTCCTTTTTAGCACTGATGATGTTACCTAGTTTGGTAATGAAACGTCTGCAGGAAAACAATCAAGGTCAGAGAGCATCCAAGAAATCACTCTCATTTCAGCCCTAAGCTACAAATATTGACAGTGCTTTAACCCAAGCCAAGAAGATATTCCGAATCTCGAGCTCAGCATTTTTTCCCCTCTAACCAGAAGTGACTCACTAAGATTCTTAGTGTTTTTTCCCCCTTGTTTTTCCTGGGAGCTGAATCCGGCCCCTTTTCACACGGAAAGCAAAGGGAAACAGGGAAAGGAAAGGAAGGAAGGTGAGAGAAGGAAGGAGGGATGGAAAAGGAAAGGAAACAGAAGAAGGAAAGGAGAGGAGAGGAAAGGAAGAAGGGAAAGGAAAGGAAACAGAGAAGAAGGAAAGGAGAGGAAAGGAAAGGAAGAAAGGAGAGGTAAGGGAAGGAAGGGAAGAATGGAAAGAAAAGGAAGAAGGGAAACAGGGAAAGGAAAGAAAAGGAAGGTGAGGGAAGGAAGGAGGGATGGAAAAGGAAAGGAAACAGAAGAAGGAAAGGAGAGGAAAGGAAAGGAAGAGAGGAGAGGAGAGGAAAGGAAGAAGGGAAAGGAAACAGAAGAAAGAAAGAAAAGAAAGGAGAGGTAAGGGAAGGGAAGGAAGGGAAGAATGGAAAGAAAAGGAAGAAGGGAAACAGGGAAAGGAAAGAAGAGGAAAGGAAAGGAAGAACGGAAAGGAAAGGAAACAGAAGAAGGAAAGGAAAGGAAGAAAGGAGAGGGAAGGGAAGGAAGAGAAGAATGGAAAGGAAAGCAAAAGAAGAAGGGAAACAGGGAAAGGAAAGGAAAGGAAGAGAGGAGAGGAGAGGAAAGGAAAGGAAGAAGGGAAAGGAAACAGAAGAAGGAAAGAAAAGAAACAAGAGGTAAGGGAAGGAAGGGAAGAATGGAAAGCAAAGGAAGAAGGGAAACTGGGAAAGGAAAGGAAAGAAGGAAGGAGGGAAGGAAACGGAAAGGAAAGGAAAGGAAGAAGGGAAAAAGGGGGAAGGAAGGCAGGTGAGAGAAGAAAGGAAAGGAAGGAAGGAAGGAGGGAAGGAAAAGGAAAGGAGAGGAAAGGAAAGGAAGAAGGGAAAAAGGGGAAAGAAAGGCAGGTGAGAGAAGGAAGGAAGGAAGGAAGGAGGGAAAGAAAGAGCTCCAAAAGAGAAAGAGGGCGAGAGAAGCGGGTTGGAGAGGTGGGGGAAAGGAAGGGCAAGAGGGAAGGGAAGAGTTAAGGCTCTCCGCCCGCCCGCCCGCCTCCCTCGCCGCCGTCTTGCGGCCGCCCCGTCGAGGCGGAGGATGATCTCAGCCAGCATGTGACGCCCGAGCGCGCCTCGCTCCGCGCCAGACTGCCAGCCGCGGCAGGAGAAGGAGAAGGAGGCGATCGGCGCTGGGCTGGCCGGAGGGAGCAGCGGCGTCGGCGGCGGCTGGAGCAGCGTCGCGCCGTCGGCGGGCCCGGCCATGTGCCCTTGCGCCCTGCCCGGCCGCCCTCCGGCCGGCTGTTTGTGCAGCAGCCACGGCGGCGGCGGAGGCGATGGAGGCGGCGGCGGCGGAGGCAGCGGCAGCAGCCCGGGCAGGGCGCGCGTCTCCGGAGCGCAGCTCACCGCGGCGCGCCTCCAGGCGATCGGCGATGAGCTGCAGGCGCGGACGGCGGCGCGGAGGGCGGCCAGGAGCCGCCGCGCCTCCGCCGGCACCGGCCTGGCCACTTCCTTGGCGTTGCTGGCCGCCCTGGCCTGGCTGAGCCGCAGGGGGCGCATGTAGGGCGGCCGGAGCGACGGCCCCTCGACGGGCGGCCGAGCGAGTCAGCGACCTCCGCGGCAGGTGAGCGGCCGGGCGGGCGGGCGCGGAGGAGGGGACGGACTGCCTGCCTGCCTGGGTATGGGTGTGTGATTAGGGGGGGCTCCGTGGCGGAGACACCGAGCAGAAAGGTCCTCGTTCGGAATCCCTAGTGCAAGGTCTCCTGCCTGAGCAGGGGGCTGGACTAGATGACCTCCAAAGGTCCCTTCCAACTCCGTTACTGTTACTGAATGTGTGTGTGTGTGTGTGTGTGTGAGAGAGAGAGAGACGAGGTGGTTCCGTGGCTAAGACACTGAGCTCGGTTCGGAATCCCTAGTACAAGGTCTCTTGCCTGAGCAGGGGGTTGGACTAGATGACCTCCGAGGGTCCCTTCCAACTCCGTTACTGAATGTGTGTGTGTGTGTGTGTGACGAGATGGCTTCGTGGCTAAGACGCTGAGCTCGCCGAGCAGAAAGATTGTAGGTTTGAATCCCTAGTACGGGTCTCCTGCCTGAGCAGGGGGCTGGACTAGATGACCTCCGAGGGTCCCTTCCAACTCCGTTACTGAATGTGTGTGTGTGTGTGAGACGAGGTGGCTCCGTGGCTAAGACGCTGAGCTCGCCGAGCAGAAAGATCGTAGGTTTGAATCCCTAGTACGGGTCTCCTGCCTGAGCAGGGGGCTGGACTAGATGACCTCCGAGGGTCCCTTCCAACTCCGTTACTGAATGTGTGTGTGTGTGTGAGACGAGGTGGCTCCGTGGCTAAGACGCTGAGCTCGCCGAGCAGAAAGGTCGTAGGTTTGAATCCCTAGTACAAGGTCTCTTGCCTGAGCAGGGGGCTGGACTAGATGACCTCCGAGGGTCCCTTCCAACTCCGTTACTGAATGTGTTTGTGTGAGAGACGAGGTGGCTCCGTGGCTAAGACGCTGAGCTCGCCGAGCAGAAAGGTCGTAGGTTTGAATCCCTAGTACAAGGTCTCTTGCCTGAGCAGGGGGCAGGACTAGATGACCTCCGAGGGTCCCTTCCAACTCCGTTACTGAATGTGTTTGTGTGAGAGACGAGGTGGCTCCGTGGCTAAGACGCTCAGCTCGGTTCGGAATCCCTAGTACAAGGTCTCTTGCCTGAGCAGGGGGCGGGACTAGATGACCTCCGAGGATCCCTTCCAACTCAGTTATTGAACGTGTTTGTGTGAGAGACGAGGTGGCTCCGTGGCTAAGACGCTGAGCTCGCCGAGCAGAAAGATTGTAGGTTTGAATCCCTAGTACAAGGTCTCCTGCCTGAGCAGGAGGGTGGACTAGATGACCTCCGAGGGTCCCTTCCAACTCCGTTACTGTTACTGAATGTGTGTGTGTGTGTGTGTGTGTGAGACGAGGTGGCTCCATGGCTAAGACACTGAGCTCGGTTTGGAATCCCTAGTACAAGGTCTCCTGCCTGAGCAGGGGGTTGGACTAGATGACCTCCAAAGCTCCCTTCCAACTCTGTTATTGTTACTGAATGTGTGTGTGTGACGAGGTAGCTCCGTGGCTAAGACACTGAGCTCGTCGAGCAGAAAGGTCGGCGGCTCAAATCCCTAGTACAGATCTCCTGCGTGACCAGGGGGCTGGACTAGATGACCTCCAAAGCTCCCTTCCAACTCCGTTACTGTTACTGAATGTGTGTTTGTGACGAGGTAGCTCCGTGGCTAAGACACTGAGCTCGGTTCAGAATCCCTAGTACAAGGTCTCCTGCCTGAGCAGGGGGCTGGACTAGATGACCTCCAGGGTCCCTTCCATCTCTACTGTTACTGAAGTTTCTGGGTCCCCATCCCCCCCCCCCCGCCATCCTGTCCTGCAGGACTACAACTCCCGTCTTCCCCAGCCCTCTTGCCTTGGCTCTCCGAGGGAAGCAATCTTGGGTTGGGCCGGGTTTCTGGGCTATCCGGAGCACCTGGAGTTTGCAGCTCCAGACTTCACCTTCGGGGCTCACCTTTCTCTGCCTCCCTCCCCTTACCTGTGAAATGGGGGAGTACCCAGGGCCAGCGGGAGGCTGACAGTTCAAGGATGCACAGGGAAATACTTGGGAAACATCCTGCAGGCGATGTAGTGAGAATTCCCTCTCCAGGAATAGAACTCAACTAAACAACAGTGCCTGTCCGGTGGAACTCCTTGCCACAAGGTCCGGGGAATAGCTCTTGCTGTGTGTGGGGTGCTTGGAAAGCAAGGTGGATCAAACCCAAAGGACCACGGGGTTGGACTAGAAGACCTCCGAGGTCCCTTCCCACCGTTAGTCTGTTAGGGAGGTTGGTTGGTGCAAAGCTTTTCACAGCTTCCGGGGAGAATATTTGTGGCTCGGGGTTGAAATGAGGGCATCCTTGGTGCTCTCTGAGCTTGACAGACATTTCAATACCCAACTAGGTAATGTCATCAGTGCTCATGCTAGTTTCCAGTTAGTTTTCCAGCTCCCATCGAAACGGACAGTGGGTCCATCCTGGGCTTCCCAGAGGCAGGTTTTTTTTTTTTTCCCCTGCAGTTCAGGGAAAAAAAAAAATAGTAGCTGGAATACTGACCAAGTTGATTGGACCTGCAGGACACTTTTAATTTCCCAGCCCTCCAAATGTTGCAGCTCTTGAAAATCGCGTAGATTAAAAGCTTTGCCTCCCGGGCATCGGTTTCTTCCTAGCCAGCCAAGGTGGAAGGGAGAAATGGCACTCCAAGCTGGGCATTGAGACATACCTGTGAGATTCGCTCATCCCATCTCTGCTCGGGGCTAAAAAGTGGCATCTTTTAATCCGGAAGGGGGCTAATGGCCACTCCGAGAGATCGATCCACAGATCAGGAGGGGGAAAAAAAAAAGGAGAGAAAACGATGGGAGTTTGAGGTCAGGAGTTGGGGTTTTGGCGTGCAGTTCTGAGCCAGGGACAGATTCCAGCTGCCTCGGCTGGCACTGCCGGCCATGGATTCTGCAAAAACCTCAATTGGCATGGAGGCAGCCGAGGTGACGGGCAGTTTTTGGACGCGGAGTTTTCCTAGACAGGTGTGTCTTTTGCTAGCCAGCTTTAAGTTTCTCTCTGCTGTGGGCTAAAAAAAAACGGAGCAGGGCTTTTGCCTCCAGGTCAGAGCGCCGATTTTGACTGTAAAAGTTCCTTCTAGAAAGAAATCTCTCGCAAAGCACCAGAGGGCAGGACAAGAAGTGACGGGGTGGAAGCTCATTAAAGAGAGATTTAACCTAGAAGGAGAATATTTTCTGACAGTGAGAGCAATTAATCGACGGAGCGGCTTGCCTTTTGTGGGTCACTGGAGGGTTTCAAAAAATAAATTTATTTATTTATTTATTGGTTCGATTTATGTGCCGCCCTTCTCCGGAGACTCAGGGCGGCTTACAATGCGTTAAGCAATAGCCTTCATACCTTTTGTATATACCTGCTTAGTAGGGCTTTCGCGCCCCCCCCCCCCAAGCGGTGTTCTATTTTATACAAAGTCAGCTTATTGCCCCCACAATCCGGGTCCTCATTTTACCTACCTCGGCAGGATGGAAGGCTGAATCAACCTTGAGCCTGGTGAGATTTGAACTTGCAGTAATTGCAGGCAGCTGGTGCTACTTTAACAGCACTTAGGAGCCTGGTTTAGCTCAGCAGACTAAAAGCATAGTGATTAACACCAGCTGTCTGCAATTACTGTAAGTTCGAATCTCACCAGGCTCAAGGTTGACTCAGTCTTCCATCCTTTCTAAGGTAAGTAAATTGAGGACCTAGTTTGTGGGGGCAATAAGCTGACTTTGTATAAAAATATACAAAAGTATGAAGGCTACTGCTAAACGCATTGTAAACCACCCTGAGTCTCCGGAGAAGGGCGGCATATAAATCAAATTAAAAAAACTTAGTCAATTGTACCACCAAGGCTCTTGGACAATCATTTGACTGGAAGAGTGTGTAAGGCTCCTGCCTTCAGCAAGTGGGCTGGACTAGAAGACCTCCGAGGTCCCTTCCGACCTTAGGATTCTGTGTTTCTATGTATGGAGCTATAAAGCATTTCCTAAAACAGCCTGCAGGCTTTTCCGGTGGCTTCAAAACCTAGCAGAATATGCTAAAGTTGATGACTTTTAATCACAAGTAGCGGCTGCAAAGGAAGTTTTAGAAATGGTGGCACCTCCATTTCTTGTGGCAGTTTACGATTTGTGGGTACTTTGTGAGTGTAAAAATAAAAATAAAAAATAGGGTTCATAGAAACCATTCGGCTACCATCCATTGCAGGCTGAATTTTGGGCGGCCTCCAAACCAGTGTTTGCTTGAAGTTAGAATCCCACCAAGGCCTCCCCATCCCCATTGCAACTGGATGCTCCCCCAATCCCAGTAAAACACCATTTGTTAGCCGCCATGTGTGGCTTAAGTCACTATAGTCAAACCGCTTCAAAACCAAGCCAAAAACGCATCGTTCTGATGCTTTGCCACGTCCTGGTTTATTTTTCCTCAAATCAAAACGAAACAGCCTTTTGTAGGAGTAAATAGCTGGGGGGGCGGGGGGGGCGGAGAGGGAAACACATCCTAAATTAAAATTAAAATTGGTGGCTGGTATGAACTTCCTTGGCATCACCCTTTTTCTCGATCCGAGGACTGAAAGAGGTGGAAACAAGGCATATAGCAGAATAACAGAGTCGGAAGGGACCTTGGAGGTCTTCTAGTCCAACCCCCTGCTTAGGCAGGAAACCCCACACCACTTCAGACAAATGGTTATCCAATCTCTTCTTAAAAACTTCCAGTGTTGGAGCATCCACAACTTCTGGTGGCAAGTCGTTCCACTGGTTAATTGTTCTCACTGTCAGGAAATTTCTCCTTAGTTCTAAGTTGCTTCTCTCCTTGATGAGTTTCCACCCATTGCTTCTTGTCCTGCCCTCAGGTGCTTTGGAGAATAGCTTGACTCCCTCTTCTTTGGGGCAGCCCCTGAGATATCGGAAGATTGCTATCATGTCTGCCCTAGTCCTTCTTTTCATGAAAGTATATGCCCAGATCTAGACTAGGACTTCTAAGACAAAGTTTAACACTGGCAACACTTTCTTTTAGACTGTAGCTTTTTTGAGAGTTATGCATTCTGTCAATACTTATTTTACTCTTCTGATAGAAACCTGCCTTGGACAGGAAAGCGGGAAAACCTGATTACAGATATTATACCATTATCATCACTCATTATAAAATATCACCCATTATAAAAACAATGTGGAGATGCTAGAAAGAGTGCAGAGAAGAGCAACCAAGATGATTAGGGGACTGGAGGCTGAAACATATGAAAAACCGGTGCAGGAATTTGGGAATGTTGTTTAATCAAAAGAAGAACCAGGGGAGACATGAGAGCAGTCTTCCAATATCTCAGGGGCTGCCCCAAAGAAGAGGGAGTCAAGCTATTCTCCAAAGCCCCTGAGGGCAGGACAAGAAGCAACGGGTGGAAACTAACCAAGGAGAGAAACAACCTAGAACTAAGGAGAAGTTTCCTGATAGTTAGAACAGTTAACCAGCGAAACAGTTTGCCTCCAGAAGTTGTGGCTGTTTCATTCCTGGAGGTTTTTAGCAAGAGATTGAACTGTGACTTGTCTGAAATGGTATAGGGCCGTAATGGCGAACCTATGACACGCGTGCCAGAAGTGGCACACAGGGCCCTCTCTGTGGGCATGCACGCCGTCACCAGCTGCTCTTCCGGTTTCGGCACACCCATGCATGCCAGCCAACTGGTCTTCGCGGGTGCCGGAGCACCAGAAAACGGCCTGAAAACTGTCTGAAAAATGGCCCAAAAACAGGCCGTTTTCCTGGCCATTTTCAGGCTGTTTTTTGGACTTTTTTGGGCCGTTTTGGGTTGTTTTTAGGCCGTTTTTTGGGGCTGTTTTCAGTCCGTTTTTTTGGGCTGTTTTTAGGCTGTTTTTGGGCTTTTAGGCCGTTTTTTGGGCTGTTTTTAGGCCGTTTTTTGGGCTGTTTTCAGGCTGTTTTTGGGCTGTTTTCCGGCCATTTTTTGGGCTGTTTTAGGCCATTTTTGGGCTGTTTTTAGGCCGTTTTTTGGGCTGTTTTAGGCCATTTTTTGGGCCGTTTTAAGGCTGTTTTTGGGCTGTTTTCAGGCCGTTTTCTGGGCTGTTTTTAGCCCATTTTTGGGCTGTTTTCAGGCCGTTTTTTTGGGCTGTTTTAGGCCGTTTTTTGGGCTGTTTTTAGGCTGTTTTTGGGCTGTTTTCAGGCTGTTTTTGGGCTGTTTTCAGGCCGTTTTTTGGGCTGTTTTTAGGCCGTTTTTGGGCTGTTTTGGGGCTGTTTTCAGGCCGTTTTTTTGGGATGTTTTCAGGCCATTTTCTGGGCTGTTTTTAGCCCATTTTTGGGCTGTTTTCAGGCCGTTTTTTTGGGCTGTTTTTAGGCCGTTTTGGGGCTGTTTTCAGGCCGTTTTTTGGGCTGTTTTTAGGCCGTTTTTTGGGCTGTTTTTGGGCTGTTTTGGGGCTGTTTTGCAGGCCGTTTTTTTGGGATGTTTTCAGGCCGTTTTTTGGGATATTTTCAGGCCGTTTTTTTGGGGGCTGTTTTAGGCCGTTTTGGGGCTGTTTTTAGGCCGTTTTTGGGCTGTTTTTAGGCTGTTTTTTGGGCTGTTTTTAGGCCGTTTTTGGACTGTTTTCAGGCCGTTTTCGAGCTGTTTTCAGGCCATTTTTAGGCTGTTTTGGGGGCTGTTTTCAGGCCCCCAAATGCCCCCCAAATGCCCTGAAAATGCCCCAAAAATACCCTGAAAACAGCCCCCAAAAGACCTGAAAATGGCCCCCAAAACAGCCAAAAAACAGGCATGTGCATGCTGGCCAGCTTGTCTTTGAGTTTTTGACACGCACATACATAAACATACATGTACGCACATTCCGGTTTGGCCACTCGGTGCCAAAAAGGTTCGCCATCTCTGGTATAGGGCTTCCTGCCTAAGCAGGGGGTTGGACTAGAAGACCTCCAAGGTCCCTTCCAACTTTCTTCTTCTGTACTCCGAATCTCCTTCCCCTTTGAAGCTACAGAATTGCTAGCCAGCTTCTTTTCAACCGGGAGCCACAACTGACTCGAGGACTCACCCATTTCTCTTTATGGGTCACCAACCTGGGGCTGGACTGGGTTGAGAATGGGGCAAGGGACCCCAGCAGGGGAGAGCCCCAAAGCCAAAATAAAGATTCCCTCCTCCAATCTCAGCGATCGGATCGAAAGTCAGCGACCGCTGCAGCCTTCTGAGCCAGGAGAGCCGTCCGTTTCGATTTCTCAGCTTGGCTGTAGAAATACACATTGCGTACGTGAAGATCTCTGCCTGTGTCCTCTTTTCCTAAGTTGGGATTATCTTCAAAGTAGGAGAAGAGTGTGGATTTTCTATTCATTTTAAGAGAAGCTTTCGGGAAGGCATGTGAGCTGGCCGCACACCAACCATCTCCCACTCTGCTTTCTCATATCTTCCATTTCAAAGAAGCGGAGTGGCCAGACGGAGAAAATTCCCCAATTCTTAACGCGGGCAGCTCTGTTGGGAGTAAGCAAGTAAGGAGCCTTGGTAGCACAGTGGTTTAATGCACCCTGTAATTAACACAGCTGCCTGCAATTTCTGCTGGTTCAAATCTCGCCAAGGCTCAAGGTTGACTCAGCCTTCCATCCTTTCTAAGGTAGGTGAAATGAGGACCTGGATTATGGGGGCAATAAGCTGACTTCGTATAAATATACAAAAGTATGAAGGCTATTGCTTAACGCATTGTAAGCCGCCCTGAGTCTCCGGAGAAGGGCGGCATATAAATCAAATTAAAAAAAAAAAAAAAGATCAGACTGAGGGATTACGGGCCGTGGAGACTTGCTCGACTCTTAGGAAACGCACATTTTCTCGGTGAGGAACCGTCCCTCACCTGATCCTCCCACCTTGGTCTTTCTGAGGGTGGCCCCCATCCGCTTGTAACTGACTCCCATCCACCTGGCCACTGCTCATCCTCTTCTTCTCTTCCCTTCCACCTTTCTCAGAGTCAGAGCCTTCTCCATCAAGGTGGGATGGACTCGGGTACGGTGGCGATGGGAGCACCGTTCATCCTCAGCCACAGAACCAGTACACCAAACTCGCATCTCGGGGATTTGAGTATTTTCTGCCCAATTCCAGCAAGGTGATTGCAGGAAGCAGCGAAGAAAAAGGGGGGAATTTGATCCAGGGGCCATATATTTGATCCCAAAGCTGCAGGGCAGCCCATCCTTTGAAAGTGACTGATGGGCCTCGTTCCCTCCAGATTGCAGTGAAACCCAGTTTAGATCCCTCTGATATGGCTGCTTCTAAGAGTATCATGGACGACCAAGAAAACAAATCAATGGATCACTGATGAAACGAAACCAAAGTTGTTACCTTAAAGCATAAATGACCATGCTCCAATTACTCTACTTCGAACACATCATGGGAATACCTAGCAACATCAAGCCTCCGCCTCCTCCACTCCACAAACCTCACTCCCTTCTAGCACTGATAATGTTACTTAGTTGGGTAATGAAATGCCTGCAAGAAAACCACCAAGCACAGAGAGCACCAAGGACCCCACAGTCGTCTTCCTCCTCCTCTTCACAAACTCCACTCCTTCTAGCACTGATGATGTTACCTAATTGGGTAATGAAATGTCTGCAAGAAAACGAGGCCAGAGCAGAAGAGAGAATAGAATTAATTGAATTAGAATTAGAATTAGAATTAGAATTAGAATTAGAATTAGAATTAGAATTAGAATTAGAATTAGGACAGGACAGGACAGGACAGAACAGAAGTTTGCCAACTGCCGAAATTTTTAATCACCTGACTTGTGAGGCTTCTGTGACAGTCATAAGGACAAAAACTGGTTGTAAGTCTTTTTTTTCAGTGCCATCGTAACTTTGAACAATCGCTAAACATACGGTCGTAACACGAGGTCTAGCTGCATTACCCAAAGCAAAAAAATGGATTTCGTCTACTAGACCTTGCCTACAGCGTGTTGTTCAGTAGTTTTATTTAATGATGGAGGTTTTTGCAAACCACAGCTTCTGTGCAATCCCAGCCACGTAAATCATTATCGGCTACATTCATATTTCTTCTTGAAGCTCAGGATGGCATATGCAGTCCTTCTGCCTCCGATTTGATAGCCAGAAAGGACCGTTTAGAGTAGGTTAGGCTGAGACTGATGGGACTCCGGTTCTCCAGGCAGCTTTTGTGGCTTTGAACTGGGGCCCGCTCTCCCTTTCGATAGATCCTGCTTTTCCCTTCCACGGTTCCTGTTGGGATTTGTTTCGTGTTCGAAGGCTTCCTTGCCTTCTGTGGTTAGACAACGTCTCTCCCGATGCCCATTCCTTCCCCATTCCTGGGGGAAAGGATATTGCAAAATCTCCATTCCCACCCCTACTCCTGGGGGAAGGATACTGCAAAATCCCCATTCCCTCCCCACTCGGGGGCCAGCCAGAGGTTGCATTTGCCGGTTCTCCGAACTACTCAAAATTTCTGCTACCGGTTCTCCAGAACCTGCTGGATTTCACCCCTGCCTCCAGGATTGTAGCACTTGCGTTGCAGCCTGAGGCTGCATCGTTGTCGTGAACAGGGCCCACCCTGGCCTCCTCTTGAGCTGAGCCCAATGTCAGATCCGTTCTCAACACTGTTGAATTTCTTCTTAGCGGCGAGCGCAGCCATTCACTCGCTGGATTCCGCTTCTAGGAGGCCTCTTGACGGTGCAATATTTCCTAGCCTAGTTTTGTCGGTTTCCAGGTAACCTTTGAAAACTATTATATATATATATATATATATATTTTAATTTTAGCGAACGAATCAGAGAGCCGGCCAGATGAAAAAAGTCTGAACTTCCTTTGGCTTCCTTCGCCGGGGAGATAAAAGCCACCCAGTCCTCCTTTGGTGAAGTTCCAAGGCTGCGGTGCAGATGCAAATTTAACTGGATGACAAGATAATTAACCAGACGAGCCGTAAAACCCCAATCCTGCCCATCCCACCTCACCATCTGTCTTGATTTATATTGTTTCTTCCATCCCCGGCGTCATCACTTCCTTGCCATCCATCTCCCGTCTTGTTTAATTTTGGAAGCGCCACAGCGCCTGCCCGTATCGCTTTCTAGGTCACAACTCAAAAGCAGGGAGGTTGGAAGGAGGTTTTGGGGAGGGGGGTTGCTGGGCTGCGTGGGGTCCCTGTTCTATGCGCTTCAGCAAGGGTCAGGGGTCTGCATTCGGAAGGGGAAAGGTGACCTGCACTCCCTTAAAGCAAGCTGGGGCTGGGGGGGCGGGGGGAAGCCCAGGAAAGGATGCTCGATTTGAGCAGGTGGGAAGGGACCCTCGGATTTTTTTTTTTTTAATTTGATTTATATGCCGCCCTTCTCCGGAGACTCAGGGCGGCTTACAATGCGTTAAGCAATAGCCTTCATCCTTTTTGTATATTTATACAAAGTCAGCTTATTGCCCCCACAACTGGGTCCTCAATTTACCTATCTTAGAAAGGATGGAAGGCTGAGTCAACCTTGAGCCTGGGGAGATTCGAACCTGCAGAAATTGCAGGCAGCTGTTCTTAATAACAGGGTGCTTTAGACCACTGTACTACCAAGGCTCCTTAAGCAATAGCCTTCATCCTTTTGTATATTTATACAAAGTCAGCTTATTGCCCCCGCAACTGGGTCCTCAATTTACCTACCTTAGAAAGGATGGAAGGCTGAGTCAACCTTGAGCCTTGGCAAGATTCGAACCTGCAGTAACTGCAGGCAGCTGGTCTTAATAACAGGGTGCTTTAGACCACTGTACTACCAAGGCTCCTTAAGCAATAGCCTTCATCCTTTTGTATATTTATACAAAGTCAGCTTATTGCCCCCACAAACTGGGTCCTCAATTTACCTACCTTAGAAAGGATGGAAGGCTGAGTCAACCTTGAGCCTTGGCGAGATTCGAACCTGCAGTAACTGCAGGCAGCTGGTCTTAATAACAGGGTGCTTTAGACCACTGTACTAGCAAGGCTCTTTTTGCATGGGCCATGCACCGAAGTGAGATTCTCCCTTTCGGATCACTTGTTAACGAATTAAGATTTATTTGCATCCCGCCCTTTTATTATTTTTACGAATAACTCAAGGGGGCAAACATATCCGACACACTTTCCTCTTTTCATGCCGAAGGCAGGACTAGAACTCACGTTCTCCTGGTGATTGGGCCAAAGTCACACAGCTTGCTTTTGTGCCTACGACGGGACTAGAACTCACTGTTTCCTGGTGATTAGCCCAACGTCACCCAGTCAGCTTTCTTACCTAAGGCTGAACTAGAACTCACCGTCTCCTGGGGATTGACACAAAGTCATCCAGGCAGCTTTCATGGCTAAGGTGGGACTAGAACTCCCCATCTCCTGATGACTGACCTAAAGTCACCCAGCTGGCTTTCATGGCTAAGGTGGGACTAGAACTCACCATCACCTGGTGGTTGACTCACCCGGCCAGCTTTTGTGCGTTTGGCAGTACTAGGACTCACAATCTCCTGCTTTAACCACTAAACCAAACTTCTACCTTCCTTCTAAGAGCTCAGTGGATCTTATCTGAAGGGTCTCCAGATTATCTCCACAACATCATCCCTACAAATGAGTTGGGTTGAGGAAACTCCAAATCACTTCATCACTTTCCATGCTTTCCGTCCCTTTCCATTCCACGTTGTCCAATCTCTTCTTAAAAACTTCCAGTGTTGGACAGTGGTGGGATTCAAGTAATTTAACAACCGGTTCTCTGCCCTAATGATTTCTTCCAACAACCAGTTTGCCAAACTGCTCAGAAAGTTAACAACCGGTTCTCCCGAAGTGCTGCGAACTGGTTGAATCCCACCACTGGTGTTGGAGCATTCATAACTTCTGGTGGCAAGTCGTTCCACTGATTCATTGTTCTCCCTGTCAGGAAATTTCTCCTTAGTTCTAGGTTGCTTCTCTCCTCAATTAGTTTCCACCCGTTGCTTCTTGTCCTGCCTTCAGATGTTTTGGAGAAGAGCTAATTTTACTCTGCTATGTCCACAATGCGGAAATTTCTATTTTAAACTGGGATGAGAATTTCTCAAGTTTGGAGACTGAAGTTTCCTCTAAAGCAGGAATCTCCAAACTTGGTAACTTTTAAAGACTTGTGGATTTTTCAACTCTCAGAATTTCCCAGCCAGCATGTTTTAAGAGCTGCGGACTTCAACTCCCAGAATCCCTCATGCTGGCTGGGGAATTCTGGGGGTTGGAAGCTCCACCCATCTTAAAAAGTTGCCAAGTTCCATTTGTAGATTTCCAAATAAGTGGCGGGGTTTTGAAATGCCTTTTCCTTATTTATTTATTAATCGTATTTATATGGCTGCCCCCTCTGGGCAACGCACAACAATAAACAAACACTTGCAAGTCTTCAAAAGCGTCAGAACAGCTGCACACGTCTGTGTCGTCTTGAAGTAGCGGTAATGGAGTGGGAAGGGACCTTGGAGGTCATCTAGTCTACTCCTGCTCATGCAGGAGACCTATACATAACATAACATAACATTAACATAAGATAACATTTTTTAAAAACATTTTTAACTGGTTTGTCATTTTAAATTGGGGCCAAATTAATATATATCCTTTTAATTGTTTTTAATGTTTGTATTGTATGTTTTTAGCTGGCTGTACACCGCCCTGAGTCCCTCGGGAGAAGGTGCGGTATATAAATTCGAAATAAAATAAAAATAAAATAAATAAAATACGAGGGATTCGAACCGCCAACCTTTCCGATCGGCAAGCTCAGCGTCTTAGCCACTGAGCCACTTAGGGAGCCATCTTCTTTTACTGTTTTTTTTTTTTTGAAGGCCTGCTGTCCCTCTCTGCTGGATCTTTTTTTTTAAAGATTTCTCGCTCGGTCACCTAGAAAAGCTAAGTGATTTTCCCCGTCTCTGGATTTGCATCTCGAGCCGCCGGTTTCAAATGAGAGCAAAAACACTCCACGGATTGCAGCTGTTAACTACACAATCTGACATCACCTTGCAAAGGGCCCCAGCTAGGCTGCAGCCGGTGCCAACCTGGCATACCGCACCCGTCGTATCTTGCTCCATCAGCCTAGGAGCGGCGCAGCGTGTTAAATTAAAACCCTGCCTCTCTCTGCCAGAGCCATCCCGGCTTGCTCTCTGGCGATGGGTCTTGCCAAGCTCTTCCCCTGCCATCAGCTGCTGGGCGAACAGAGGGGGCTGGTCTGTCAAAATGTGGAGCGGAGTTAATTATCTGCATTCAAAAATTGGCCCTAGGAGGCTTCTGGAACCAACTCCCTGCCGGGTAGCGCCGAAATCCAAGGAAGGGGATTGAGGGGGTTGTTGAGGCCGTTTGATGGATGGAAACCAGTGGTGAAATCCAAATTTATTTACTACCGGTTCTGTGGGCGTGTCTTGGTGGGCGTGGCAGGGGAAGGATACTGCAAAATCCCCATTCCCACCCCACTCCAGGGGAAGGATCAGGGGTGAAATCCAGCAGGTTCTGACAGGTTCTGGAGAACCGGTAGCGGAAATTTTGAGCGGTTCAGAGAACCGGTAGCGGGAATTTTGAGCGGTTCAGAGAACCGGTAGCGGAAATTTTGAGCGGTTCAGAGAACCGGTAGCGGAAATTTTGAGCGGTTCAGAGAACCGGTAGCGGGAATTTTGAGCGGTTCAGAGAACCGGTAGCGGAAATTTTGAGCGGTTCAGAGAACCGGTAGCGGAAATTTTGAGCGGTTCAGAGAACCGGTAGCGGAAATTTTGAGGGGTTCAGAGAAGCGGTAGCGGAAATTTTGAGCGGTTCAGAGAACCGGTAGCGGAAATTTTGAGCGGTTCAGAGAAGCGGGTAGCGGAAATTTTGAGCGGTTCAGAGAACCGGTAGCGGAAATTTTGAGCGGTTCAGAGAACCGGTAGCGGAAATTTTGAGCGGTTCAGAGAACCGGTAGCGGAAATTTTGAGTAGTTCGGAGAACCGGCAAATACCACGTCTGACTGGCCCCAGAGTGGGGTGGGAATGGAGATTTTGCAATATCCTTCCCCTAAGAGCGGGGAGGGAATGGGGATTTTACAGTATCCCTCCCCCAGGAGTGGGGAGGGAATGGGGATTTTACAGTATCCTTCCCCAGGAGTGGGGAGGGAATGGGGATTTTACAGTATCCTTCCCCAGGAGTGAGGTGGGAATGGAGATTTTGCAGTATCCTTCCCCTGGAGTGGGGTGGGAATGGAGATTTTGCAGTATCCTTCCCCTGCCACGCCCACAGAACTGGTAGTAAACAAATTTGGATTTCACCACTGGGAAGGATACTGCAAAATCTTCATTCCCACCCCACTCCAGGGGAAGGATACTGCAAAATCCCCATTCCCACCCTACTCTGGGGCCAGCCAGAGGTGGTATTTGCTTGTTCTCCGAACTACTCAAAATTTCCGCTATCGGTTCTCCGGAACCTGTCAGAACCTGCGGGATTTCACCCCTGATGGAAACTAATCAAGGAGGGGAACCATCCTAGAACTAAGGAGAAACGTTATCGACGGTGAAAACCACGGATCGGTGGAACGGTGCACTCTAGAGTTTGGTGGTTTTCTTGCCTCCAGAAGTTGTGGATGCTCCATCGCTGGAGGTTTTGTAAGAAAAGATTGGATGGCCATTTTGTCTGGAATGGCATAGGACCGTGATGGCGAAGCTATGGCACGCGTGCCAGAGGTGGCAAGAAGCGCCCTCTCTGTGGGCACGCGAGCCGTCGCCCCAGTTCAGCTCCGCTGCGTATACGCGCGTGCCTCCTGCCGGCCAACTGGTCTTTGGGACTCTGCCGTGCATTTGGTGGGTTGGGGGGCTCGGGGGGGAGGTGCCGGGCACACGCACGCATACACGGCAAGGTGCATGTGCATTTTGGGGGTTCGTGCACGCGTATTTGGGCACTCGGTCCAGAAAAGGTTAGCCATCACTGGTATAGGATCTCCTCTAAGGTCCTTATTCTATGTTTTATGTTCTAACGTCCAAGCTTTGCAAGATCCTCAACTGCTTAGGGCTCTCGGTCTTCCTTTGAGTTGCGTTTGGGCTCAATGATACTATCGGGTCTCCTGCTTGAGCAGTATAGCGGTCCCCAACTTTTACGGCTTGGCGGCCCAGTGGGGGAGGCGGGGAGAGGGGAACCAGCCCGCCGCTTATGCAAGTTGAGTTGTGCGCCTGGGCCCACCGCTCTGTGCCCCCGTGCTAGCAGCCCGGTTCAAAACAGACCATGGCTCGATAGTGGGCTGTGGCCCTGAAATTGGGGACCCCTGGGCTAAGAAGACTTCCAAGGTCCCCTCCACCTCTGGTATTCTGTTATTCTGCCACAACCTCCACTCAATGTAATCTCTTTTCTCTTCCCTTCCTTTCCTTTTCTCTCTTCTCTTCTTTTCTCTTCCCCTCCTCTTCTCTCTTTTCTTCCCTCCTTCTCTTCTCTTCTCTTCTCTTCTCTCCTTTTCTTCTCTTCCCTTCCCTTCTTCTCTTCTCTTCCCTTCCCCTCGTCTCTCTTCTTCTCTTCCCTTCCCCTCTTCTTCTCTCCTTTTCTTCCCTTCCTTTCCCCTCTTCTTCTCTTCTCCTTCTCTTCTCTTCCCTTCCCCTCCTCCTCTCCTCTTTTCTTCCCTTCCCCTCTTCTTCTCTTTTCCTCCTCTTCTTTCTTGTTCCTCTTCTCTTCTCTTCTTCTCTCTTCTCTTCCCCTCTTCTTCTCTTCCCCTCCTCTTCTCTCTTCTCTTCCCTTCCCCTCCTCCTCTTCCCTTCTCTCTTCTTCCCTTCCCTTCTTCTTTTCTCCTCCTCTTCCCTTCCCTTCCCTTCCCCTCCTCTTCTCTCCTCCTCTTCTCTTCTCTTCCTCTCCCCTCTTCTCTCTTCTCTCCTCTTCTCTTCCCTTCCCCTCCCCTCCTCTTCTCTCTTCTCTTCCCCTTTCTCTCCTCCTCTTCTCTTCTCTTCCTCTCCCCTCTTCTCTCTCCTCTCCTCTTCTCTTCCCTTCCCCTCCCCTCCTCTTCTCTCTTCTCTTCCCCTTTCTCTCCTCTTCTTCTCTTTTCTTCTTCCTTCCCTTCCCTTCCTTCTCTTTCTCTCTTTTTCTCTCTTTTTTAAAAATCAGGCTGAAGGAAGATCTGGGCACTTGGGAGTGGTCCCATTCCGGTAGACTGCAGGCCTTCGAAGAGCCACCGAGGCGAATGTTAAGCAGCCGAGAAATCGGGAAGAAGGCGCATGGAAAGCGACGCCGGGGAGAGTGTCCCAGTGGCCAAGCCAGATCCGTGTGTGTGTGAGTGAGCACGCTTTTGTACAGAAGAAGACGGAGACGGAGAAGACGGAGAAGGCGACCGAAGCAGAAGGCCACTCCACAACCACCATTGCGCACGCGTGTGTGGTGTGCTTGTATCTTGTGTACAGCGGAAGCCCAAGTGGCACGGGAGTCGCTGGGTTTGGGGGTGGGGGATGGGGGAGCCATTCCTTGCAGTAGCTTCAGCTGCACGGCGGGGTTTGCCCACCTCGGTCATCGAGTGGGGATCCTCCTGGGATTGGTCTCCATGGGAGCCACTCAACCCCTTCCTGCCTGGCACCTGCCAATCACGGGGTCAGGGTTTTCGCAGCCTTGCAGAGAGGCAGCCTAGGGGCGGGGGGTGTATTATATCTCTCTCTACATAGGGGTGGGGTGGGGTGTATATGTATATAGGTCTCTCTCTTGTCCGAAGGGCCAAATCCGGACCCTTGCGATCTCTTTCGCTATTTCGATTCGGAGAGCTGAGCAGGGCTGTCTCCGTGGTGCTATTCTGGCTCTTTGAAACCAAACCAAACCAGGTTTTCTACATTGTCCTAACCACCTTCTTAGCATCTTAGCTACTGAAGGGGGTGGGTGGGCACGTAGGGAGGGGGTTTTCTCTGGGCAGTTCAGTCCTGCCTGCCTAGGAGACGTCGCCTTTGCACAAACGCAGGCATTGGACGAGGCCGCGAAGACCTTAATCTCCCAATAAGAGGTAGTGCTCGACTTACAACCATTGGCTTCGTGACAACAGTGGTTTATGACCGGTTTTCCACACTTTAGGACCGTTCCAGCATTCCCAAGTTGGCAACTGGCATTATTTATTATTTTTATTTTATTTTATTAAATTTCTATACCGCCCTTCTCCCAAAGGACTCAGGGCAGTGAACAGCCAAAAGATAAAACACAGAGATACAAAATTTAAAATAGATTAAAACAGATTAAACAATTTGGCTAAATTTTAAAAATATCCCATAATTAAACAAATTAAAATTAGTGTTTAAAATTTAAATTTTAAAAGGGAGAAGATTTAGGCCAGGCCAGCTTGATGAAATGTACTTAGGACGGTTGCACTTGTCCGAGGGGTGGTGTGATCACCATTTGTAAACCTTCCCAGACGGCTTCCAAGAAGCAAAGTCGGGGGAGGGAAGACGGATTCCTTTAACGACCACATGATTCACTTAACAACTGCAGCGATTTGCTTAATAATTGAGGCCATAGGAAGGCCGGCAAAGCTCACCTAACAACCGCCTTGCTTAGCGACGGGAAAATTTGGGCTCAGGTTGTGGCCATAAGCCAAGGACTAGCTGTAACAGGTGGTCCTTTGACTTGCAGCAGTTCTAAGTGAACCGTTCAAAGTTACAACGGCGTGGGGAAAAAAGTGGGTTGTGACCGTTTTCACACTTACGACCGTTGCAGCAGCCACCCCCCCATGGTCAGGTGATCCAAATTCAGCCGCTTTGGCCACTGCTTCCTATTTTATGACAGGGATCGCGCCTTCTGACGTGCAAAGTCAACGGGGGAAGTCAGATTCGCTTCCGAACCGTGTGACCCATTTAACAAAGGCAGCAATTCGCTTTAACAAAAGTGGCAAGAAAAAGTCGTAAAACGGGGCAAAACTCACAAAGTCCTCCGACATAAATTCTGGGCTCAATTGTGGTTGTAAGTCGAGTACCTTACCTGTCTTCAAAATCAGACCAGAATAGGTTTTAGCACTAAAAAAATAAAATAAAACAATATTAGTGCTCTAAAGGGCTTCCTATTCAAACTTGACTGTAGATGAACAGGGAGACCGAGCCAATAATGTTGATTTCTAGAAAACCTGGGCTATCCAGATAGAAATTGGCTACCAAGAATAATATAACATGCTGGTCTTCAATTGTGCCTCCCTCTCCCTGTTTTGCTTGGATTTTGCAACACTAGAGGAACAAATATTTGCTGATAATTGCAAAAACATCCTTTTCAGCTTCAAATCTGTAGATAGTCAAAGGGCGGGGTGGGGGTGGAGAGGTTTTCCTCCGTTTCGATGCATGGGGAAGATTACGCTGGAACTTGTAACTGTAGACATAACGGTGTCCTTTCTTTCACGTTCCATTAACGCAAAGCTGAAAAGGGGAACCCCCCTTAAGGGGTTGAATGTACCTCTGCCTCGGCCCCCATTGCTGTGTGAGTTGGATCCTCATTCGTGATGAACAGAACTCTTTTTTAGCATGCGAAGAACGCCTAGAGATCATGTAGTCCACCCCCCCTACCCTTCTTCAAATGAGACCTACAGTGCAAAATACAACTCCAGTTTCACCAATAAATTTCGGTCAGCCTCAGCTGAAAGGCGCCCCCCCCCCCCAACGATGAGAAAAATTGCTTTCTTCTATTTGAATTCCTGGCACGGGGAGGATTTTTCGTTCCCTCGTGCTGAGTCAAAATCCACTTCCTTGCAACGCTTCCACCCTTAAACCCAAACTTATATTACAGATTCATTTGTCTCAAGCCTCTGCATCAGTTAAGGAGGCTGGCGACGCTTAAAATCCGAAGGTTTTTTTTTTTTAGTTTTAACAAAAGAGAAAAGAAGGGGGGGGAATCTATTATTGCATTGAATGTACCTAAGAAACCTTCTGCAGCAGATGGGACTCCTAAGATAGCTTCTAAAATCCACCTTAACTCTGAGGAACATTCCCCCAGGGTACTACAGCCCTACATTTTAAAGATCTCTTCTCTAAAAAAAAAAAAAAAAAAGACCCAGAAATCAGGAGGTATTCCTTTTGTCCATGAAAGTTGCAGGGTACGACATAAATTTTTAAAAAGTCATAAATTTTGCCAGCCTTAGAGGGAGAGGCCTTTCACACAACCTCAAATATATATATATATCGAGGGCCAAGATTCCCGTTTCTTTCTTCCTCACACAGTAAAAACATCCCTTCGATGATTCCAAAGAGTACAGAATTGCACTCTTAAATACGAAAACCAAATGCATGGAAACGCCCATCTGAAATTAATTTATCTGGAAACATCATCCACACCTTGCAATGTATAACACTGACAGAATTGGAAGGGGTCTTGGAGGTCATTTAGTCCAACCCTCTGCTCACTCAAGAGATCTATACTATGGATTCGAACTGCCGACTTTTCTGATCGACAAGCAAAGCGTCTTAGCCACTGAGCCACCTCGCCAGGCAGTCCTTCCATCCCCTAACTAAGAGCCAGTTAACCAGCTTAGATAGGCACACAATTTGTCTGGCAATTCTAACTCGGCCTTCCCTGTTCGTTCATTCGATTTGTTTGAACTTCATCAAACTAAATTTACAGCACGGGCAATGCCCTCACCTGTTTGACTCTCTGCCCCCCACCTGGGCTTCCTCAAATCCTCTCTTCCGTTTTTGGAATCTCTGATTAAAAACCCTCCAACCGGCCTCTGACCGGTTTTACGGGACAGGTTTTGGTGGGTGGAGCAGAAGACAAGTTTTGAAAAAATGCTTGAGGTTCTAAAATCCCATTTCCACCATAGATAAAATGGTTTCACCAGGTAATCGAGAGGTGTGTTTCTACCAGGCTATTTCATTAACGTGGGGTCGTTGGTGCCCTCTGAGCTTGGTTGGGTTTTTTTTTGCAGACGTTTCATTACCCAACTAGATAACATCATCAGTACAAGTAGGGAGTAGGGTTTGCTTTCATTTGTATCTACCAGTGAATAGATAAACTTTTATCTATATATATAAGTTTATCTACTCACCAGTAGATAAAAATGAAAGCAAACCCTACTCCCTACTTGTTTTGGTGTATTCGGGTCTTTTCCCGTGTAAGATTGAGAGTATCTTGGCGATGTTTCGACCAGGTCCCACTCGTCAACTTCAGGCTGGTGTCTTCGGCTTCGTGCTTTCAGCTTTCCTCGCACAAGCACGAAGCTGAAGACACCAGCCTGAAGATGACGAGTGGGACCTCGTCGAAACGTCGCTAAGATACTCTCAATCTTACACAGGAAAAGACCCGAATACACCAAAACCTGCAAACCTCTACCCGTGAAAATCTATGGAAACATATATATTTTCTTACTTTTTTGTAGGTTTTATGTGTTTTTCTTTTAGCCAGGTTTTTCCTACGTAACCAAGATTTTTCTACTGTAGAAAAATCTTGGTTACGTAGGAAAAACCTGGCTAAAAGAAAAACATTATATATATATATATATATATATATATATATATATATATATATATATATATATATATATATATATGTAGGTCTTTGGTTATTCGGGTCTTCTCCCACGTAAAATTGAAGGTTTCTTGGCGACGTTTCGACGAAGTCTCATTCGTCATCTTCAGGCTGGTGTTCTCGGCTTCGTGCTTCCAGGAGCACGAAGCTGAGAACACCAGCCTGAAGATGACGAATGAGACTTCGTCGAAACGTCGCCAAGAAACCTTCAATTTTACGTGGGAGAAGACCCGAATAACCAAAGACCTACATACAAACACCCGCGAAAACCTGAGAAAACATATATATATATATCTCAAAATATCACCCCACTATGGCCAAGTAAACAACTTAATCTACATAGGAAAAAACCCTGACTTAAAAAAGTATTATACATTTGAACCTATGAATTAATATATATATATATATATGTATATATCAGGGTAGATTTGATTTAAATCGAGTTGATTTAAATCACAATTTAAATCATGATTTAAATCACTAGTAAAAATCAACTCGATTTAAATCATAATTTTTAAAGAGCAACTGTCATCTCTGCTACTCCTTTGACTCACCGATAGTCCCAGTGTTGCAGAATATACAACCTCATGCTACATAACTAAGCTCCATTTCATGCTGAATCAACTAAATTATTTATGTACCTTAAATAGAAAACTATCTTACGATAGATTTTTACCCCAAAAGTTTTTTATTAAAATAAATTTGATAAAAATCAAAAAAATCCGATTTAAATAAAAAAAATATCCGATTTAAATAAAAAAAATCTGATTTTTTTGATTTTTTTTAAAAAAATCATTGATTTTTATCCACCCTGGATACATACATACACCCATACATACATACATACATACATATATATTCTTCTTCTTGTGCCATATCTGTCATCGGACGTTGGCAATCCTATATAAACTCACTAATTTATCTACTCACCGGTAGATAAAAATGAAAACAAATTCTCTCTATATAATGATGTTACCTGGTTTGGGTAATGAAACGTCTTCAAGAAAACCACCAAGCTCAGAGAGTTTCAAAGACCGCATAGTCTGCCCTCCTCCTACTCTCCACAAACCCCACTTCCTTCTACCATTGATGATATTACCTAGTTGGGTAATAAAACGTCTACAAGAAAACAACCAAGCTCAGAGAGCACCAAGGACCCCACAGCTCAACCCTGAGCTACAAATATTCTCTTCTATCGGTATTTCCTTAATGCGAAATAAGGCCATTCCACATTAATATTCATTCCAATTCTATTTTCAATGCCGTAACATGAGGATGGCTTTCTCTCTAAGTTAAAAGTTAGCTGGAATACATGCCGAACAAGTGAGATCTAAATATGCAGGGAATTGGGAGTTAATTTTCGGCTGCAAGAAGCTTTGGGTGAATTTTTTTCCAAAATTCCTTTAACCTAGAAATGGTTTCTACACTGGAGATAAGAAATGGCAGAATTGATAACGGCTGCCAAAAAAAAAAAAAAAAAACACCCCAACCTGAGATTTAAAAAAGCAGCTATAAGATCTTTCCAAGATGTGAAACACTAAACCAAGTTTAGAATCCCCTTCAAAACCTCTTTGAGGTATATATTGCAGATGAGACGGATCCGGTTTTTTTGAAATTTCACCTGCGCTTCGAAAGGGCTCTTTCTCACCCTTTTGTAAAAGAAATTTCCTATGCTGGAGACTTTGTACATATTTATATTGACTTTATTAAAAAAAAAAGGAATAAGAAGTATTCCAGTTGTTGATCTTTGATTCTGTGTCATTCATTCTTCAGAATATTTAGTTTCTCGCATGGCAGCAGTGGCAAACAATGTTTTGTGTACAAAGATGGAATTTGTACAAATGAAACCTTTGTGGTAGGGAATTGGAAGCCCTGTGCCTGTATTTCTGTGAGCCTTGGTAGTACAGTGGTCTAAGGCACCCTGTTATTAAGCTGGTTATTAAGACCAGATGCCTGCAATTACTGCAGGTTCGAATCTCGCCAAGGCTCAAGGTTGACTCAGCCTTCCATCCTTTCTAAGGTAGGTAAATTGAGGACTCAGTTGTGGGGGCAATAAGCTGACTTTGTATAAATATACAAAAGTATGAAGGCTATTGCTTAACGCCTTGTAAGCCGCCCTGAGTCTCCGGAGAAGGGCGGCATATAAATCAAATTAAAAAAAAAAAAATAGAGGTCAGTCCATACTAAATTCATTCATTAGTAAAGGTAAAGGTTCCCCTCGCACATCTGTGCTAGTCGTTCCCGACTCTAGGGGGTGGTGCTCATCTCCGTTTCAAAGCCGAAGAGCCAGCGCTGTCCGAAGACGTCTCCGTGGTCATGTGGCCGGCATGACTCAATGCCAAAGGCGCCCGGAACGCTGTTCCCTTCCCACCAAAGGTGGTCCCTATTTTTCTACTTGCATTTTTTACCTGCTTTCAAACTGCTAGGTTGGCAGAAGCTGGGACAAGTCACGGGAGCTCACCCTGTTACGCGGCACTAGGGATTCGAACCGCTGAACTGCCGACCTTTCGATTTACAAGCTCAGCATCTTTAGCCACTGAGCCACTGTGTCCCTAAAAATTCATTCATTTACACACAGACTAAACCAGCTCTTGATATCAATCTTGCAAGCTAAACTGGGTGAATCATAACAACTTTGGTGGTCATTGTTATCAACATCATCATCGTGGCAGCAGAAATACAACTAGCCCTCAATTTACAACCATTCATTTAGTGACCGTCTTGAAGGTACAACAGCGCTGAAAAAATGGACTTGCGAGCAGTCTTCGCACTTACAACCGTTGCATTAATCCCCATAATCATGTGATGAACGGGGTGATAATCATGTCATTGATGAACTGGATAAGTCTAGTTTAATGAAAAGAAGGACTAGGCTAAGGGGTGACATGATAGCAGAGGTGAAATCCAGCAGGTTCTGGAGAACCTGTAGCGGAAATTTCAGTAGTTCGGAGAACCAGCAAATACCCCCTCTGGCTGGCCCCAGAGTGGGGTGGGAATGGAGATTTTGCAATATCCTTCCCCCAGGAGTGGGGAGGGAATGGGGATTTTGCAGTATCCTTCCCATGCCACACCCACCAAGCCACGCCCACCAAGCCACACTACGCCCACCGAGCCATGCCCACAGAACCAGTAGTAAAAATATTTGGATCTCACCACTGCATGATAGCACTGTTCCAATATCCAATACACATCACAACTAGATGTTTCCATTGCATGCCAAACTAAAACCAGACAATTAGAGCAAACCACACTCCCTTCTAGCACTGATGACGTTACTTAGTTGGGTAATGCAACATCTGCAGGAAAACCACCAAACTCAGAGAGGTCCAAGGACCCTGTAGTCACCCTTTTCCTCCTTCTCCTGCACACTGCAAACCCCACTCTCTTCTAGCACTGATGATGTTACCTAGTTGGGTAATGTAACGCCTGCAAGAAAAGCACCAAACTCGAAGAGGGCACTAAGGACCTCACATAAAACCAGACAAATCTTGTCTTTGAGTTCAAACGTTTCATATTTTGGGACATCCTAGCATGTATGCAGCAAAACTAAAACTCTATATTTTGCAATTCTTTACATCAATCTTTTCCTCAGCTTTGGGTTTTTTTTTTGTTTTTTTTTTTTCAAAGTGGCATTAGAGTTTAGCTTTCTTGAAACCATCTGAGACACAGGAAATTACAAATCCAGGAGAGCACGTCCAACCACAAACCGTGCAAATTATTTCTTCTTCTTAGCTTTCTCCGAACTATGAATTGGGTCGTGCACAGTTGACTTGTTTTCAATACATCTGGGCAAATGAAGTTTTATTAGTCGTTTGATGCGAAAAGGCAACGGAATAAATATTCCGCCCACCTTTGAAAAACAAAATCCAGGGGAACCGAAGCAGATGCTGTATTCTCAGACTGCCACGTATGAACAAAGGAGATGACATCAATCCCTTATCAGGGGTGAAATGCTCCCGGTTCGGACCGGATCGCCCAATCCGGTAACGATGGCAGCGGGTGGTTCGGAGAACCGGTAGCAAAAATCTCTGCCCCCCCCCCCCGCATGCCCAGCTGAGCCGCACGATCATCAAAGGCTGTTTTTTTTACTTTTAAAAGCATTTTTTCTACAACCTCTTCAGCTGAAAAAATGCTTTTAAAAGTAAAAAAAAAAAAAGCCTCTGATGATTGCGCGGCTCAGCTGGGATCATCAGAGGCTTTTAAAAGCATTTTTTCTACAACCTCTTCGGCCGAAGAGGTTGTAGGGAAAAAAAAATGCCTTTAAAAGCCTCTGGCGATCCCAGATGAGTTGCCTGGTCATCAGAGGCTTCTAAAAGCATTTTTTTTCTGCAACCTCTTCAGCCGAAGACGTTGTAGAAAAAATGCTTTTAAAAGAAAAAAAAAGCCTCTGATGATTGCGCGGCTCAGCTGGGATCATCAGAGGCTTTTAAAAGCATTTTTTCTACAACCTCTTCGGCCAAAGAGGTTGTAGGGGGGAAAAAATGCCTTTAAAAGCCTCTGGCAATCCCAGATGAGTTGCCTGATCGTCAGAGGCTTCTAAAAGCATTTTTTTTTCTGCAACCTCTTCAGCCAAAGACGTTGTAGAAAAAATGCTTTTAACAGTAAAAAAAAAAAAAAAGTCGGCCATGCCCACCCAGTCACATTAAACCCCCCCAAGCCACGCCCATAGAACCGGTAGTAACAAATTTTAGATTTCACCCCTGTCCCTTATGGCCATTGTTTGAAAAGCGTCTCATTTGGATAAAAGGAAATCAAAATTTCTCTCACAACACCCAAAAGATCCTGCTGGGTCAGAGATGGAATTCATGGACGTCCATTCTTTATTTCCAAGAGAGGTTGATCAGATGTGGACAAGCTCAGGCCCTTGAAGGCAATGGTCCTCTCCTATAGCTGTACCCAATGATTAAATACCTCTAAATATAGAGCGTCTGTTTAGCCATCACAATTAGTAGCCATTGGTAGAGGTTGAAACTGGTCCAATTCCACACCTTGTCATTATGAGTTCCCTCCGTTAATTACCTTTGTGATTCTCCCTACCCCATCCCTGTATCTCTCGAAAGCTACCGTATTTTTCGGAGTAAAAGATGCTCCGGAGTATAAGACGCACCTTAGTTTTGAGGGAGGAAAAATAAGAAAAAAAATAATAATTCTGGCTCTGCCTACCAGCATCCATCAGTATTCATCCTATCAAGTGTGTGAGACTGTTTGGAAACTGAAACAGTATTTGCTGTGTGAGCAACAAGGAAGGAGACAGCAAGGAGCCTGGGCATGGCTTAGGTCGATTGTTCTAAAGCTGCATGCTGTGCTGATCTCTGAAACTGAAACTCCTCTCCTCTGCTTGTGTTTTGCTTGCTGCCGCAAACTCTGACAGTCCTTGCAGCAAATAGCAAACAGCCAGGTCAGCTTCAGCACATTGTGGCAGACTGATTCAGCATGAGCAGCTGATTGGTGGGTAGATCGGCCTCCCAGAATACCCCCCAATCAGCTGTTCCAGGCTGCAGGGATTGTCATAGACCATCACCACCTCCGTGCCTCACGTTTTTGGCTACATTTGGTGTATAAGACGCACCCAAATTTTCACCCTCTTTTAGGGGAGAAAAAAGTGCATCTTATACTCCGAAAAATACGGTATATAAGAGATAGCAACAGCAATAGAATTTAGACTTACATACTATCCCATAGTGCTTTACAACAATGTCAACATATTGCCCCCTGGGTCCTCATTTTACCGACCTTGGAAGGATGGAAAGCTAAGTGAACTTTGAGCCTGTCAAGGATCAAACTCCAAACTGTGGGCAGAGTTAGGCTGCAATACTGCACTTTAACCACTGCGCCATCAGGGCTCCTGGTGATAGAATGGATGTGCTCAGGATCTCAATTAAGTACCCAATTGTTTCAGAGTAAAGTAGTCCGACAAGTAAGGAAGGAAAGAAAGGAAGTCAACATTCAAGTTTCCACCAATTACTGATGCTCCAGAAAGAAGATGAGGAATTTTGCAACTTGCCTTATGCAAGAAAGGGGGAGAGTTACTGCGACTCCACAGAGATATTCTGAAGAAGGCTCCATCTTACCCTCACTTCCTCACTAAGATGTCTTCTTGGCATTTTGGGACATCCTTGCAAGTCAATACACCTGGAAATGAGCAGATGTGGTACCGTCCTTCCAACAGCGCAGGGTTTCCACGGCTACGGAGCGGCAGAGTGGACACATCTTCTCCCGGTCAAACCAGAGGCAGAGGCATTCTTCGCAGAAAACGTGCTGCAGAGATAAAAGGAACACATGGATAGGAATAGAATAGAATAGAATAGAATAGAATAGAATAGAATAGAATAAATAGAATAGAATAGAATAGAATAGAATAGACTGGGATGGGATGGGATGGGATGGGATGGGATGGGATAGAATATAGAAAATGAGTAGAATAAAATGGAATGGAATATAGAAAATGAGAATAGAATAGAATAGAATAGAATAGAATAGAATAGAATAGAATAGAATAGAATAGAATAGAATAGAATAGAATAGAATAAATATTGGAGAATAGAATAGAATAGAATAGAATAGAATAGAATAGAATAGAATAGAATAGAATAGAACAAAATAAATATTGGAGAATAGAATAGAATAGAATAGAATAGAATAGAATAGAATAGAATAGAAAATAGAATAGAATAGAATAGGAATAGGAATAGGAATAGGAATAGAATAGAATAGAATAGAATAGAATAGAATAGAATAGAATAGAATAGACTGGGATGGGATGGGATGGGATGGGATGGGATAGAATATAGAAAATGAGTAGAATAAAATGGAATGGAATATAGAAAATGAGAACAGAACAGAACAGAAAAGAACAGAACAGAACAGAATAGAATAGAATAGAATAAATATTGGAAAATAGAATAGAATAGAATAGAATAGAATAGAATAGAATAGAATAGAATAGAATAGAATAGAATAGAATAGAATTCTTTATTGGCCAAGTGTGATTGGACAGTGGACACACAAGGAATTTGTCTCCAGTACAGAAGCTCTCAGTGTAATTACAAACAACGAAGTACTATAATCATAAGATACCAATAAGAGAAGGTAATAGGAAAGATGAGAAGTATAATAGTAAAACAGCCCTACTATACGGGTAAATATCCTTAAGACAGCGCTGTGGGACTTAGATGTTTAGCAGAATGATGGCACAAGGGAAAAAAAACTCTCCCTGTGTCTAGATGTTTTGGCATGCAATGCCCTATACCGGTGTCCCAAGGGGAGGAATTGAAACAATTTATGTCCAGGATGTGAGGGGTCTGTAGATATTTTCTGACCTCTTTCTGATCCTTGCAGTATGCAGATCTTCTATAGAACGCAGGCTGGTTGCAATTGTTTTTTCTGCAGTCCCAACTATCCATTGAAGTCCGTACCTCTCCTACTTGGTTGCTGTACCAAACCAGAGAGTTATAGAAGTACAGACCACAAACTCAATAATTCCTCCATAGAGGAGTCAACTACCACCAATGGCCTCCCACCGACCAGTACACTCCCATAGAGAGGGGCTCCTCCGAGTGCCGTCGGCCAAACAATGTCTACTGGCGGTCCCCAGGGGGAGAGCCTTCTCTGTGGGGGCACCTACTTTCTGGAACGAGCTCCCCCCGGAGATACGGAGGATTCCGGATCTGCGTACCTTCTGCCACAACTCTAAAGACCTTTTTATTCCACCAGGTGGGCCTGGCCTAACTTTCTCCCTCTTTTTAAACAATTTTTAATATTCTTAATACTTTTAATATTCAAAGTTTAAATTTGTTTTAAATTGATTGGGGTTTTAATCTGTCTGGGCCAAACTATTTAATCCAATTTTATTTCTGCTTTTTAAATTTTGTATGTATGTATTTTATTGTTGGCTGTTCACCGCCCTGAGTCCTTCAGGTGTAGGGTGGTATACAAATCAAATAAAAGTAAAAGTAAAGTAAAGTAAATGAAGGAAGAAGAAGTCAAAGAGGAGACAACAATGAAAATAACAGTGATTGATGAATTAAACCAGGGGGAAAATATATTAAAAGAGTTGGAAGATACGTTTGAAAGGGAGATAGGGGGCCTGGGCAGAAATTTTTGGAAACTAGGCAGTGGAAGAGGGTAGAGGTGGGAGAAATACCTAGATTGAATAGCCAAGAAGCAGTTACAGATAGAGATAAAGATTCAAGAGAGGAATTTGGGAGGCAAGTCAAAAAAAGCATAGCAATTAAAGTATTGAAGCGGGCAAGAGACGATGGATAGACAATTCCTCTTTTTTTGTTGTTGTTCTGATTTGCTTTTCCTTTTCTCTCTCTCTCTTTTTCTTTTTAGGTAGGTGACATGACTAGAAGTTAGGTAGGCTAGAAAGAAAATGTTTTTTAGTAAAGGGTGACATGATTACAAGTCAGAATAAGTGATAGAAATAAGAGAAGGGGGAATATTAATGTATATACCTTTATATAATAAAATAAAGCAATAACAAGAGAAATCATGGAAGAATTGAATAATGACACATTGCAACTTAATATAATTGTGTGTCATTATTAGAAAATATATGTTGATTGAATGTAATAACTATGATTAATTTTACTAGTTTTATTTGTATTAGAATGTATGACACTCAGGTGGCCACATTGTTCACACATTGATATATGTTTGTAAAAAATAAAAAAATAAAAAACTTGCGGGAAAAATAATTCCTCCCTAGTAAACTCAAGATGTCCAGGTTGAGAGGAGAGGGGAGGGGACCCCGACAATGAATCTTCTGGTTGAGCTTGTGCTAAGAGGGATTCTTGTTCCACAAATCCGTAAATTTCTCTGGATTCTCATACCACGTCCAAAATCCAGTGTTTGGGTACAGGTAGACCGACTTTGGACTTTGAAGTGGTCCTAGGATGAGACATCACCAGAGAATCCCAGGATTACAGGCTTAAACCAGTAAGCTGGTCAGTGGCTTCCTGGTTATTACCAAACAGAACCTGCATGGACTTTCCATGAAATTGTCAGCTGAGCTGGATCTGAAGAAGACCTCTTCTGTGGAAGCCCATCTTATTTATCCTTCTGGTCATGTCCCCCCTTCCCCAATTAATCTGCTCTATCCTCCTTCTCCATAAATAACATATTAAAATGCTCCGGACTATAAGATGCACCTACCTTTTTTGGGGGAGGAAAACAAGAAAAAAAAAATCTGCCTCTGCCTCCCAGCAATTTGCCTCCTTGCAGCAAACAGCCTGCTTTAGTTTCATTTTCAGCACAGCCTAATTAGCACAAGAAAAAAAAAAAATCTGCCTCTGCCTCCCAGTAATTTGCCTCCTTGCAGCAAACAGCAGAGGCCCCGCGCGGCAATAGGCAATGGCAATATCTACAGCGATCGGAGTTTCATTCGTCTCGCTTGTCTTGGGCTTCTCCAGAAGCCACCAACCCCTTTAGTTACCTGGCATAAGAGCATCACTGCTTCTCTAAATTCAGCCTGGCAGATGGCACAGATGTCGCCCGCCTCGCTGCACTGCTGGTTGCTCGCACGGACCCCGTAGCTCTATGGAAGGGAAAAGTTCAGAGTTAAGAGGAGAAGTTGCAAAGAGGAAGGCGTGGAGATGGACACCAACATAGGTGCCTTGACAGGGGAATCTGCCTGATGGAGAGAAGCAAAGGCACGGGCTACGTGATCTTTGTAGAACAGGAATGGCAGGAATGGATCCCCCGTACTGGATCCCCAACACCCACTATGAGCATAGCAGTTAAATTTTGGAGACTCGTTTCCCACCAAACCTCAAATTTTACACAAGAAATAGAGGAAATAGAGGAAGGGAACACTGAAATATAGACTAGAGAAAAGAACAGAGTCAGAAGGGACCTTGGGAGGTCTTCTAGTCCAACCCCCTGCTTAGGCAGGAAACCCTACACCACTTCAGACAAATGGTTATCCAGCCTCTTAAAAACTTCCAGTATTGGAGCACCCACAATTTCTGAAGTTCCACTGTCCAATTGTTCTGACTGTCAGGAAATCCCAGGTTGGTTCTCTCCTTGATTAGTTTCTATCCATTTTTTTTCTTGTCTTGCCTTCTGGTGCTTTGGAGAATAGCTTGACTGCCTCTTCTTTGGGGCAGCCCTTCAAATTTTGGAAGGCTGCTATCATGTCTCCCCTAGTCCTTCTTTTCATTAAACTAGACATACCCAGTTCCTGCAACCATGCTTTTCATATGCTTTAGCCTCCAGCCCCCCTAATCCTCTTGGTTGCTCTTCTCTGCTCTCTTTCCAGTCGAAACCAAGGGACGGTTGCTTCCCCCTGAAATATGTTTTGTTCACTCTCACATGCAAACAAAATAAGAGTTTGCGATAAGTCTGAAATCTGGATGCGCCGGCTAAGAATGTGGGCCAGCAAGCAGAAAGGGAACAACATTTTTAGAGGGAGACAGAGAGCAGTAGACAGGAGAAGAAGAAGAGAGATTGGAAGGCAGAAGCACTCTCTTGCTTCTCTCCTTCCCAAAAAATGAATTTTGAAGAGGTTTCCCTTCATTTCAGGAAGGAGCAAAAAAAAAAGCCATAATATTAGCAGCCATTGGGAGCTGATGCCCTTGAAGGTAATCCGTCCCCTCTTTCAAGTCTTCCAAAACAATTTGGAACGGCTGGCAGCGAATTCCACCTTCAGCTCTTCCTTACCGTCTGAGGTGAGTGCATTATCTCAAAACTCCCCAAAGAAATGAGGAGGGGGGTGAGTTTTCCAAGCCAACCTCTCCATTAATACTACAACAACAACTTTCTGTACAGTTGCCAAAGAGGCAGAATTACCTCAAGTTTAGAAAGGCGAAGCAGCTGCTTACTCACCTGAGGAGCACAGAGGACTCTGACTGCCCGGGTCACGCTTCCCCACACGGCCACAGATGTCAAAAGACTAGAATGGAAGAGGGAGAAGAAACTCGGTGAACGGGAGGTTGCAATAGGAGGAGAATAAACAGCATGGCGAAACATACCCATTGTTCTGACCTAGGCTTCCAGAATGGAATAGAAGGAAAGGGAACAGAAGGGGAGAGGAGAGGAGAGGAGATTTTTTTATTGGCCAAGTGTGATTGGACACACAAGGAATTTGTCTTTGGTGAATATGCTCTCAGTGTACATAAAAGAAAAGATACGTTCATCAAGAATCATAATGTACAACATCCTCTTTTGGGGAGGGAAATGCGTCTTATACTCTGAAAAGTATGGTAGTTAAGGGTCAATGGAATTCAAGAGAAGTTAGACTGAGTTCACTTGTGGCTACATAGGGATTCTAGGTTAATCCCTCTCTTGATTCCACCTCCAGGTTCTGTCCCTCCTTCTCCTACAGTGCCTGACTCAAAAAAAAAACAACAAAAAAAAACCTTGAATCCGATCCACCAAGGAGCAAGAGCTGGAATTGCTGAAAATGCCCCTAGCTCTTCTCGTTCTTTTTTTTTTTTTGCATTTCCAGTATAAGGCAATTATGCGGATTAAGGATTCATAGACGACTAACGAAACAGCCAAGAACTACGTGGCATCTTAAAAGACTTAATACATTTATGACTGTACAAGCTTTCGCAGATCCCAACCCACCAGCCAGCTGATCGCGGCGAGCATACTCATGTCAATTTCTTCCCGGGAATAAATTTTGGCAGTCTTTCAGGCACCACGAATCTCTTTGTGGGTGATTCAGGGTGGACTCAACAGAAGTTATACACAATGACATATTATTATTACTACCAATGTTTCTCTGTTTCGTGCCTAACGTTGGTACCACAACAGCCTAAATGTTGATTGTGGAGTGACTGCCAACAAATGATTTTCGCTAAAAATGAAGGGGGGGGGGGGGGGGAAAAACAGTGCTTCCTTTTCCAAAACAGCTTGGCACAAAGAATGGATCACTTAATAGGATGGCCAGGGTTGTTATCACACCATTGCTAAGTGAAGGTTGCACTTCCAAGTCATCTTGATGCAAACCACATTCGACTCAATTCCGCTGGCTTCTTTAGGTGGGTCTGAGTAAAGCGAATATTTAAATGGCTTCCAAGTACAGATAAATAGAATTGCAGCATTCGAGAACTAGAAACACTGATTCGTTGAACTTCAACGGAGTTTGAATTTGGGTCAGTTTATAATAATTATTTGCAATGTAATGGCTGTGAAAGCTGGACCGTAAGGAAGGCTGAGCGCCCAAAGAATGGAGGCCTTTGAACTCTGGTACTGGAGATTGGTGGACAATGGACAGTGGGTGACAGGGGGGACAGAAAAGGGGGACAGAATAGAGTAGAGTATAGGGTAGGGTAGGGTAGGAGTAGGGGTGGGTAAGGTAGAATAGGGTAGGGTAGGTAGGGTAGGGTAGGGGTAGGGTAGGGTAGGGTAGGGTAGGGGTAGGGTTAGAGTAGAGTAGAATAGAATAGAATAGAATAGAATAGAATAGAATAGAATAGAATAGAATAGAATAGAATAGAATAGAATAGAATAGAATAGAATAGAATAGAATAGAAATAAGGACTAGAGTAGAGTAGAGTAGAAAAATGAATAGAATAGAACAGAACAGAACAGAACAGAACAGAACAGAACAGAACAGAACAGAATAGAATAGAATAGAATAACAGAGTCAGAAGGGATCTTGGAGGTCTTCTAGTCCAACCCTCTGCTTAGGCAGGAAGCACTACACCCCCTTCAGACAAATGGTTATCTAATCTTTTCTTAAAAACTTCCAGTGTTTTCAACTTCGGGAGGCAAGCTGTTCCACTGATTAATTGCTCTGTCAGGAAATTTTCTCCTTAGTTCTAAGTTGCTTCTCTCCTTGATTAGTTTCCATCCGTTTTCCATTCCGTTAATAGCTTGATTCCCTCTTCTTTGTGGCAGCCCATGAGATATCAAAACACTGCTATCACGTCATCCCTAGTCCTTCTCTTCACTAGACTAGCCATGCCCAGCTCCAGCAACTGTTCTTCATATGTTTTAGCCTCCAGTCCCCTCATCATCTTTTGTTGCTCTTCTCTGCACTCTTTCTAGAGTCTCAACTTTTACCTAGGCTGCTTTTCGCGCAAAAACCTCAGAGCAGTCTTTGCTTCTTCCGCACCTACGTGGAATGATGAGCAAAGCTATATTCTTGGGGGAAAAAAAAAACCAACGTCCCAGGGATTTCTTTTGCTGCATATCGGGACAGTTGACAGCTGAATCGTCAGCAGCTGAAATATAAATGTTCGCGATCTCCACACTCTGTCATTACAATTCAGCCATTAATAACGAGAAGAATATAGAAGCTGGGTGGCCGGAAAGGATTTCCATCTGAATGACGGATGGGTGTGAAGGACCGAAAAGGGCAGAGGAGAAAAACTGAGCTGGATGTCAGCAGAATACACACTGGGTCATTGGTTGGAGCAGGCGGTATATAAATCAAAGAACTGAGTAAAAAAAAAAAAAATCAAGTAGAAAACAATCAAGTAGAAAATCAAATAGATTCACTCTTCTAGCTTTACCAGATGTCTACAAGAATCAGCAGAACTAAGGATCTAGATTCTGGAAGCACAAATAACATTTAACACAGCACTGTACTTAAACAAAATGGTTCAGTTGAGATCTGCATACGTGGGACTGATTGGGGTAGATTGTAAGGGTGACACCGAAATATATTGTATGTGGCATTTTAGATGGTGGTGGTGGCGGGGTGTTGATGGCTGGCTATTAAGTCATTAATACCTTTGCTTGTGTTGCCCAGCCCTCACCTTCTAAGTACTTCAGTCTGTCATTTGCACCTCTATAACTGTCTGGTTTGGCTCTGCAACCCAACAAGAGAGACAGAGACTTCAGAGGATCATTAGAACTGCAGAAAAAACAGTGGCTAACAACCTGCCTTCCATGGAGGGCCTGTATACTGCACGAGTGAAAAAGAGGGCTGAGAAAATATCTACAGACCCCTCGCATCCTGGACATAAACTGTTCCAACTCCTACCCTCAAAACGACACTATAGAGCGCTGCACACCAGAACAACTAGACACAAGGACAGTTTTTTCCCCGAACGCCATCACTCTGCTAAACAAATAATTCCCACCACACTGCCAAATTAAATATTAAGACTGCATTACTATTCTTCTTCTCATCCTTACTAGTACCTATCTCTTTCCACTTATGGCTATATCCACGTTGCTTGTATCTTTACAACTTATATTGTTTTTATTGTTTCCTAGTAATATTTTGATTGCTTACCCTGTTTCCCCGAAAATAAGCCCTCCCTGAAAATATTTAAACGCAGAGCTGGAAATCAGGTAAGACGGCAAGAGGAGCCCCATCTTGCTCCATGGGCCCCAAAATAATAAGACCTCCCCAAAAATAAGAACTCCCCGCTTATTTCAGGGTTCAAAAAAATATAAGACAGGGTCTTATTTTCAGGGAAACATGGTATTAGTATCCTATGACTATCACTAAGTGTTGTATTTTTTCTTTATGTACACTGAGAGCATATGCACCAAAGACAAATTCCTTGTGTGTCCAATCACACTTGGCCAATAAAGAATTCTCCTCTCCTCTCCTCTCCTCTCCTCTCCTCTCCTCTCCTCTCCTCTCCTCTCCACTCCACTCCACTCCACTCCACTCCACTCCACTCCACTAGTGGTAAACTGACATTCTTGTTGACTGATGAGGGACCCAGTTTCCCAAGCTTCAATCACTTCCCTGGCTGTTTTTGAGCCTGCTCGTCCAACAATCTTAACAGCTGCAAAATTGAATGTATGTCCTTGTTTCATGCCAATGGGAGGCTACCAATGAGTTTGGGTTTCCTCGTCTGATCGCTCGGTTGTGTTCTTGCAATCTGGTGGTTAGCTTTCCCCCCTCCCCCCCCCCCGGCCCTCCATAATCACAGGGGTAATCTGCGGAGAGGATTCTGGAACTTTGTTTTTCCTTTAAGATGTTTCGTTTCGCATCCAAGTCGCTTCTTCATTTCTGACTGAAGGAGGTTAGGGTTAGTATAGAACTGAAGAAGCTTCTTAGATGAGAAGTGAAATGTCTTCAAGGAAAAAACTGGAAAAGTCCAGTTGCCTTTTGAAAAAGCACCTTTGGGACAAACAACACCTGGATGACTGAGAATTTCCCATAGACATTCAGAGTCACCACTTACTTTGCAGAGGCTGTACATGATGAGAAGGCTTCCCCCAAGGAAATAGCTGCTGGATGGATCATCCCCCATGATGTACTTATACCACAGCTGGATGGGGACCAGGGAACGGAACAATTGGCTTATTTCTTCAATGACCAGGTAGAACTTCCCCTACAAGAGAGAGAAGGAAAAAACAAGAGTTGGAGACAAGATATCAAATACAATTCTGCTCCTTTTTCCAAGAGAATACATCCCAATGAACATAAGTTAAAGGTTCCCCTCACACGTGTTACTCATTCCCGACTCTAGGGGGTAGTGCTCATCTCCGTTTCAAAGCCGAAGAGCCAGCGCTGTCCGAAGACGTCTCCGTGGTCATGTGGCCGGCATGACTCAACACCAAAGACGCATGGAACGCTGTTCCCTTCCCACCAAAGGTGGTCCCTATTTTTCTACTTGCATGTTTTTACGTGCTTTCAAACTGTTAGGTTGGCAGAAGCTGGGACAAGTAACGGGAGCTCACGCCGTTACGCAGCACTAGGGATTCGAACCGCTGAACTGCCGACCTTTCCATCGACAAGCTGAGCGTCTTAGCCACTGAGCCACTGCATCTCCCCAATGAACATAGTGGGTCTTATTCTGAGGAGCCCTTAAATATCTCAGGAGCCTCACTTAATTCCACAATGATCAACCAGTAGACGCATCATCCAATTCTTCATTGATAAGTCACCTTCCTCCAACATTATCAAGTTTCGAAGAGCTTGCAAAAAACAACAAAACTATTCATCCAAATAGAAGACATGGTTTAAAAACTATATAGCCATAAGTGGGAAGAGATAGGTACTAGTAAGGATGAGAAGAATAGTAATACAGTCTTAGTATTTAATTTGACAGTGTTGAGGGAATTATTTGTTTAGCGGAGTGATGGCGTTCGGGGAAAAAACTGTCCTTGTGTCTAGTTGTTCTGGTGTGCAGTGCTCTATAGAGTCATTTTGAGGGTAGGAGTTGAAACAGTTTATGTCCAGGATGCGAGGGGTCTATAAATATTTTCACAGCCCTCTTTTTGACTCGTGCAGTATATACAGGTCCTCCATGGAAGGCAGGTTGGTAGCAATTGTTTTTTCTGCAGTTCTAATTCTCCTCTGAAGTCTGTGTCTCTCTTGTTGGGTTGCCGAACCAAACCAGACAGTTATAGCTTATCTTATCTTTAATAAGTAACTTTAATGAGTTTAATAACACAACAAGAATGCCTGAAAGAGCTTCCATCCAGAAGCAGGTTGAGATGTTTTTTTTAAGGGAAGCGTCTCCTCGTTTTGTTTCCCCCGCACACAGGGCTCAAAAGGGACTCCCCCAAAACTCAAGATGCCACGAGGGGAAAGTCAGGACGCCGTAACTGTTCCAACACAGAGGCTGCTTGGATGAACTCAGCTCAGCTCTCCGGAGAGCTGCAAAGCAATTTTGATCGGTGTTTACCTTCTGCTCGGTTGCCCCTTTGGGAAAGGAAGGGCAGGTTGAAAATAAAGTCGTCATATCTTCCTTTCTGGGGAATTGCTGCCCTTTCCTTTGTCCCGCTTGGAGAAACTCTGCCTCCCCAGCCCTCTTTCCTGGCTACCCAGCAGAAGCAATGTCATGATACAAGCTGCAGCGCTCGACTTACGACTGTTCCGTTTAGTGACCGTTCAAAGTTACAACGGCACTGGGAAAAAAAGGGGGGGGGACTGACAACTCAGTGCCTTCCGCCGTTCCCTTAAAACCTTCTTTTTCCAGCAAGCCGGGCTGGCCTAACACTTTTTTAAATGTTTTTAATTGTTTGTTATTGTTTTTAATCATGAGGCCAAATTTATATATATCTTTTTAACTGTATTTTAATGTGTGTAGTTTATGCTTTTACTTGGCTGTTCACCGCCCTGAGTCCTCAGGGAGAAGGGCGGTATACAAATTTAAAAATAAATAAATAAATAAACTGATGACCGTTGTAAGCATCCTCATCGAAATTCAGACGCTTGGCCGCTGACTTGCATTTATGACGGTCGCAGTATCCCGGGCAGTGTGTATGTGTCATGTGATTCACTTTTGCGACCTTCTGATGAGCAAAGTCAACGGGGAGGGGGGGGGAGCCAGATTCATTTAACAACCATGTTACTGCAGGGATTTATTTAATGACTGTGGCAAGAAAGCCTGATGCTTAACAACAGCCGGATATACTATTTGTGTTTTAAGGCTTTACAGATTACAGAATGGCTTAGAAGGGGTCTTGGAGGTCTTCTAGTCCAACCCTCTGCTTGAGCAGGAGATCCTATCCCAGATTCCAGGCAAGAGGCTGTCCAATCTCTTTACGTTGAAAATCTCCAGTGATGGAGCGCTCACAACTTCTGGAGCCGAGCTGTTTCACGGATTCGCTTTTCTCACTGTCAGGAAAATTTCTCCTAAATTCTAGGTTGGATCTTTCTTGGATAAACTACCACCCATTACTTCTTGCCCTTAGATACGTTGGAGAATAAGTTGACCCCCCCCCCACCTCTTCTCCTTAAAAAAACGAGGGTGTCTGATCATCTCGATATTCCCCTCGGCCATCATCAACCCTTGCAGCTGCAGCCCCAGTTTGACAAATGTCAGGAGCCTGGAGAAAGAATGTTTGAAGCTGGAAAATGAGAGAGAAAGAGAGGGAGAGAGAAAGAGAGAGAGGGAGAGAGAAAGAGGGAGGGAGAGAGAAAGAGGGAGGGAGAGGGAGAGTGGGAGATTGAGAGGGAAAGAGAGAGGGGGGAGAGAGAGGGAGGGAGAGAGGAAGAGAGAGAGGAAGAGGGAGAAAAAGAGAGAGGGAGGAGAGAGAGAGGGAAGAGAGAGAGGGAGAAAGAGAGAGGGAGGAGAGAGAGAGAGGGAGGGAGAGAGAAAGAGGGAGGGAGAGGGGGGAGATTGAGAGGGAAAGAGAGAGGGGGAGAGAGGGAGGGAGAGAGAGAGGAAGAGGGAGAAAAAGAGAGAGGGAGGAGAGAGAGAGAAAGAGAGAGGAAGAGGGAGAAAAAGAGAGAGGGAGGAGAGAGAGAAAGAGAGAGGGAGGGAGAGAGAAAGAGAGAGGGGAGAGAGAGAGGGAGAAAGAGAGAGGGAGGAGAGAGAGAGAAAGAGAGAGGGAGGGAGAGAGAAAGAGAGAGGGGAGAGAGAGAGGGAGAAAGAGAGAGGGAGAGGGAGAGTGGGAGATTGAGAGGGAAAGAGAGAGGGGGAGAGAGAGGGAGGGAGAGAGGAAGAGAGAGAGGAAGAGGGAGAAAAAGAGAGAGGGAGAAAGAGAGACAGAGGAGAGAGAGAGGGAGGGAGAGAGAGAGAAAGAGGGAGGGAGAGGGGGAGATTGAGAGGGAAAGAGAGAGGGGGAGAGAGGGAGGGAGAGAGAGAGGAAGGAGAAAAAGAGAGAGGGAGGAGAGAGACAGAAAGAGCGAGGGAGGGAGAGAGAGAGGGAAGAGAGAGAGGAAAGAGAGAGGGAGGAGAGAGAGAAAGAGAAAGAGAGGGAGGGAGAGAGAAAGAGGGAGGGAGAGGGGGAGATTGAGAGGGAAAGAGAGAGGGGGAAGAGAGAGAGGAAGAGGGAGAAAAAGAGAGAGGGAGGAGAGAGAGAGAAAAAGAGAGAGGGAGGAGAGAGAGAAAGAGAGAGGGAGGGAGAGAGAGAGAGGATGGAGAGAGGGAGAAAGAGAGAGGGAGGGAGGGAGGGAGAGGAAGAGAGAGGAAGAGGGAGAAAAAGAGAGAGGGAGGAGAGAGAGAGAAAGAGGGGAGACAGAGAAAGAGAGAGAGACAGGGAGAGAGAGAGAAAGAGAGAGGGAGAGAGAGAAAGAGAGGGAGAGAGAGAGAGAAAGAGAGAGGGGAGAGAAAGAGAGAGGAAGAGAGAGGAAGAGAGGGGGAGAGAGAGAGGGAGAGAGAAAAAGAGAGAGAGAGAAAGAGAGAGAGAGACCCCCTTAGGGGCCAGGAGAAGAGCAGCAAGGGTCCCTGCCAGTTTCTCCTGTTTTCTCCCCCCACCTCCCCGCCCAGATGAGATCACTCGGAGGCTGTTCTTGCCCGCTGAACGCACCGAAGCCCGGAGAGAACTTCGGCATTCTCATGATCTCATATCCTGAGGGACGCGGAGTGAAGTCACGCCAGCATGCCTGCTCCAAAGCCGAGCCGCCTCGCCAGACCTCGGGGGACATCGCGCCACATATCTGCAGTGGCAACCGGGAGGGGTCCCAGGGGCCGGCCACTTAACAGATTAACACGGGGTGGGGAGGTGAGGGGAAGGGGTGTTTGGAGCAACCTCGAAGTTAAAGGCGGACGGGGTGAGGTTTTTATTTTCTCTCTCCCCGCTGCCCTCCGCCGTCTTCCCTGGGAACTGAAAGATACCCCCCAGCTAGTCAGGGTTTTGCAGATTGGAGGGAGGGGGGGTGTTATTTTTCCAATGACAGGTTACAAAATCTCTCTTGAGCCTGACTAGGTGGCTCAGTGGCTAAGACACTGAGCTTGTTGATCAGAAAGGTCGGCAGTTCGAATCCCTAGTACAGGTCTCCTGCGTTGAGCAGGGGGTTGGGCTAGATGACCTCCAAGGTCCCTCCCGACCCTTGTTACTGTTAAGATTGGTTACGAACAAAGCAGGGTAAACCCGGAGGGCAAACAGACCCTCCATATGGGGTCAGGCCAAGGATGGCAGAGTGCCACCGGTCCCATCGCAACGCAAGGGTGCCGACGGATGTTGTTTATAGATTCTCAGACGTTTCCTTCCTTGGCCAATTAAAAAAAAAAGAAAAAGAAAAAGAAAAAGAAAAAAGGCTTCCGTTTTTCCGCTTTAATTCCAGGCATCTTGAGAATTCCTTTTGAATTCCTCTCGACTCTATTTCTCAAAGCAACCGACGAAGGGCTTTTCTCGGTGAAGGGGTTTCTGCAATACCTTTTGCCCACTTTGGAAACTGCCTCCCTGGGGAGCAGTGACCCTTTCTCATCTACAAATACTCGTGGGTCCTTGGTGCTCTCTTGAGCTTGGCGGTTTTGCGGCAGACGTTTCATTACCCAACTAGGTAACACCATCAGTGCTAGAAAGAAGTGGGGTTTGTGGAGAGGAGGAGGAGGAGGACTTGGAGGGGTAGGAGAGGGGGAAAGGAGGACTGGGGGGGGTGTATCCTTGGTGCTCTCTTTATTTGGTAGTTTTTCCTGCAGACGTTTCCCAGCTTTCATACCTAAGGCAGGACTAGAACTCACCATCTCCCAGTTCCTAGGCTGGTTTTCATTGTTAATGCAGGACTAGAACTCCCTGTCTCCTGGTGATTGGCTCAAAGTCACCCAGCTCGCTTTCATGCCTAAGGCAGGACTAGAACTCAAAATCTCCTGGTGATTGGCTCAAAGTCACCCAGCTTGCTTTCATGCCTAAGGCCGGACTAGAACTCACAATCTCCTGGTGATTGGCTCAAAGTCACCCAGCTGGCTTTCATGCCTAAGGCAGGACTAGAACTCACAGTCTCCTGGTGATTGGCTCAAAGTCACGGTTCGGCAGTTCAATCCCGACCGGCTCAAGGAACCTTTGACTAACCGACCAGATTGGCTTTGTGTGACTTGCAAACTTCTCCCAAAGTTAGATCAAATCTTTAGCCCATTGCAAAAAAACAGAGCTGCTCATTTTGAAGAGATCCCACAGAGACCACCCGATCTATCGATTTCCCCCCTCCCCCAAAGTCACGACGGCTGAGTTACTTCAGCGATTCATCTTTGGGGCCTCGAAGAAATGCAGACTACGGCGACGAGCCTTCCCTTCATTTTAAACCAGGATGCTGAAGAGCCTCCAGAAAACTTTATGACGGATGTGGCGGCCCAAAAACAGGTGCGTTGCTTCTGTTCCTCGGGAGGAAGACGGTGACCCCCCCCTCTCCGAAGCCGAATGCCCCCCGCCCCCGTTAAAAACAAACAAGGCACCGTTTCCTATTTTGCTCCCATTGAAAATGAATTAAAGTAAATTAAAACAGCCCGAGCCATGTGGCTGCCGGAGGGATCTATTGTTCTCCGCGAGGCAAATGACAGAATTTCATTTGCTCGGCTAAGAAGTGACAGCTTGAGGGGTGTGAAGCAAGGAGGAGGGAGGGGGTTTGGGGTGGGGGGGGAGAGGAGAGGAGAGGCATACTCTTAGTAGTGGGGATTTAGGAACTGCCAGATGCCTGGAATTCTCACTCGCCCGGTTCCTGAATCGCTTTGCTAAATATTCACGAAACATGCAGCAGCAACTTCCAGCTATTGCCCCGCTGACAATGACTTCTGTGTTTGCTTTCCAAAACAGGCGCGTTCCATTTATTTTTTAAAAGCAGAAGGAAAAAAAATGCTTTGACACATTTCTCGTGGAGAGTTATGGGGTTCTCGCACCTTCCTCAGTCGAGAAGACGTCAAAGCTTGAAGACTTTGGTGCGAATTTGGTGCAGTGGTTTAGGGGCTAGCCTAGGAACTGGGAGACGGTGAGTTCTAGTCCTGCCTTAGGCAGGAAAGCCAGCTAAGTGACTTTGGGCCAATCACCAGGAGATAGGGAGTTCTAGTCCCGCCTTAGCTATGAAAACTAGCTAGATGTCTTTGGGCCAATCACTAGGAGACTGTGAGAATTTATTTCTAAAACTTTGGATGATAAATTTCAAAAATCTCAACAGGAGATAGATGATAAACTTCAAAAATCACATCAGGAATTTATGCAGGAAATTAATGAAGTTAAAGACATGGTGAAACAGAATCAAAATAAGGTGACCAAAAAAATATCAGAAGTGGCGTCTGGCCTGGCAGAATTTATTGGGACAGTTGATTTTAAAGTTGAAGAATTTAAATCAGAAGTTAATGTTAAGATGAAAGACAATGATTATAAAATTGATGAAGTTGACAATAAAATGCAGAGAATCGAAGATGAGATTGTTATGATACAATTCCGGGCGATGGAATTCGCCATACGGCTTCGGGGAATTCGAGAGGAGGAGAGACAGGATTTGAGACAAGTTTGCTCTGAAGCCTTGGCTAAGATTTTACAAGCTAATCCTGATTTGGTATTTTATAAAATAGATAAAATTTACAGAGTGAACTCTTGGGTGGCCAGACAAAGACAACTGCCCAGAGATGTGGTCATATACTTTACTGATAGAGAAATTAGAAATGATATCCTGCAAAAATCTTTTCACACTTCTGTACAAGTGGGGGGTTCACGACTTGAAATTTTTAAAGAATTACCTCCTAAAATGCTGAAAGCCAGAAAAGAATTTGGTTTTCTTGTTAAGGAATTGAAAAATTTACAGATACCCTTCCGGTGGGACGCACCAGCTGGGATAATTTTTAGATATAAGGGAGAAGGATATCGGTTGAATACCGTGGAGAAGGCACAACACTTTTACAGTACTATTCTTAAGGAAAGAACACCATCTCCACGTACATCTACAGTTTTGGAGATTAAGGAGAGTGAAGAGAGGCAATTGAAAGAACAGTCTAAGCAGGAATTAGAAATAGTGCAAGGTGCAGAAGGAGGTTTTCTGAGTGAGCCCTTGTTGGATTCTTCTCCAATTTTGGATTTGATTCAGTTGACTGAAGTTAAAGATCAACGTATAACTAGAGCTCAATCCAAGCTACTTAAACAAAAGCAACAACAACAACAGGAAAGACAAGACAAGAAGGCAGTTAAGAGTACCGTACAAGAGAGTGGCGCTATGGGAGGAGCGAGATCGAAGCTTTCGGATGAACTTCAAATATTTTGCTCTGCGCTCCAGAAAGAGGCTGATGACCTTTAAGTGTCTATCTTGGAATGTCAATGGGTTGAATTCAGCACAGAAAAGGAAGAAATTATTTACATATTTGAAACAATTTAATAATGATATAATATGTTTACAAGAAACGCATATTACAACTCAAGATCAAAAATATTTGATAAACTCAAAATTAGGAGCACATTATATATCTTCAACTTCGCAGAAAAAGAATGGTGTGGTTATTTATGTAAATAAAAAATTAACAGCGAAAGTTATAGAAGCAGATCAAGATGGTAGGTTTGTAGCAATTGAATTGCTCACAGCAAATGGCCAAATTCTTTTGATTGGAATTTATGCTCCCAACCAACAACAGGACTATTTTTATAAGATGTTACATACTAAAATATTGCAATGGGACTATAGATCTATTTTAATTATGGGAGACTGGAATGGAGTAATTGATTCTAAACTAGATAAAAAGAGCTTGGCAAAGTCTAGAATTAGACTACCACAGACTTTTTTTGATATGAAAGAAGATATGGAACTAAAAGATGTTTGGAGAATACATAATTCAAATGAATTGGATTACACTTTCTTTTCTGATAGACACAGATCCTTTTCTAGGATTGATTTTATCCTGTTGTCAAATGATCTACTTGTTAAAACAAAAAGAACAAAGATTTTTCCAAGAACTTTGACTGACCATAGCCCTGTATGGATAGAAATTGAGATGGATAAGGTTGAGAGACGTTCTTGGAGATTAAATGAGAACTTGTTTAGATATGAAAAAAATACAATAGAACTTAAAAAGCATTTGAAAGAATTTTTTGAAATAAATTTGAATAAAGGTACCCCAATTGAAATTGTTTGGGACGCAAGTAAAGCTTATATGAGAGGGGTACTTATCTACATGAATTCTAAACATAGACTGTTCCGACAAAAGAAAAGATCTGAGTTGGAAATGGAAATAAAGAATAAAGAACAGTTACTTATTAAAAACCCAACAGATGAAAGAATACGAAGTGCTATAAAACTTTTGAAAGACCAATTTCAAATGCTTATGGCGGAACAAGTTGCAACAAGCCTACAATACGCGAAGCATAATACATTTTGCAACGCTAACAAACCGGGCAGATGGTTGGCTTATACATTGAGGAAAAAACAAAGTACACGGACTATTGATAGTATTGATATTGGAGGGAAAGAAATTTTTCAACAAAAATTAATTAAAGAAGCTTTTGTGGACTATTATACTAAACTATATGCCAAAGAAGAGGTGCAGAATGGACTTATAGAAAAATATTTAAATGATAAGAGAGTTACAAAAATTACTGATCAACAAAAGGAAAGAATGAATTATCCTATAACAGAGGAGGAGATAACAGCAGCAATTAAACAGTTAAAAACAGTCAAAGCTCCTGGCACGGATGGTTTGACTGCAGTGTATTACAAAACTTTACAAGCTGAAATGGTGGGACAACTTAGAGATTTATTTTGCAATATTCAACAAGGGGGTAAAATACCCCCATCTTGGACAACTGCTTATATATCTTTGATACCAAAAGAACAAGTTGGTCCTAAAAAACCAGAGAATTACAGACCAATATCTCTTTTGAACACAGACTATAAAATTTATGCGAAGGTATTAGCCAACAGGTTGATGCCAGTAATCCAAAAAGTGATTCATGAGGACCAAGCGGGATTTATTGAGGGCAGATACATGAAGGACAATGTAAGGCAAGTAATAGACTTATTGGAATATCTTGATAAGAATAAACAGATTCCTGCAGTGCTGGTTTTTTTGGATGCAGAGAAGGCCTTTGATAGAGTGGATTGGAATTTTCTACTAAAGACTTTAAAAAAGATGGGCTTTGGGGACCAATTTATACAGGCGATCTCAGCAATTTATCAAGAGCAAAAAGCACAGATTATTATTAATGGAAGTCTGACGACAGAGTTTAAAATTGAAAAAGGAACAAGACAGGGATGTCCGTTGTCCCCACTTTTATTTATTTTAATATTGGAAGTCTTGCTAAATATAATACGGGACTCTCAGGAAAGCCAGCTAAGTGACTTTGGGCCAATCACCAGGAGATAGGGAGTTCTAGTCCCGCCTTAGCTTTGAAAACTAGCTAGATGTCTTTGGGCCAATCACTAGGAGACAGTGAGTTCTAGTCCCGCCTTAGCTTTGAAAACTAGCTAGATGTCTTTGGGCCAATCACTAGGAGACAGTGAGTTCTAGTCCCGCCTTAGCTTTGAAAACTAGCTAGATGTCTTTGGGCCAATCACTAGGAGACAGTAAGTTCTAGTCCCGCCTTAGCTTTGAAAACTAGCTAGATGTCTTTGGGCCAATCACTAGGAGACAGTGAGTTCTAGTCCCGCCTTAGCTTTGAAAACTAGCTAGATATCTTTGGGCCAATCACTAGGAGACAGTGAGTTCTAGTCCCGCCTTAGCTTTGAAAACTAGCTAGATGTCTTTGGGCCAATCACTAGGAGACAGTGAGTTCTAGTCCCGCCTTAGCTTTGAAAACTAGCTAGATGTCTTTGGGCCAATCACTAGGAGACAGTGAGTTCTAGTCCCGCCTTAGCTTTGAAAACTAGCTAGATGTCTTTGGGCCAATCACTAGGAGACAGTGAGTTCTAGTCCCGCCTTAGCTTTGAAAACTAGCTAGATGTCTTTGGGCCAATCACAAGGAGACTGTGAGTTCTAGTCCCGCTTTAGGTATGAAAGCCAGCTTCATGGCCTTGAACCAACTACTCTCTCAGCCAAATCCACCTCCTTGTGGAGAAAATGGGAGGAGGAAGAGGTGTTTGGTATGTTCACCACCTTATTTGTAAAAATAATAAAGGCGGAATACAGATAAATACCCTGTTTCCCTGAAAATAAGACTCAACTGGAAAATAGGTCCTAGCATGATTTTTCAGGATGCTCGTAATATAAGCCTTAACCCCAAAATAAGCCCCAGTTAGGATTATCAGCCAGATAGATGCATTTAGTACCGTATTTCCCCCAAAATAAGACCCAACCGGAAAATAAGTCCTAGCATGACTTTTTAGGATGCTCGTAATATAAGCCCTACCCCCCAAAATAAGCCCCAGTTAAGACTGTCAGCCAGATGGATGCATTTAGTACCATATTTTCCCCAAAATAAGACCTAACCAGAAAATAAGCCCTAATGCGTCTTTTGGAGCCAAAAATTAATATAAGACCCAGACTTATTTTCAGGGAAACACGGTATACGTCATATTCTTATGGCTGAACATCCATATTGGGTGGCAGAAGATCCCCCAATTCCAGCTGCCAACAACCTCAAAGAATGCCTCTATGCCACAATTCTCTGATCAACGGGATCAAACTGCTCTGAGGGATCAACGGAGGCACCAGCAGAATTATGCCGAGCTTCAAATTTGTTTGGACAACTTCTACAACTTCTTTGTGCTGCCCAGAAGCTAAGCTCCATCCGCAGACGAAACCCACTGAAGGGATTTACAAAGACACCGAGAGAGAGAGAGAGAGAGAGAGAAAGAGAGAGAAAGAGAGAGAGAGAGAGAGGGAGAGAGAGAGACTCACACACAATATGAAACAAGGCCAAACGACTGCAACCGCAAAGCGATCAGAGGCCCAAACTCAGAAGACGCCATTCCGAACAAGCATCTGTGCTGTGAGCTATTAAGAGGGCCCTCGACAGATGCAATCTCGCCAGCCCCCTGATGTGGTTGGAAATACAGATGCAACCTCTTTCTTCTCTTAGACAAGGATTAATGAGAACCTGGGATGGCTTCGTAGACAAGCAAAGCAAGGGCTGTGAACCCCTTCCAGCGTTGCAATTTGTCTTGGGCCGATGATGGCTTATCGGGTGGTTCCCTTTTTTCCCTCTCTCTCCTCACCGGATTATCTGGTGCCCCAGCCCATTAATCTCCTCAGACAAAACCATCATCATCATCATCATCATCATCAAAGGGGAGAAATATCCTTGGATCGCTGCCAGAGAGAAATTAATAGCCCTTTCCGAGCACCCTGGAGAACAGAAAGGAATCATTCCAGCCATACCTACTTAGCATTTCCTTTCAACCCCATCATAGAAATTTCAGCCATGGCAGAATAATCAAGCCGAGATTTAATTGAGGCTCCATTTATCTTCATCACCAAAGTTCACCAGCGAAGATGGAAAGCAGAAAAATGAAAAGAAGCAAGAGAAAGGGAGTGCTTGGGTGGTCTTGGCAGGAGAATTGAGGGATCTGGACTCACAGGGCCCCCCCCCTCTCTCTCTCATTTAATTTTTTTCTACTGGGTCCTTAAGTCCATGGAAAAAGTCCCATTGTGGTTGTGTTGCCAAACAATAACTAGCAAGCAAGAACGACAAATTGTTCAATGGCTGAGAATGGCTGGTTTGGTTAGGGCAGGGGTGTCAAACTCTGGCCCACGGGGGTGCTTAGATCTGAGCTGTGGGGCCATCCTGGAAACAGCAAAGGACCAGGCCAGCGAAAATGGAGCTTGGGAGGACTGCAGGAGGCCCTCTCAAGCTCCATTTTGCTGGCAAAGGGTTGCAGGAAGCCGTCGCAGCCAAAAACGGAGTTCGGGCACCCATTTTTACTGGCAGGGTGCTCAGGCCACTACAGTGCCACCAACATAAGCAATGTTGTGCTGGCCACGCCCACCATGGCCCCCACAGCCCCACCCCAGATCAAACAGAACCCTGATGCGGCCCTCAATGAAATCGAGTTTGACACAATAGAAAAAGAGAAGGACCAGGGGAGACATGATAGCAGTCTTCTAATATTTGAGGGGCTGCCACAGAGAGGAGGGGGTCAAGCTATTTTCCAAAGCACATGAAGGCCAGACAAGGAATAATGGATTGAAACCGAACAAGGAGAGATTCAACCTAGAAATAAGGAGAAACTTTCTGACAGTGAGAAAAATCAACCCATGGGACAGAAGTTGCCTTCAGAAGTTGTGGGAGCTTCATCACTGGAAGCTTTCAAGAAGAGACTGGACTGCCATCTGCCAGAAAGGGTGTAGGGTCTCCTGCTTGGGTGGGGGGTTGGACTAGATGATCTAAAAGATCCCTTCCAACTCTGTTAATCTGTTATTATTCTGTTATTCAGAAGTTGTGGGAGCTTCGTCATTGAAAGCATTCAAGAAGAGATCCCTTCCAACTCTGTTAATCTGAATCTATCTAAAATGATCAAAGATCTGGAGACTAAAACGTGAAGAACAGTTGCAGGAACTGGGCATGGCTAGTCTGGTGAAGAGAAGGACCAGGAAAGACAGGATAGCAGTCTTCCAATATTTGAGGGGCTGCCTCAGAGAGGAGGAGAGGGTCAAGCTATTTTCCAAGGCACCCGAAAGCCAGACAAGGAACAATGGATGGAAACTGAACAAGGAGAGATTCAAGCTGGAAATAAGGAGACATTTTCTGACAGTGAGAGCAATCAACCCATGGAATAGAAGTTGCCTTCAGAAGTTGTGGGAGCTTCATCCCTGGAAGCTTTCAAGAAGAGACTGGACTGCAATTTGTCAGAAATGGAGTAGGGTCTCCTGCTTGGGCGGGGGTGGTGGACTAGATGACCTACAAGGTCCCTTCCAACTCTGTTAATCTAAAGTGAATTATGTTTTTGTCTTTCTGGACCGTTCTGGAAGCGTAGAAAGCCCCCTCCCCATTTTAAGACATGTTACATAAGCACGCCCCACCCTGGTAGAGAAAGATCGCAGAGATGCTACCTTTGATTTAACCGCAAGGATGATTTTGGGCAGCACCAGCACCAGGCACTTCAAAGCAATGGTGAGATACTTCAGGACGAAATCTGTGATCCCCACCATCCACATCAGGTCGAAGAAATCCAGCTTCTCCAGATTGGGCTTCAGGAAGATGAGGCTGGAAAAGAGCAGATTGACAGGAGAGGGACTTCACTCAAGTGCAAGAGCGTCCGCCTGGGAGAATTGCGTCATTGCATCAAAGGCTCCTTGTTCTATTTTGTCTGCAGGTCATCCTCGATTTACGACCACAATTGAGAGGCCAAAATCTCTGTGGCTATGCGAGACAGATTGTTTAGCGGAGTTTTGCCCCCCCAATTTTACAACCTTTCTTTTCCGCGATTGTTAAGTGAAAACACTGCAGTTGCTAAGTCAGGAACACAATTTTTTTCAGTCAATCTGCCTTCCCCAGATTCCATTTTTACTGGAAAAAGCGACTGAGATGACATCACGTAGGATCGACGTTCACGTATGAGGGTCCTCCTGGGGTTAGCAGAAAATCCAAAGCAGGTCCGGAGAGCCTCCTTTGCAGCTGAACCAATGAAAATCTTAAAAGCACAATTTATCAAAGACAAATTCATCAGGAATTTAGGGTGGCCGATAAAAGGAGAATATTTGTAGCTCAGGGTTGAAATGAAGGGTCCTTGGGTGCTTTTTTGAGCTCGGTGGGTTTTCTTGCAGATCTTTCATTACTCAGCTAGGTAAAGTCATCAGTGCTAGTGACGATGTGCTAGCATTGATGATGTTACCTAGTTTGGGTAATGAAATGCCTGGAAAAAAAACCAGACAAACCCAAGTCATTGTCCTCTTCCTCACAAACCCCTCTCCCTTCTAGCACTGATGATGTTCCCTAGTTGGGTCATGAAACGTCTTGCAAGAAAACCACCAAGCTCAACGAGCACCAAGGATCCCACCGTCCCTCCTCCTCTCTACAAAGCCTACTCCCTTCCGAGAAGTGTCAGTCAGAACTGATGATGTTACCTACCCTGTTTCCCCCAAAATAAGACATCCCCTGATAATAAGGCCAATCGGGCTTTTGAGCACATGGCAATAAGGCCAAGCACTTATTTCAGTTTTCAAAAAAATATAAGACAGGGTCTTATTTTGGGGGAAACAAGATAGATTAGATAGATAGATAGATAGATAGATAGATAGATACCCTGTTTCCCCCAAAATAAGACATCCCCTGATAATGAGCCCAATCGGGCTTTTGAGCGCATGGCAATAAGGCCAAGCGCTTATTTCAGGTTTCAAAAACAATATAAGACAGGGTCTTATTTTCGGGGAAACACGGTAGATAGATAGATAGATAGATAGATAGATAGATAGATAGATAGATACCCTGTTTCCCCCCAAATAAGACATCCCCTGATAATTAGCCCAATCTAGTTTATGAGCGCATGGCAATAAGGCCAAGCGCTTATTTCAGGTTTCAAAAACAATATAAGACAGGGTCTTATTTTCGGGAAAACACGGTAGATAGATAGATAGATAGATAGATAGATAGATAGATAGATAGATACCCTGTTTCCCCCCAAATAAGACATCCCCTGATAATAAGCCCAATCGGGCTTTTGAGCGCATGGCAATAAGGCCAAGCGCTTATTTCAGGTTTCAAAAACAATATAAGACAGGGTCTTATTTTCGGGGAAACACAGTAGATAGATAGATAGATAGATAGATAGATAGATAGATAGATAGATACCCTGTTTCCCCCCAAATAAGACATCCCCTGATAATTAGCCCAATCTAGTTTATGAGCGCATGGCAATAAGGCCAAGCGCTTATTTCAGGTTTCAAAAACAATATAAGACAGGGTCTTATTTTCGGGAAAACACGGTAGATAGATAGATAGATAGATAGATAGATAGATAGATAGATAGATAGATACCCTGTTTCCCCCCAAATAAGACATCCCCTGATAATAAGCCCAATCGGGCTTTTGAGCGCATGGCAATAAGGCCAAGCGCTTATTTCAGGTTTCAAAAACAATATAAGACAGGGTCTTATTTTCGGGGAAACACAGTAGATAGATAGATAGATAGATAGATAGATAGATAGATAGATAGATAGATAGATACCCTGTTTTCCCCAAAATAAGACATCCCCCAATAATAAGCCCAATCAGGCTTTTGAGCACATGGCAATAAGGCCAAGCACTTATTTCAGGTTTCAAAAAAAATATAAGACAGGGTCTTATTTTCGGGGAAACATGGTAGTTTGGGTAATGAAATGCCTGCAAAAAAACAAAACAGAAAAACATCCAAGCTCAGAGAATACCCAAGAACTAATTTAGGATGAATGATAGAGCATACAGTAGTGGCCAAAATTGTGGAAACCATTTGGGAAAAGTGTATTTTTTGAGGTTTGATGGCTAATAACACCACTTTTTGGGGGAGTTTCAAGATACTCCTATTCCACTGCTGGAATGGCCTGGGAATAGCCCAGATCTTAACTCAATGGAAAATCTATGGAGCCCACTAAAGAAACTGGTTAGTCAGAAGCAACCCAACAATAAAACCCAGTTAATAGAAGCCATCATTTAATCTTGGTTTCACATGATAACAGCTGCAGAACTCAAAGACTTGGTTCACTCCATGGGAAGACGTTGTAAGGCCGTCCTTCGTGCTAAAGGCTACCCAACTAAGTACTAACTGACACGGTGATAATTTTTGTATATCTCATTTTTTCTACGGTGATAATTTTTGTATATCTCATTTTTTCTACGTGTTTCACTTTTCTTCTTTATACTGTAACTGCTATTCTAATAGCAAATCCTTCCAGAAAGTTATTGCATTACATTCTTGATTCAATGATCTTTCCATTGATATATAATTTTATGGTACTACTCCAAAAAAAAAAAAAAAAGGTGGTTATTAGCTAGTTTTAGAAAATACAACTTTTCCCAAAAGATTTCCACAATTTTGGCCACTACTGTAGGTAGCTCAGTTGACTTACGTAATGACCACAATTGAGCTTAACAGCTTCCAGTCCTTTACAATTCTTCTAAACCTCTAATGTAGTAGTTAACCTGATGTCCATCTAGATATTTTAAGTATCTGTGGGCACCAGACAGCATTGCCAATAGTGGGGGATGATGAAGGTTGTGGTCTGAAGTACTAAACCAGTAAGAGGTCAACTCTGCCAAGCCAAGGAAAAGATCCCTGTTGCTTTTCATTGTTTATTTTGATTTTGTATAGTATCTAATCTCTTTTTATTATTTATTTATTATTTATTAATCATATTTCTATGCCGCCCACTCTCCGAGGACTCTGGGCGGCTTACAACAATCGACAGTATACTAAATAGCATATTGCCCCCCAACAATCTGGGTCCTCATTTTACCCACCTCGGAAGGATGGAAGGCTGAGTCAACCTTGAGCCGGTGAGATTTGATCTGCTGATCTGCTGAACTAGCAGTCAGCTGAAGTAGCTGCAGTACAGCACTCTAACCACTGCGGCACCTCGGCTCTTTAAAATCCAGGTCTCCTTTCCTAGTTTTTAATTATTACACGCCACTCTCAGAGTCGCAAAAGCAAACGGAAACTACAAGCCGCTTAAGTTAAACCAATAAAACAAAGATAAACGTGTCTGCATTCCTAAATCAAATTAATATTTTCAAATGTTGCAATAGAAAGAATCCCTGCCTGAATATTATGCAATAAAACTTTCCAGCAGAGGCAATTTTATAAGGAAAGGGGAATAAAAGCAAATGAGGGACAAAATCTAAAATTAAGTTAACATAACCATAGATGGAACAGGAGCATTGAAACACAAAGCATTTTTTAATTCTCCAGAAACACAAAGTCCATTTGTGTCGTTTTCGAGGGCAGCGACTGAACTCTTGTTCTTCTGCAGACAAAGAATTCTACACCTCCTTTGATCTATGTTTCAAATTTAGTTACAGCACAAAAAAAGAGCCGAGGTAGCGCAGTGGTTAGAGGGCAGTACTGCAGGCTACTTCAGCTGACTGCTAGCTGCAGTTCAGCAGTTCAAATCTCACCGGCTCAAGGTTGACTCAGCCTTCTGTCCTTCCAAGGTGGGTAAAATGAGGACCCAAATTGTTGGGGGCAATAGGCTGACTCTCTAAACTGCTTAGAGAGGGCTGTAAAATCACTGTGAAGCAGTATATAAGTCTAAGTGCTATTGTTCGTTCTTCCTTCATCCATCCATCCATCCATCCTTCCTTCCTTCCTTCCATCCATCCATCCATCCATCCATCCATCCATCCATCCATCATACACAATGGTTAAAATGTAGCATTGCAGGCTAACTCTGCTGATTGCCAGCAGTTCGATCCTGACCGGCTCAAGGTTGACTCAGTCTTCCATCCTTCCGAGGTGGGTAAAATGAGGACCCAGATTGTTGGGGGCAAGAGGGTGACTCTGTAAGCAGCTTAGAGAGGGCTGTAAAAGCACTGTGAAGTGGTATATAAGTCTAAATGCTATTGTTAGTCCTTTCCTTCCTTCCTTCCTTCCTTCCTTCCTTCCTTCCTTCCTTCCTTCCTTCCATCCATCCATCCATCCACCCTCCATCCATCGTACACAGTGCTTAAAATGCAGCATTGCAGGCTAACTCTGCTGATTGCCAGCAGTTTGATCCTGACCAGCTCAAGGTTGACTCAGCCTTCTGTCCTTCCAAGGTGGGTAAAATGAGGACCCAGATTGTTGGGGACAAGAGGCTGACTCTGTAAACTGCTTAGAGGGGGCTGTAAAACCCTGTGAAGTGGTTTATAAGTCTTAAGTGCTATTGCTATTGATCACGAGATGTGATTAAAAAAAGAGAGAGAGAAGAGAGAAGGAAGAACCAAAATCAAAGTACTCACAATATGGCACAGCACTACAGGTAAAATTAAATCCTAAAAAACAAAACGAAACAAGCGAAAATGAGTGGGGCTGGTTTAAAAAAAAAAAGAAAAAAAGACAGTAAAAGAAGGAAAACTCAAAACACGATCAAATGAACGAGGTAACGAAAAGATGAAGACAAAGGGAGGGCAAAGGAGCGAAAGGGGCACAAAACGATTTTATTTCTTTGTAGCAGTTCGGATTTCAATGGGAGCTTCGTCTCTTTAATTTTACTTTTCGCTTTTCGGTGGAAGCTCTTTATAAGGCGATGGGATTAAAAATCAGCCCCCATAGATATAGTTTGGGATTAAGTATTCTCATGGCGGATAGGATAGGATAAAGGACAGAACAGGATAATTAATAGAATAGGATGTGATCATTAATAGGATAAGATAATGGATAGGATAGGATAATGGATAGGATAGGGTAGTGATGGTGAACCTTTTCGGCTCTGAGTGCCGAAACTTCCGGTTTCAGCTACTGAATTTCCGGTTTCAGCTACTGAACTTCCGGTTTCAGCTACTGAACTTCCGGTTTCAGCCAGCTACTCTTCCAGGCTTCTGGCGCGCATGCGCATGTGACGATCAGCTGGCCGGCGTGCATGCAGGAAAATGGAAGCCCAGCTCTTCCAGTTTCAGGCATTGCTGCCGCATGCAAAAAGGCCAGCTGATTGTCGCGGGCGCATGTGCGCCAGAAACCCGTAAGAGGACCGGGCGACGTCGTGCGTGCCAGGCGACATGGCTCCGTGTGCCATTTCGGGCATGCGTGCCATGGGTTCGCCATCACGGGGATAGGGTAATGCATAAGATAGGATAGGATAGGATAGGATAGGATAGGATAGGATAGGATAGGATAGGATAGGATAGGATAGGACAGGATGGGGAAATTAATAGGATGGGATGGGATGATTAATAGGCTAGGCTAGGATAATGGATGGGATGGGATGGGATAGGACAGGGGTCAGCAACCTTAAACACTCAAAGAGCCACAAAGGTCCTAACCGGAAGCCCCCTATTCAATTCTGGAGCTGACCAGAAGACCAGTTCCCCCACCATAGAGTCTCCTCCTAGCGTAGCATCCTTTTTCCTCTGCTGACCAGAAGTGCAGTTCCCCCACCATAGAGTCTCCTCCTAGCATGCTGTCCTTTTTCCTCTACCTGTCCTAACCAAAAGTCCTATCAATTGTGGAGCCGACCTGCGACAGGGAGCCGCAGCAGAGGGATGAAAGAGCCACATGCGGCTCCAGAGCCACAGGTTGCTGACCCCTGGTATAGGATAATTTATAGGATAGGGTGGGATAGGATAGGCCAGGCCAGGACAAATAAACTAATCTCTTGCCATTAGATGAAGAGAGAAATTCCTTTTTCTCAGAAGAGGAGGAAGCTGTTGACTCACCTGTTATACAGCTGTTGGGAGTTGAAGGTGTAGAGCAAGTACAGAGTGTTCCCTGCAAGGAAGACCAAGATCCAGAAAACCATGAAGATGGACCTCTTTTCCTAGAAGGACAGAAAGACCACAACATGTGACAATGCAGCTGAGGGCTATGCTGTCCTTTATCTAATCATTCCCTTGGCAGCATCTCATCTCCCCAAGGTTTTTCCCACATACTGTCAAAGCCCTCTCCTTTACAGCCCAAGATACTAGGGAGGATTCCTTCTGAACCTCTTGCCCTGTCCATTGTCCAGCTGCAGGCTAAACAATCCCTTATCTGACTGTTCCCCTGGCATCATCTCTTCGCCCAATCTCCCAAAGCCTTTCCCACATACCATTATAGCCGCCTCCTTTACAGCCTGAGGAACTAGGGAGGGTCCCTTCATGAGTCTCTTTCTTCATCCATTAAGAAGCTGAGGGCTATGCTGTCCATTATCTAATCATTTCCTAGGCAGCATCTCATCTCCCTGGCTCCCAAGATTTTTCCCAAATAGCATTACAACCCTCTCCTTTACATCCCAAGAAACTAGGGAGGGTCCCTTCTGAGAGTTTTTCCTCTGCCTATTATGCAGCTATGGGCTATGTAGTCTCAGTTATGCTATGTTATGCTCAGTTATGCTCAGCTATGTTAACTCAGTCAGTTAAGACTGTTCCCTAGACAACATCTCTCTTATGTGCTTGTGCGTGTGTGGCATATGTGTTAATCTTGCAAGTACAATCTTCTTCCATCTCCTTTACATCTTCAAGAAACTAGGGAGGGTCTCTCCTGAGCTTCTCGCCCTGCCCTCTATGCAGCTGTGGGCTACGCGGTCTCTTATCTTACTGTCCCCCAGGCAGCATCTCTTCACTCTGTCTCCCAAGGTCTTTCCCACCACCTTCTATTACAGGTGGAATAATTTTATGTGCCCTGAGAGAGGCCCATTTCGGCCCCTTGTTTCCTGAATCATGTCCCGTGCTCACCTTTAAAGAGATCTGTTCTCGAAGGGCTGAATTTGCATATGCAAATGTGCTGGCCATGCCCACGCAGAGGGCAATACCTGTAAGGGAAAGAGAGAGAGAGAGCACTCAATCTGACATCTGATAATTAATAGTTGTTTCATTCTCTGCTTCTAGGTGGGATTCTTTGGTTCCTATGCACCAGGAAGGAATTTCGCCTCGCCCTCTTCATCCGGGTTCAAAGAAGCAAGAGAACCTAATAACCGAATAAAAGAATTAGAGAATTGGAAGGGACTTTAAAGGTAAAGGTAAAGTTTCCCTTCCCACATATGTGCTAGTCGTTCCTGACTCTAGGGGGCGGTGCTCATCTCCGTTTCAAAGCTGAAGAGCCAGCGCTGTCCGAAGACGTCTCCGTGGTCATGTGGCCAGCATGACTCAACGCCAAAGGCGCACGGAGCATTGTTACCTTCCTGATCTGTCCCCGTCTACACACACACACAAACACAGCCAGCCGAGGGTTAAGAAAGTACTTGGCACGCACACAGGTCGTTATCTCAAACTTGGCAACAATATAAGCACCGTCTGCCAAGAGCTTTTACTGCAACAGATAACATAAAATTACATACGCATTGCAAATAGTCCAGCAAAACAATATCCCTTTGGCAGCTTCAGACGTTGTTCAAGTGACTAGCCAGAGTTAGTTTTTGTTCGTCACTGAGTTTTACCAGCCACCACCCTCTCTTATATAGTCTCTGGGGTGTGGTCCAGTGACTCAGTTCTAATCCCTAGCACGCCTCCTTAACTGCTGCAACCATTTATCACGCCTTCGTTGGTGTGCATCCAGGAACGACGGCTCTCCTTCCTCGCTCTCATCCGAGACACCTGGCTCCTGGCTAACCTCCTCTCCCTCGGCCGGCACCTGAGACAGTGCCAGAGGGGAGGGGCCTGGAGAGGGAGGCCTGGCTGACTCCTCTCCCTCATGTTCGGAGCCTTCTTCCTCCGATGAGATAGGCTCAGAGGGCGGGGCCACAACACTTCCCACCAAAGGTGGTCCCTATTTTTCTAGGTTTCCGGAATTCTGGTAGGCCTGTTTTTCGCCCTCCCCAGGCTCTGGAGGCTTTCCTGAAGCCTGGGGAGGCCAAAAGCGGCCTCCCCCAGCCTTCCGGAGGCCGGAAATGGCTCGTTTCCAGACTTCCAGGAGACCTGTTTTTTGTTCTCCCAGAGCCTCAACTCAAGCCTTGTATGTACCTGGCATTCAAAATGGGCCATGTGGAGACTCCTGGAAGGGGCGGCGTGGGCGGGACCAGCTGAAAATCAGCTGGCTGACACACACACACATGCATGGTAGAGGTAATTTAGGGCAACGGCTCGCATGCCCACAGAGATGGCTTCATTTGGCACCTGTGGCACGCGTGCCATATGTTTGCCATCCCAGGTTTGTTGTCTTTGGGGAGATGGATCAGAATGGTTTGATTTAAAAAAAAAGGAAATGCACAAATGCATGCAATGTCTGGGAAGAACCGTCTCTTTCTCTCTCTTCTTCCACGAAGCCCCTTACCCAGTTTGTGCTGGAAACAGACTTTTGCCAGCAGGATCACGATGAAGGGCAGGCCATCCTGCAACCAGGAGATGACCGCCTTCATCTCAGGAAGGGCCGGGGCCGGGGTGCCAGGCGGCTCATCGGGGGTCTCTTCAGGATGCCCATGGCGGTCAGCGCCACTCATATGGAGCAGGGAGGAGCCTCTCTGGTGGCTGTGATGGTAATGATGCGGTTGCCGATAGTGATAGAGCCCCGCCTCCGTCCGGCTTGGCCCCTCCTCCCGAGCAGCAGGCATCTGGATAAAGACCTCGCCTCCTCCGGCTGAGGACCCAAGGAGCAAACTGGATTGGAAAGGGGTGGCCGAGATACTGCCTGATGGGATTCCCCCCAGCCCCGAGAAGAGCTGTTGAGGGGAGGGGGCTTCCGTCTTCAGGCTTTCGAAAACGCCCCCTTCGTCTACGCTGGTCTCCGAGGTGATGGCTTGGTTCCGGTTTCTGGAAGACAAGAGGGAGGAGGGGGGGTTGGAGAAAAGAGTACAGCTCGTCCTCGACTTACGACCATAACCGAGCCCGAAATTTATGTCGCTAAGTGAGACATTGGTTAAGCGGGTCTTGCCTCTCTTTTCTTGCCACATTTTTTTTTAAGTGAATCAATTAATAACATGCTTGTTAAAGTGAAATCTGTCTTCCCTCAGATTTGGGCAGTGCCAAATGAATTTCTGTTAATAAATGAGACAATTGTTAAGTGAGGTTTGGCCCCATTTTACCACCTTTCTTGCCTCCGTTGTTAAGTGAATCACTGCCGTTCATAAGTCAGTAACCCGGTCGTGAAGTGAATCTGTCTTCCCCGTTGTGACACACACACACACCCGGGACATTGCAACCGTCATAAATGTGAGACAGTTGAAAGGTGTCCAAATGCAAATCACGTGACCGCGGGGATGGCTGCAACGGTCGTAAGTATGAAAAAATGGTTGCAAGTCACTTTCCTCCGTGCCGTCACTAAGCTTCGAATGGTCACTAAATGAACCGTTGTAAGTCAAGGACTACCTGCACGGCTCTGATCATTTTGCCTTCTGCTTCAATTTGAATTGTTACCATTTGGATTGTATGTTGCTTTAATTCCCAGGGTTTGGCACGGAAAGCGTTGAGATTGGCCAAGAGTTACAACCAAAAAAGAAAATAATAAATAAATAGTCCACTGATGGTGTTTTCATCGCAGCTTAGAAGGAGCGAGAAACACACACAAACGGTTCTTAAAAGCCGTAAAGTACGATTTTACGAAGCACAGAGTCTGGCTTGGGAATTCTGGGATTTGAAGTCTTACAGGTTTGCCAAATTTGGGAGGAGGGGAATCTATTTTATTTTATTTATTTTTTATTTTATTTTATTATATTTCTATTTTTTTATATATAATTTTTATTAATATATTCTATACACTAATACACAAATAAAATATACAATCCTGCCACCATGGTATAATATGATTACATTGTCCATAAGTATAAAATCATTCCTTTATACATACATATTTGCCATCATATATATACATCATCACATGTCTATTCTATCCCACCTTTTCTGGACCCAATCGTACCATACTTTCCAACTGTTATAAAATTCTGAATCTTTTTTACCATTGATCAATCTAGTTAGTCTATCTGATTCCGCACACTCATTAATTTTATATATTATTTTCAAATCTATCGGTAAGTATTGATTTTCCCACTCCTGCGCATACGCTAATCTTGCTGCAGTGATAATGTGAATCAACAAGAACCATATATCTGATTTAACATTCAAAGGTTTTGCCCCCAATAGGAAAATCTCAGGTCTTAATTCCAAATTAATCTGTGTAATTTCCAAAATCCATTGCCGTATTTTTTTCCAATATTTTATTATATTTCTATATCGCCCTTCTCCTGCGAGACTCAGGGCGGTGTACAGCCAGGATAAAACATAGCATATAAAATTTAAAAACATTTTAAAAAACAATTAAATAATATTGGATTTAAAACAACCCAATTAAAACCGAAATTCGATTAAAAACTAAGAGGATGGGATCAAGCCAGATCTACATGCTTTATTCAGATCCAAAAAGCTCCCGAACCAAATTAAAAGAGGAAACAATTTTGCAAAAAAACAAAAACAAAAACCAGATACGGAAACAGGGTATCTCTTCACTTTCTCCTGAAAAAAGACAGAATGTATCATTGGTGAGAGGTTTGTTTGTCTTCCTTTGCAGTTTCCTAGCTTTTTTTCATCTAGTCTAGTAAAAAGAAGGAATAGAGCAGGGATGGCTAACCTTTTTGCCGTCACGTGCCAAAAGTGGAGGTCAAGCGGGGAGTTGCACACACGCGTGCCCACACCCATAATTCAATGCGGCCTGCACCGCCCCGCCCCCAATGTGTGCGCAACCTCTTCGCGCTCCCCTCCCCCACTTTTGGCACATGATGGCACGGTGGGCCCGGTAGACCTGTTTTTTCGCCCTCCCCAGGCTCCAGAGGCTTCCTTGGAGCCTGGGGAGGGCGAAAACGGCCTCCACCACCCCCCCCGGAGGCCCTCCGGAGGCTGGAAATGGGCCGTTTCCCCGGCTTCCAGTGGGACCGGAAGGCCCGTTTTTTCGCCCTCCTCTGGCTCCAGAGGCTTCCTTGGAGCCTGGGGAGGGCGAAAACAGCCTCCACCCCCCCCCCGGAGGCCCTCTGGAGGCTGGAAACGGCCCCTTTCCTGACTTCCGGTGGGACCAGAAGGCCCGTTTTTTCGCCCTCCTCAGGCTCCAGAGGCTTCCTTGGAGCCTGGGGAGGGCGAAAACGGCCTCCACCCCCCCGCAGGCCCTCTGGAGGCTGGAAACGGCCCCTTTCCTGACTTCCGGTGGGACCAGAAGGCCCGTTTTTCGCCCTCCTCAGGCACTAGAGGCTTCCTTGGAGCCTGGGGAGGGCGAAAACAGCCTCCACCCCCCCCGGAGGCCCTCTGGAGGCTGGAAACAGCCCGTTTCCCGACTTCCAGTGGGACCGGAAGGCCCGTTTTTCACCCTTCTCAGGCTCCAGAGGCTTCCTTGGAGCCTGGGGAGGGCGAAAACAGCCTCCACCCCCCACCCGAGGCCCTCTGGAGGCTGGAAACAGGCCATTTCCCGACTTCCAGTGGGACCGGAAGGCCTGTTTTTCGCTCTCCGCAGGCTTGCCGGAGCTGAGCTAGGGCAACGCTCGTGTGCCCACCGATATGGCACGCGTGCCATAGGTTCGCCATCATCTAGGGGAAACCTGACAAGCAATCTTTGCAATATCTCAGGGGCTGTGACAAAGAAGAGGGACGTAACTTGGAACGGTCACAAATCGAATCGTTGTAAGTCGAGCACTATCTCTACCGGCCCGTCCTCTAACGCGAAAGACAGATTCAGTGGACAGAAAAGGAACACCCCACAGGGAAAGGGGTTGAAAAAAAAAATACTTTGGCAACGTTCTGTAACATTGCAAAATCTCCCTGGATTGTTCAACCCTTTGGAGATTTCTAAGTTTAGAGCTGCTGCTTGCATTAAGGGAATTCGCCCCACTCTTACCTTCTCCACAAAGCTCTCCGTGGTTCCAAGCCCTCCTCTCTAGATATCACAAGTATGCAAAACCCTCCCTGGGCACCACTTTCTATCCTGCGGTTTCTAAACCGAGATTTTTATAGCTAGTCTCCAAGGCCAGGCTGACATCTATACACAACAAGGGTTTTTAGCAACAAGGTAAGAGAAAAATCCTGTCGAAATGGCCCGATACTGGACGAAGGTCAACTAGTTTTAATCCTATTTATTTCACGTCCTTTTTTTTTTTTACAAATAAGTGAGCCTGAGCCTGAGTGGCGTAGGAGGCTAATGCCTCCTAAGGCAGCATTTAACATCCAGCTGCCTGCAATTACTGCAAGTTCAATTCTCACCAGGCTCAAGATTGACTCAGCCTTCCATCCTTTCTAAGGTGGGTAAAATGAGGACCCAGTTTGTGGGGGCAATAAGCTGACTTAGTATAAATATACAAAAGTATGAAGGCTATTGCTTAATGCATTGTAAGCTGCCCTGAGTCTCCGGAGAAGGGCAGCATATAAATCAAATTAAAAAAAAAATAATCCTATGTTTCTACAGCCTCTTTTATACTTATTTTGCCTGCTTGGTGTTGAACGTTAGAAGCTGGGGGAGCTTCATCAGTGGAAGCTTTCAAGAAGAGACTGGACTGACATCTGTCAGAAATGGTGTAGGGTCTCCTGCTTGGGCAGGGGGTTGGACTAGATGACCTACAAGGTCCCTCCCAACTCTGTTATTCTGAATCTATCTAAGATGATCAAAGGCCTGGAGACTAAAACATACGATGAACGGTTGCAGGAACTGGGCATGGCTAGTCTAGTGAAAAGAAGGACCAGGGGAGACAGGATAGCATCTTCCAATATTTGAGGGGCTGCCACAGAGAGGAGGGGGTCAAGCTATTCTCCAAAGCACCCAAAGAGCAGATAAGCAATAATGGATGGAAACTGATCAAGGAGAGATTCAACCTGGAAATAAGGAGAGATTTCCTGACAGTGAGAACAATCAACCAATGGAACAGAAGTTGCCTTCGGAAGTTGTGGGAGCTTCATCACTGGAGGCTTTCAAGAAGAGACTGGACTGCCATTTGTCAGAAATGATGCAGGGTCTCCTGCTTTGGCGGGGGGTTGGACTAGATGACTCACAAGGTCCCTTCCAACTCTAGAGTTTGAAGGAGCTTCTGACCCGAATAAGGAAAGTCACAAGGTTTCATAGAGGTGGCTGTTCAGGTCCCAAATGAACAGGATGGTGCATTTAAGAGTCCCACTGGGTTTAATCCAGGGGTGAAATGCTCCCGGATCAGATCGGATCACCTGATCCGGTAGTGATTTTTGTCTGTGGTTCGGCGATCCGGTAGCGATCGCCGCCCGGGTGTCATCACTTCCTGGTTTTAACCAGGAAGTAATGCCTTTTTATCTTCTGAGCATGCGCAGGTTTTGCGAACTGGTAAGGAAAGTAAATAGATTTCACCCCGGTTTAATCCACAAGTAGGGTGGTCTCCATGAACCTGTCCAGAAATATGCTCAGAGCGGTTGGAGAAACTGGTGGAGGCCAACAGTCAGTAGGATTCCTGAAAGTGGTGCTAATAGACAAGTGAATAGTTATTAAAATAATAACCTTTTCTCCAAAGCACCGGAAGGCAAGACAGGAAACAATGGATGGAAACTAATCAAGGAGAGAAGCAACCTGGAATTGAGGAGAAACCTCTTAACGGGGAGGACAATTAAACATTGCAGCAACTTGCCTTCAGTTTTTAAGGAGGTTTTTAAGAAAGAGATTGGACTACCAGTCTGAATTTTTTTTTTTTTTTAATTTGATTTATATGCCGCCCTTCTCCGGAGACTCAGGGCGGCTTACAATGCGTTAAGCAATAGCCTTCATCCTTTTGTATATTTTATACAAAGTCAGCTTATTGCCCCCACAAACTGGGTCCTCATTTCACCTACCTTAGAAAGGATGGAAGGCTGAGTCAACCTTGAGCCTTGGCGAGATTCGAACCTGCAGTAATTGCAGGCAGCTGGTCTTAATAACCAGCTTAATAACAGGGCGCCTTAGACCACTGTACTACCAAGGCTCTTTTTGAAATGGTGTAGGGCCTCCTGTGTGAGCAGGGGGTTGGACTAGATGACCTCCAAGGTCCCTTCCAACCCTATTATTCTATGTATGTTTATTTATTTATTTATTTATTTATTTATTTATTTATTTATTTATTTATTTATTTATTTATTTATTTATTTATTGGTTTGATTTATATGCCACCCTTCTCCGGAGACTCAGGGCGGCTTACAATGCGTTAAGCAATAGCCTTCATACTTTTGTATATACCTGCTTAGTAGGGCTTTCGCCCCCCCCCCAAGCGGTGTTCTTTTTTTTATACAAAGTCAGCTTATTGCCCCCACAATCCGGGTCCTCATTGTTCGACTTGATAGAGGTACTTTTCAGCAACCGTCTTGTCAAATGAGTTGGTATTCAGGGGAGTGTCTTGCAAATTAGTCTGAAATGGTATAAGGCAGTGGTGGGTTTCAAATTTTTTTACTACCAGTTCTGTGGGCGTGGCTTGGTGGGCATAGTATGGCTTGGTGGGCGTGGCTTGGTGGGCGTGGCAGGGGAAGGTTACTGCAAAATCCCCATTTCCTCCCGATCAGCTGGGACTCGGGAGGCAGAGAATAGATGGGGGTGGGGCCAGCCAGAATTTTTACTACCGGTTCTCCAAAACTACTCAAAATTTCCGCTACCGGTTCTCCAGAACTGGTCAGAACCTGCTGAAACCCACCTCTGGTATAAGGTCTCCTACTTGAGCAGAGGGTTGGGCTAGAAGACCTCCAGGGTCCCTTCCAATTCTGTTATTCTGCTATTAAAACAATCTGTGCTTCTTATTACTTTAAATGACAGTCCTTGGTGTATCATTGTAACATTAATAGCAATAGTCCTTAGACATATACTGCTTTACTTACAGTATATACCGCTTATAAACCTCCAAGCGGTTTACAGAGTCAGCCTCTTGCCCCCCAACAATCTGGGTCCTCATTTTACCCACCTCAGAAGGACGGAAGGCTGAGTCAACCTTGAGCCTGGTGAGATTTGAACTGCCAAATTGCAGGCAGCAGAAGTAACCTGCAGTACTGCACTCTAACCACTGTGCCATCATGGTTAGAATGTAGGACTCAGATAGACAGATAGTTAGATAGATAGATAGATAGATAGATAGATAGATAGATAGATAGCACTTAGACTTATATACCGCTTCACAGTGCTTTCCAGCCCTCTCTAAGCGGTTTACAGAGTCAGCCTCTTGCTCCCCAACAATCTGGATCCTCATTTTACCCACCTCGGAAGGACGGAAGGCTGAGTCAACCTTGAGCCTGGTGAAATTTGAACTGCTAAATTGCAGGCAGCCGGCAGGCAGCAGAAGTAGCGTGCAGTACCGCACTCTAACCACTGCGACACCGTGGCGCATTAACGTGTGATATAGTTTCCAAACTTGGCCATTTGAAGGCTTTGTGGACTTCAACTCCCAGAATTCCCCCAGCCAGCAGGTTTGGTATTGGATGAGCTGGTGTAAGGCCTGGTTTGCCTGCTGCAACAGGTGTGCCTTGGGGCATCGCTCACCTGTACGAACGATGGCGTCCTTACCTTTCAGGCGGAAGGCTGTCCGTGATGCTGCTGTGCCGTCGCTGCATCTTTCTTAGCACTTTGAAACACAACACGCTCCACATCAACGTGGGAGGTCAAGGACGCCTGGGGTAAGAGAGGACGATGGGCTTCCAAGGATGGGGCTGGGCCCCCAAAGACATAGCACAGGGAGTCCCACCTGCAACGAAGAGCAGTCAAAGGGCCGCAACGTAACTCAAGAGATAAAAATCAAACTTCCCAAACTACGAATGTTTCCACTACATGACAAGAGCCTGGTGGCACAGTGGACTAAACTGCTGCTGTTAAAGTAGCTGCCAGCTGCCTGCAATTACTGCGAGTTCAAATCTCACCAGGCTCAAGGTTGACTCAGCCTTCCATCCTTTCGAGGTAGGTAAAATGAGGACCCGGATTGTGGGGGCAATAAGCTGACTTTGTATAAAAAAGAACACCGCTTAAGGGGGGCCCCGAAAGCCCTACTAAGCAGGTATATACAAAAGTATGAAGGCTATTGCTTAACGCATTGTAAGCCACCCTGAGTCTCCGGAAAAGGACGGAATATATAAATCGAACTAATCAATAAATAAATAAATTTGGCAGACATTAAGATTTTTATCCTGCCTTTATAATTTCATAAGTCAGGGTGGCAGGCATTGATAATATTCCCTCTTCTTCCTATTTCCCCCCACATCAATAATTCTGTGATGAGAGTTGTGGGGAGAGAGAGGGGCTGGCCCAAAGTCACCCAGCTGGCTTTCATGACTGACGTGGGACTAGAACTCACCATCCCCTGGTGACTGACCCAAAGTCATCCAGGCAGCTTTCATGGCTAAAGTGGGACTAGAACTCACCATCACCTGGTGATTGACCTAAAGTCATCCAGGCAGCTTTCCATGGCTAAGGTGGGACTAGAACTCACCATCTCCTGGTGACTGGCCCAAAGTCATCCAGGCAGCTTTCCATGGCTAAGGTGGGACTCGAACTCACCATCCCCTGGTGACTGACCTAAAGGCATCCAGGCAGCTTTCCATGGCTAAGGTGGGACTAGAACTCACCATCTCCTGGTGACTGGCCCAAAGGCACCCACTTGGCTTTTATGGCTAAAGTGGAACTAGAACTCACCATCACCTGGTGACTGACCTAAAGGCATCCAGGCAGCTTTCCATGGCTAAGGTGGGACTAGAACTCACCATCCCCTGGTGACTGACCTAAAGGCATCCAGGCAGCTTTCATGGCTAAGGTGGGACTCGAACTCACCATCCCCTGGTGACTGACCTAAAGGCATCCAGGCAGCTTTCCATGGCTAAGGTGGGACTAGAACTCACCATCTCCTGGTGACTGGCCCAAAGGCACCCACTTGGCTTTTATGGCTAAAGTGGAACTAGAACTCACCATCTCCTGGTGACTGACCTAAAGGCATCCAGGCAGCTTTCCATGGCTAAGGTGGGATTAGAACTCACCATCTCCTGGTGACTGACCTAAAGGCATCCAGGCAGCTTTCCATGGCTAAGGTGGGACTAGAACTCACCATCCCCTGGTGACTGACCTAAAGGCATCCAGGCAGCTTTCCATGGCTAAGGTGGGACTAGAACTCACCATCTCCTGGTGACTGGCCCAAAGTCATCCAGGCAGCTTTCCATGGCTAAGGTGGGACTAGAACTCACCATCCCCTAGTGATTGACCTAAAGTCATCCAGGCAGCTTTCATGGCTAAGGTGGGATTAGAACTCCCAGTCTCCTGGTGACTGGCCCAAAAAATTTGTCCCCAGGGTTGCATTCTGGCAAAGCTTCAGCTCACTCCAGGTCAGGAACCCCTCGACATCAGACAGAGGTGTGGGGGTGGGGGGTAGATGTAAGAATGCCAGGGAATATGCGGGGTGCGGGGGGGGGGAGGGAAAAGGTGGGGGTAGGAGGGCACTTCTCTTTTGGTCTAGCCTAGAATTTCAGTGACATGGAAAGGCAGGCAATTCCAAGGTGAGGCTCCATTGAGGAGGGGGACGGGGGATGGAAGGGGGCAGGCCAAGATCGCCGCTTCGCTTCCAGCATCCCCCACCCCCAAAATCGGCGATCTTCCTCCGGATTTTCCTTTTTTGATCCCCCCTTTTTCCCACCCACCCACCCAAGAGAATCGCAAGAGAGCGAAACAAAAGAGACAGGGCTTCCCCCCCACTCCGCGCCGCCAGTCGTATAGCGGGAGGGGGGTTAGCCATTTTTACCTGGTTTCCCCGGGAGCCGGCCGGTCTGACCCTCCCCCAGCTTTTCTCTTTTTTTTCCCCTCCCCCCACTTTTCGCCAGCCGTGCATGTGACTTCCGACTCCGCCCTTCCCCGGGCATTTGCTTGCGGAGACCCGGAGCTACCCATCGCTGTTTTATCTGGCATTTTTGCGCAGGGCGAAAGCAAGGAAAGCGAGGAAAGGAGGGGCGCGCGGGGTGGGGTGGGGGGGACCGCAGGGTTGCTTCCCCTCCTCTCCCCCTCTCTCTTTTTTCCCCCCCCACCCCTCTCCCTCCTTCTTCCTTCTTAATCGGGCCTCTCGCCCTGCTTAATTCGGATCGGCCTCTCCTTAAACCGGATCAGCTCCTCTTCCCCTTCTTCCTGCGCTCCCGTTTCCAGCGGCGTTTCTTTCTCTCTCCTTGTCCCCCCCCCACTTTCTTGGGCTGGGGGCTTCGGAGAGAGACGGAGGAGGGGGTGGCTGCTGCTTTCCTGGGCATTAGTGGGGGGGGTCTTCTTGCTTGCAACTCCCACCGCCTTTGACCCCTTTTCTCTTGTCTTCAGCCCCCCCCCTTCCTTAAGGGTCTCTCCAACCGGGGTGGGGTAGGGGGCTCCCAGGGGCTGACTGCCCTGGGAATGGGGTGGGGGACGCCTTTTCCCCCCTCTCAGCCCCCGAGGCCAAGGAAGGAGCCGATCCACCGCTTTCTAGCCCCGGCGCCCGGGAGACGCGCGTTTGCTGGCTCGGAGCCTCTTTCCCGATGGTGCAGCTGGTAGCGCTGTTTTGGCGAAGGTTGTTGCGGAAGCGATGGGTGCTGGGCATCGTCTTCGGGCTGTCCCTCATCTACTTCCTTAACAGCACCTTCAAGCAGGTCAGTAGCGCTTGCCTGCCTTGGAAGTCCCATGGGGGGTGGGGTGGGGTGGGGTGGGGGGCTCTTTTCTTCTTCTTCTCAACAGCCCTGCGAGGGAGGCCGGTGGGCAGACTGGCAGAAGGAGATAGGCGGAGAGGGCTTTTGGAGGCTGAAAGCAGGGGCCTTGGTAGTACAGTGGTCTAAGGCACCCTGTTATTAAGCTGGTTAAAATCTCTGTATTTTTGAGGTTTGATGGCTAATAACACCACTTTTTTGGGGAGTTTCAAGATCATCCTATTCCACAGCTGGAATGGCCTGGGAATAGCCCAGACCTTAACCCAATTGAAATTCTGTGGAGCCGACTAAAGAAACTTGTTAGTCAGTTAAGAGCCTTGGTAGTACAAGGGTTTAAGGCACCCTGTTATTAAGCTGGTTATTAAGACCAGCTGCCTGCAATTACTGCAGGTGCGAATCTCACCAAGGCTCAAGGTTGACTCAGCCTTCCATCCTTTCTAAGGTAGGTAAATTGAGGACCCAGTTGTGGGGGCAGTAAGCTGACTTGGTATAAATATACAAAAAGGATGAAGGCTATTGCTGAGCGCATTGTAAGCCGGCCTGAGTCTCCGGAGAAGGGCGGCATATAAATCAAATTTAAAAAAAAAAAAAATGCTCCCGGTTCGGACCGGATCGCCCGATCCGGTAGCGATGGTAGCGTGTGGTTCAGAGAACGGATAGCAAACATCCCTGCGCCCACCCTCCATGCAAAAAAATGCTTTGAAAAGCCTCTGAGGATCCCAGCTGAGCTGCATGATCATCAGAGGCTTTTTTTTTTTTTTACTTTTAAAAGCATTTTTTCTACAACCTCTTCCGACCAAAAAATGCTTTTAAAAGTTAAAAAAAAAAAAAGCCTCTGATGATCATGCGGCTCAGCTGGGATCCTCAGAGGCTTTTCAAAGCATTTTTTTTCTGCAACCTCTTGGCCGAAGAGGTGGTTTAAAAAAATGCTTTGAAAAGTCTCTGACAATCCCAGCAGAGTTGCCTGATCAGCAGAGGATTTTCAAAGCGTTAGAAAAAATGCTTTGAAAAGTTTTTTTTTAAAGTTGGCCACGCCCACACAGTCACATACCCCCCCCACCACCAAGCCACGCCCACAGAACCAGTAGTAACGCATTTTATATTTCACCCCTGGTTGAAAGGTCCTGGAATGGGGGTCCTTAACGGATCCTGTTTGATCCCGAGAGCAAGTCTGGCCTAAGGGGCTTAAGGCCCCAGGCTAGAAACTGGGAGACTGTGAGTTCTAGTTCGGCTTAAGCAGGCTGGGTGGCTTTGGTCCAGTCTCTAGGTGATGGTGAGTTCTAGTTCCGCCTTAGGCCTCGAGACAAGTCATCAAGAGGTTGTGAGTTCCAGTTCCATCAAGGGTAAAATCCATCCAGCAGGTTCTGACAGGTTCTGCAGAACCGGTAGCAGAAATTTTGAGCAGTTCAGAGAACCGGTAGCGGAAATTTTGAGCAGTTCGGAGAATCGGCAGATACCACCTCTGGCTGGCCCCAGAGTGGGATGGGAATGGGGATTTTGCAGTATCCTTCCCCCAGGAGTGGGGTGGGAATGGAGATTTTGCAGTATCCTTCCCCTGCCACGCCCACCAAGCCACGCCCACAGAACTATAGTTAAAAAAACAAAAATTGGATTTCACCACTGAGTTCCATCTTAGTCTTGAAAACTGGGTGAATACTAGAGCCGGAAGGGACCTTGGAGGTCGTCTACTCCACCCCCTAATCAAGCAGGAAGACCCTCTCTACCCTTTCAAACAATCTCTTCTTGAAAATCTCCAGTGATGAAAATCTCACAATTTCTGGAGGAAAGCTGTTCCACTGATTAATTGTCCTTATTGTCGGGAAATTTCTCCTTCGTTCCAAGTTGGATCTTTTTTTTAATCAGCTTCCACCGATTGCTTCATGTCCTGCCTTCAGGTGCTTTGGAGGTAGATATTGGAGGTTTCTTGGCAACGTTTCGACGAAGTCTCATTCATCATCTTCAGGCTGGTGTCTTCGGCTTCGTGCTTCTAGGAGCAATGTGCTCTATTGCTCCTAGAAGCAATGGGCTCCTAGAAGCAATGGGCTCCATTGCTCCTAGAAGCACGAAGCCGAAGACACCAGCCTGAAGATGACGAATGAGACTTCGTCGAAACGTTGCCAAGAAACCTCCAATTTTACGCGGGAGAAAACCCGAACAACCAAAGACCTACCTACACTGTGAATATATACACACACACACAGACATACACACACACACGCACACCCCTTTAAGAATGTCCTGGTCCAGATCAATTTAACTTTGAAAAAGGGATGATCGATTGCCAATATTTCATCCAGAAACTAACAAGCTACTTTCTGAATTTATTTCAAGTTGAATTCAAAGGTGTCACTCCAAAAAAAAAAAAATCCGGCATTGGCAGGGCATTTTAGAACAATGCAAGTAGTCCTCGGTTTACAACAGTTCGTTTAGTGACCGTCCAAAGTTACAAGGGCACTGGAAAAAAGTGACCGACGACTGTTTTTTTCAGGCTTACGATGGTTGCAGCATCCCATTGGTCCCGTGGTCAAAATTCCAATGGTCGGCAAATTTGGTTCATATTTATGACGGTTGCAAAGTCCCCGTGGTCACGTGATCCCTTTTTGTAGCCTTCTGACTCGCAAAGTCAATGGGGAATCCAGATTCACTTAACAGCCATGTTACTACCGTGTTTCCCCGAAAATAAGCTCTCCCCCGAAAATAAACCCTCCTCTGAAAATAAGCCCTCCCCCGAAAATAAGCCCTCCTCTGAAAATAAGCCCTCCCCCAAAAATAAGCCCTCTGAAAATAAGCCCTCCCCCGAAAATAAGCCCTCCTCTGAAAATAAGCCCTCCCCGACAGTGGTGGGTTGCCCCCGTTTTGGACCGGTTCTATAGAACCGGTACTAAAACTGGTGGGAGGCTCCGCCCACTGTCCCCGATGTCATCAGGATGCACGCATGCACACATGCGGCCCCGTTGCAAACCGGTAGGAAAGGTAAGTAGAACCCACCCCTGCTCCCTGAAAATATTTAAATGCATGCACAGGCGGTCCCCGCCATTTCCTCTGGTTAGGGTTAGGGAGACAGAGCTGGAAATCAGGTAAGACGGCAAGAGGACCCCTGTCTTGCTCCACGTGCCCCAAAATAATAAGACCTCCCCGAAAATAAGGCCAAGCGCTTATTTCAGGGTTCAAAAAAATATAAGACAGGGTCTTATTTTCGGGAAAACAGGGTAACTTAACAAACCACCTTTAAAGCGCTCCATGGCATAGGACCTGGGTATTTGCGGGACCGCCTTCTGCCGCCGATAGCCTCCCACCGACCAGTATGCTCCCACAGAGAGGGACTCCTCAGGGTGCCGTCGGCCAGGCAATGTCGGCTGGCGACCCCCATGGGGAGGGCCTTTTCTGTGGCAGCCCCCGCCCTCTGGAACGATTTGCCCCCGGAGATAAGAAGGATATCGGATCGTCGGGTCTTTCACCGTGCCCTGAAAACTCTTCTTTTCCAGCAAGCAGGGCTGGCGTGAACCCCGCCCCCCTTTTTTAGTTTTTAATGGTTATTAATTGTTTAGTTTTAATTTGTTAATGGGTTTTAATTCGCACTGTTTTAATTCGGGCCAAAGTATATAATTTCTTTTAATTAATTTTAAATTTTGTATTGTTATGTATTTTAGTTTTGGCTGTGCACCGCCCTGAGTCCACTAGGAGAAGGGCGGTATATAAATTGAATGAATAAATAAATAAATAAATAAATAAATAAATAAATAAATAAATGCAGTGATGCCCTTAAAGGTGGTGAGAAAAGTCGTAAAATTGGGCAAAACTCGCTTAACAAAACGTTTCACTTTAGCGACATCAATTTGGGGCTCCGTTGTGGTCGTAACTCGAGGACTACCGGTACACAAAGACAACGGACTCTTTCATTCTACTCCACAAAACAAAATCCAAACATCTCCTTTTCGGGTTTCACATGTCTCCTTTTTGCCTTTAGGAAGAGAGAGTGCTGCGGGATCGGAATTTCCCCCAAGCTCAAGACGAAAATCGCCCCATCGCCTGGAAAGTCCATTTCAGCTTGGGGAATAGCAGCCAGCCAAACAATCAATGTCGGAATTCTGTCCAAGGAAAATTGTTGATCACGGATGAGTTGGGTAAGATTCTCACGAATGAAGGCGAATACATGTATCCCGGGATAATGTTGGCCCTTCTTTCTTCCTTCCCCGTTTCTTTTTTCCCTTGTTTTTTTTTTTTTTAAAATTAATAATTAATTGATAATCCCCCAAATTGAAAATGCACGACGGCCAATAAAAATGACCGTGCCTCTGAACCAGGGGTGAAATCCAGCAGGTTCTGACGAACTGGTAGCGGAAATTTTGAGTAGTTCGGAGAACAGCAAATGTCACCTCTGGCTGGCCCCAGAGTGGGGTGGGAATGGAGATTTTGCAATATCCTTCGCCTGGAATGGGGTGGGAATGGAGATTTTGCAATATCCTTCCCCCAGGAGTGGGGAGGTAATGGGGATTTTTGCAATATCCTTTACCTGGAGTGGGGTGGGAATGGAGATTTTTCAGTATCCTTCCCCTGCCACGCCCACCAAGCCATGCCCACAGAACCAGTAGTAAATCAATTTGGATTCCACCACTGCTCTGAATCTTTCCCAAAAACTCAAATAACCGATTCCTTTGGAATCTCTGAAAGCGGCTTCCAAGGTTGGGTGGAATCAGTTTTCAGCCCGATATTTTGGCTTCTGTGCTGTGGCGCGGAGCCTTCCGTTCTCCTTCTGCTCAGCCTCACCTGGAGGGTCTTTTGCGACAGGCTACATCTGCGAAAGGAAGGACGTGCTGGTGAACGGGTGCTGCAACGTGGAGGCGCCCGGTGTCAAGTTGTACAGCTGCGACAGCTGCCTGCCCAGCGGATGTTGCAGTGTCTATGAGGCCTGTGTGTCCTGCTGCTTACAGCCCAACAAGGTAAACGGGTGTAAGGGGATGTGCGAAGGACCTTGGGAGAGGAAGGAAAAAGTTGCAATTGGCGAGAACGTCATAAATTGAGGTCATGGAACCTTCAGGATTCAGGGTGCCACCAGTAGCCTCTCACCAACCAGTTCGCTCCCATAGAGAGGGGCTCCTCAGGGTGCCGTCGGCCAAGCAATGTTGACTGGTGGCCCCCAGGGGGAGAGCCTTCTCTGTGGGGGCACTTGCCATCTGGAATGAGCTCCCCCTGGAGATACGGAGGATCCAAGATTTACGCACTTTCCGCCGCGCCCTAAAAATGTTTTTATTCCAACAGGCTGGTCTGGCCTAACTCTCCCATTTAAATTGGGTTTTAAATGTTTTACATAAATTGGATGTTTTTAAATTTGTTTTTGAGCCCAAATTATTTAATCTATTTTTAATAGCTTTTAACTTTCGTATGTTATTTGTATTTTTATTTTGGCTGCTCTCCGCCCTGAGTCCCCTGGGAGTAGGGCGGTAAATAAATAAATGAATGAATGAATGAATGAATGAATGAATGAATGAATGAATGAATGAATGTGGTGTGCTTACCAGGTGCCCAAAATTCAGTCACATGACCATGGAGGAAGCCAGGACATCAGAACTTTGAAAGCAGGACATAAATCCTACCAATACAGCCCTACCTTGGTACACGACTGCTTTAAAACTCGTCGCATTTTGACATGAAAATTTTGTCCCACTACTCGTCATTTGTTTGGTACTCAACACTAGAAGAACCAAACCCTAGAACAGTGATGGCGAACCTTTTTGGCATTGAGTGCCGAAATGGGAGCGTGTGTGTGCGGGGGGAACGCCGGAAACCAGAAGAGCAGCTCCTCGACGCACATGTGCGGGAGCACCAGAAACCAGAAGCTCAGCTTCCCAGCGTGCGCATGTGTGCCAGGGAGCTGCTCTTCTAGTTTCCAGAGCTCCCACACGTGCGAAGACCAGCTGGGCAGTGCGCATGTGCTTGCTGAAATCCGGAACAGCAATGGCCGATGGCTGGCGTGCCTGGAGAGATGACTCTGTGTGCCACTTCCAGCACATGTGCCATAGGTTCGCCATCAAGGCCCTAGAGCCCTCTGTGGGTATGTGAGCCATCGCCCCAGCTCAGCTCCACCGGGCATGCGTGCATGCCTCCTGCCGGCCAGCTGATTTTGGGGTCTGTTGTCCATTCGTGGGTGGCGGGGCACATGCAGAGAGGTTGCATGCGCATTGCATTAGGGGTTATAAGTGCAGGGAAGCCTACTAGACCCAAAATGGGGCACGGGGGTGCAGTGCAGCATCTCCCCCTCCATAGTCCGTTATTGCTCCCAGTAGGCTGCAGGGAGGCCTACTAGGCCCAAAACGGGGCACAGAGAGAACCATGTATGCATGTGCAGGGAGCCTGGGGTGTGTGTGTGTGTTGCGCACGCATTGCATTATGGCACACAACAACCAAAAGGTTCGCCACCACTGCCCTAGAACTTGTCAATACTGGCTGCCTGGTGATTCGCAACCCTTTCTGGCCATAACAAAAGGTCATTGGTTAAGTCACATGAATTGCTTGGTCCTTGTTTTTAGTAGTTGCAGTCGTCCCGCTTCCCAGAAACAATTAACGGCGAGTATCGGGGTACCACTGTAATTCCTGGGAGACGATTGGCTGATTCATGTCGTAGGGCCGTGATGGCGAACCTATGGCACGGGTGCCACAGGTGGCACATGGAGCCATATCTGTGGGCAAGCGAACATTGCCCTACCTCAGTCCAGCACGCATGTGCGTGCTGGCCAGCTGATTTTCGGGCCTTCTGGGCCCACTAGAAGTCGGGAAACGGGCTGTTTCCGGGCCTCCGGAGGGCCTCCGGGGGATGGGGAAGGCTGTTTTCGCCTTCTCCAGGCTCCTAGAAAGGCTCTGGAGCCTGGGGAGGGCAAAAAAAATGGGCCTACCGGGCCCACCATGCCATCGCGTGCCAAAAGCAGGGGGAGAGCGGGGGGGGTCACGGGTGCATGCGTGGGGGGACGGGGCGCATTGAATTATGGGGTGTGGGCACGCGCGCGGCACAATCCCCCCCACTACCCCCGCTTTTGGCACGCGATGGCAAAAAGGTTAGCCATCAGTGTCGTAGGGAGAGGAGCTAAATGAAACCCTTCTCCATTGGGCACTTCTGGTTTTCGTGAGCTTCCTGATTATTATTATTTTTTTTTCCCCGTCTTCTTGCCTTTATAGCAACAGCTCCTTGAGCATTTTCTAAACCGAGCGGCGGTGGCCTTTCGGAATCTCTTCATGGCTGTGGAAGATCACTTCGAGCTCTGCCTGGCCAAGTGCAGGACCTCCTCCCAGGTAATAAGGGAAGGGAAATTGTGCGGGGGCTCCATCACTGGAGGCTTTTCAAGAAGAGATCGGACAGCCCTTTGTCCTGAATGGTACAGAGCAGATCTGGGCATTTTAGGGCCATCGGACCACATCTGGTCCTTTGACTGAGCCTGTTTTGCTCATGTGAGGACAATCAGAAATTAGAAATCAAATGTAAATGCCGTGCGATTCCACATTATCATAGCCTTATGGTAATATGTATTCTTGCCGGTTGCAGCTTATTGAAATCTCCTTCTCCCCTTCTTCTTCTTCGTCTCCTCCTTTCTCTTCTTCTTCTTTTTCCTCCTCTTCCCCTCCTCCTCCTCCTCCCCTTCTTTTTCTCCTCCTCCTCCTCTTCTTTTTCTCCTCCTCCTCCTCCTCCTCCTCCTCCTCCTCCTCCTCCTCCTCCTCCTCCTCCTCTTCTTCTTCTTCTTCTTCTTCTTCTTCTTCTTCTTCTTCTTCTTCTTCTTCTTCTTCTTCTTCTTCTTCTTCTTCTCTACCTCCTCCTTCTCCTTCTCCTTCTCCTTCTCCTTCTCCTTCTCCTTCTCCTTCTCCTTCTCCTTCTCCTTCTTCTTCTTCTTCTTCTCCTCCTCCTCCTCCTCCTCCTCCTCCTTCTCCTCCTCCTCCTCCTCCTCCTTTCTCTTCTTCTTCTTTCTCCCCCTTCTCCTTCTCCTCCACCCCTCTTCCTCCTCCTCCTTCTTCTCCTTCTTCCTCTTCCTCCTCTTCTTCCTCTTCCTCTTCCTCCTTTGTCTCCTCTACCATCTCCTCCTCCTCCTCCTGTTTCCCAGACCAACTGGACTGTTTTTTTTTTTCCTTGAGAAACAAGAAGAAAATGTTTTGCTTCTCATCCAAGAAGCTTCATCGCTTTTGGCAGGACAGGGGGGGAGGACTCTGGAGGGATGTTTCCCAGAACTTAAAAATGCCCCATTCCCCTTTTGCCTGAGTAATAGTTCTTGCATGCTTCTTTCACCGTCACCTTCCTTGTTCTCTGTCATTGCACCTTTTTTGAACCGTGTCCCACACCGAATGGCCTGAAGCCCAGGCTTTCCATCTACAGAGACCGAACAAGGGAGCTTCGCCTTCTCCGTGGCGTTTCCTAGCGATCCGGTTCCTCTTGACTGGCGCAAACCTTTCTTCTCTTGTCTTTTTCTCTCCTTCCCCAGAGCGTGCAACATGAAAACACCTACCGCAACCCCATTGCCAAATACTGCTATGGGGAATTCCCCCCAGATCTTCTGTCGGTGTGAAAGTGCTGGAGAAACTGACCAGGACTTAAAATGAGACTTGAAGCATTGGCAGAGAGTGAGAATTTGGTAACCGGCTGGTTGAGTCCCTTCGGCAATCCCCAACTTCACCTTCTGAATTGTTTAGCCTGCTGCCCTGTCTCTGCAGCTGTGATGTGGAGCAAAACGGGTGGAAATCGACAAATAGCTGGATTCAAAGGTTCGCATCATGGGCTCAGGTGAAATTCGGACCTAAGACTTTAAAGTTCCTCCTCAATCTCAGTCACGTGGGACCCCTGGTAGATGGAGAAAGCCATCGGAATAGCCAAGAACACAGACAGGCGTTCTTGATGGGAACAGCTGAAAAATTTATTCAAGCGATGAGAAGATACTTGATGAGCGGTGCGGCGGCCTAGAGGTGGAGCTCTCGCCTCACATTCAAGGAGGCTGTGAGTTCGATCCTAGGTAGAGGCAGGTATTTTTCTCTCTCTGGACAGACTGAGAATATATCTGCCGAACAAAACTCCGCATTGGCGACAGGAAGGGTATCCGGCCATTCAAACACTCTGCTAGCTCCATTCAGTTGCCCAGATTCCACCCCGCAAGGGATTACACGGTCGTTAAAAGACAATGATGAATGAGAAGATACTTGTATTAGATAGACAGGTTTTTGTGAATCCTGCACTATACTTCTATTAACTCCCATCTAAGGTAAACACAGCACTAACATGGTTGGCTGGGGAATTTTGTGAATTGAAGTCCGCAAGTCGTAAAGTTGCCAAGGTTGGAGATCCCTGGCTTAGCTGAACCTTCTGGAGCTTGGTCTTTCCAGATGTGTTGAGGTGCACCATCCTCTATGACCAACTTCTGGGTTCTTTCATCTCCACAATCTTTGCAAGGTTTCAGTCTGGGAAAAAGGATAGAAGGGGAATTGAGGATGGTTCTTGATTTAGAATATCCCAGAACAGAGTTCTGGATTCATCAGAGAAAAGAAGGAGGCGTATTCTCTCCTTAGATAGAAGTTTAAAAATTTGAACTGGTTGCCCTGATCTCTGGCCTCCCGTTTCTAAGATTGGTTGTCAATTCCCTGAAAGAAGCATCCGTTTTTAGTAACTGAGTGATGAGCTTGTCGATCGAAAGGTTGGCAGTTCAGCGGTTCGAATCCCTAGCGCCGCGTAACGGGGTGAGCTCCCGTGACTTGTCCCAGCTTCTGCCAACCTAGCAACATAAAAAATGCAAGTAGAAAAATAGGGACCACCTTTGGTGGGAAGGAAACAGCGTTCCGTGCACCTTTGGCATTGAGTCATGCTGGCCACATGACCACAGAGACGTCTTCGGACAGCGCTGGCTCTTCGGCTTTGAAACGGAGATGAGAACCACCCCCTAGAGTCGGGAACGACTAGCACATATGTGCGAGGGGAACCTTTACCTTTTATGCATGTTGTAATCAGTTCTGATTTTCCCAAGTGGATGTCCTCTCCGTTGGGTCACAGTTCTCGTCATTCTCAATAGGTTATGGCCATAAAATGGCAACGGGGTGACCGCAGAGGCTGCGGAAGGCAGATGGGAGAAGATTGCAAGAATTCTTTTGACGTCTGAGAATCACCAAAACTTAATTATCAGCAAGCTGAATTTCAAGACAGGGAGACCTGCTTTTTTGTCTTCCTATTTTTCTGACTTTCGACATCGCTTGGAATATCGGAGAAATCGAACCGTCTAGTTACGGGCAATGGGTCTCTAGGGGAAAGAGCTTTTAAAAAGATGAGATAGATTTGTGGAAAGAGAAGACTAGGTTATTAATCATCATAGCATTTTAGTTTGAAGTGGAAAGAGGGGTGTAAACTGTTAGCTTTGCGCTTCTCTGTCTGCTTGATCACTAAAAAAAGAAGGCGCTGTATCGAACCTGATGGACCAAAGAACACCTCTTAAACGAAACAATAGACGGAATTATTAAGATTAAGGGAAAATGTGGTTTCTATCATGTTTCTAGGTTGTAAATTGTAGGATAAGGTAGTCTTCAACTTTATGACTGTATTTGAAGCTAGAGTTATCCTGTAAGTCATTGCAGTCGTTAAGCAGTTTGCCATCTGACCGCTCCCGATTTTTGCAGTGGTTGTTAAGCAGATCCATTTTATCCAATGGGTGTTTCTGGGAAACTGGAAAGTAAACGCCGGAAAACGCACAAAAAGCTTTTGAAAATTGCAGCCGTGTGACAGCCACAAATGACTGTAAATATGAGCCAATTGCCAAGCACCCAAAAATATGATCCCATGATTGCAAGGGGTGGGGTGGGGTCTTCAGAACTTGAAAAAAATTGGATTCCAAGTACCTTTCAGAGAGCCTGTCGTAACTTAAAACAGTTGCTAGGCAACCGGTTGTTAAGCGAGGACTACCTGTACGGGCATAAACGTCAAAGGACTTATCTGGACGTGAAGGCTGAACTGAACTCATGGCATCTAGCAGAATTTAGTTTGAATGTAACTCCTTCTCGTGTATTTAGAAGTAAATGGACACTCCAAGATTTCCCTGTCATTTCCCTGCCCCTTGTTAACTATTCTGAACATTGTTTTGTGAATTTTTGCATTGGCCTAATAAAAGTATTGCCCTGACAGGTATACATCTAATTCTCCCAGCGTTTTTCTCGTGAATTTTCAGTTTGTAGCAAGGCGAGCATCATAACTAACATTTCCCCCCATAGCTTCCTTCTGTCTTTATCCCACAAATTTGAATGATTCCTGACTTTCTGCTGCCCCCTAGTGGAGATACATGAACACAACTTGATGTTTTACAACAAGGTCTCCAAACTTGGTGTTGTGACCTAGGCCCAAGTAGTTATTACAATCAGTCCTAAACAAATATATTTTATTAGAATAGCTGAGAATTACTTCATTCTCAGCTTAGTCCAAATTGAAGTCCAAAACAAATTCTTTGTAAACAATCCTTCGGCCTTATCACCAACCTTTGTTTACTTTGGCACCCTGCCAAAGGCTTTCCTTGGCAAAAGTTCAGAAGCAAGAGATGCCGACAAGAAACAAATGTAGCAACGTTGCTTTCCTACAAAGATCCCAGGAGCTGTTGCTGCTCTTTTAAGCCTTCTGGGAGGGGCCAATCATCTCCTGGCCTTACTCCCAAGTTGTCCTCTTTGCTTTAGCTGCTCTTGCCTTCTGGCAGCTCTTCGCATGCGTGCACTAGGAACAGGCTCCTCCTGTTCCTCTGCCTCTCTTCTGTCTGCCTCTGGAGGCTCCGGAGTCCGTGGATCGTTCCCAGATGGCCCTGGCCCCATCTCTGCCTCTGACGCAGAGCCCTCGTCTGGGCCTTCCCCTAACTCCAGGATTGGTCCATTCTCCTCCCCAGCCTCCACTGCCAGCTCCACAGGCTGCTGGCGGACCACACCACTTGGATCTTTCTGGACCCAAAGTTGCACCATCCATCTTCACCCAAGATGAAGGCCATCGACAAACTCACCCCAAAGGCCTTCACATTTGATTTATGTTTCTAATGGCCAGTTAAACCTTCAATGCTGTATTTTATTTGCCCATTAAGGTCTCAGCTGCTTTTCTGCAAGCCCATCCTACTGGCAGATAATAAGGTTCAGGCAATGCGGAGGTGTGATCTTGAGCTGGGTGTGATTTCATTTCATCCTAGAGAACTCGAAACCACCTTCAAAAGAGTTTCTCTTTTTGAGAAAAGGTGGCTTAAAAGTCAATTAGAGCCTTGGTGGCGCAGCAGACTAAAGTGCAAGTTAAGTAGCACCAGCTGCCTGCAATTACTGCAAGTTCGAATCTCACCAGGCTCAAGGTTGACTCAGCCTTCCATCCTTCTGAGGTGGATAAAATGAGGACCCGGATTGTGGGGGCAATAAGCTGACTTTGTATAAAAAAGAACACCGCTTGGGGGGGCCGAAAGCCCTACTAAGCAGGTATATACAAAAGTATGAAGGCTATTGCTTAACACATTGTAAACCACCCTGAGTCTCCGGAGAAGGGCTGCATATAAATCGAACCAATAAAACAATAATAATAAACAACAGAGGTCCTAGCAGTGGATCTGAAACAAATGAGTGTGTTCCACTTTGTGACTCTGTTGTGAGCACAGGGTGGTGGTGACTGGTTTGGCAGGATAGCTTTTGATCCAACGATGCAGATTAAAAGCGAGCAACAGGCCTTATCTTTGCTATTATAATGAATAGGATTAATTGATTCTATGAAGTTAATAGGATGATTAAAGGCCTGGAGACTTAAACATATGAAGAACGGTTGCAGGAACTGGGTATGGCTACTTTAGAGAAAAGAGGATTAGGGGTGGCATGATAGCAGTCTTCCAGTATTTGAGGGGCTGCCACAAAGAGGAGGGGGTCGATTTATTTTCCAAAGCACTGGACAGGGCAAGACAAGAAACGATGGATGGAAACTAACCAAGGAGAGAAGCAACCTGGAATTAAGGAGAAACTTCCTAACAGTGAGGACCATTAACCAGTGGAACAGCTGGCCTCCAGAAGTTGTGGGTGGAGGTTTTTTAAGAAGAGAGTGGACAGTCACTTGTCTCAAATTGTATAGGGTCTCCTGATTGAGCAAGGGGGCGTTGGACCAGAAGACATCCAAGGTCTCTTCCAGATAATTTCTGCTTATCAAGTGTTTTTCAACCTGGGCGAGTTTTAAGACATGTGGACTTCCACTCCCAGAATTCCCCTGCTGGTTGTGGAATTGTGGGAGCTGAAGTCCACACACAGTCTACGGTTGAGAAATTCTGCCCCCATCCTTCCGTGATAGTAGGAAAAGGACCCCACTGCTACAGATAACACAGGTGGATTACGAGTAAGATAGGTGAAACGCCAGCCGTTCAAGCAGGTTAGCTTCTACCAGCTAAGAGAGGACATACACTAACTGAACCTATGCACTTAAAAGATAGTGGAAATGCCATCCTGTTAGTTAAAGGAAGGATCTGGGCCAGGGGTGAAATCCAGCAGGTTCTGACAGGTTCTGGAGAACCGGTAGCAGAAATTTTGAGCAGTTCGGAGAACCAGCAAATACCATCTCTGGCTGGCCCCAGAGTGGGGTGGGAATGGGGATTTTGCAGTATCCTTCCCCTGGAGTGGGGAGGGAATGCAGATCTGGGATTTTAAATTGGAAATGCCGATGATTTAATTTATTTTAGTTTTTTCTTAACTTTTGTACTGTATGTGTTTTAAGTTTGGCTGTCCACCGCCCTGAGTCCCCCTGGGGAGAAGGGCTGTATATAAGTTGAATTAAATAAATAAATACTAATAAATGGAGATTTTGCAGTATCCTTCCTCTGCCATGCCCACCAAGCCACACCACGCCCACAGAACCGGTAGTAAAAAAAATGTGGATTTCACCACTGATCTGGGCCTTTTTTTCTGCACGGGAGACCTCAAACAAGGTGTCACCGTTTCCTCAAAAGCCCACCTGTAGCCCGTCAACAAAGTTCTAGAACCAATCTCAAAGCCTAAAGAATGAGAAAGTTGCATTCTTTTTTTTTTTAGCTCTCTCTTCCCAGAACTTCAAACAAATTACTCAAGACAGCAAGCCCCTCCCCCACTACCGTCTCAACACGTTGCCCTCCAGAAATCTTAGATGACGCTTTCCATAACTAACGTGTCATCCGACGCTTCTGAAGGACATTGCCCGCTGAGGAAGGGCCAAGCCTTGATAGTACAGTGGTTTACGCACCCTGTTATTAACACAGCTGCCTGCAATTTCTGCTGGTTCGAATCTCTCCAAGGCTCAAGGTTGACTCAGCCTTCCATCCTTTCTAAGGTAGGTGAAATGAGGACCCAGTTTGTGGGGACAATAAGCTGACTTTGTATAAATATACAAAAGGATGAAGGCTATTGCTTAACGCATTGTAAGCCGCCCTGAGTCTCCGGAGAAGGGCGGCATATAAATCAAATTAAAAAAAAAAAAAAGATGGACAGATATTTGGCATCCGTCGCTGGGTTATGAAATACGTCCTTAATTTTATATCTCTTTCCCCGAGCAAATCCTGCTGATCTCTGGTGGGAGGAGGAGAGGGCAACCCAAGGGATTCTGGAAGACAATTTGTCACCCAGAGGGACGTCTTCCAGCGGGGCTGACAGAGAAAAATCTACATCTCCGTTTGATGAAGTGCCTGCCAAGCTACGTTTTCCCCTGGGTGGGTCAAAGGGCCAGGAAACGAAGCCCAGAAAACAACAGTGGAGTATCAGGTTTTAGGAGATGAATTATTTTAATCTCCTTTGACAACATTGGTTCTTTTGGAGGTTCTCCTAGCCCATCCTGCAGGATTCTTTTTATACATACATACATACATATGTGTGTGTGTGTGTGTGTGTGTATGTGTGTGTGTGTGTTTTTCCTCTAGCCAGGTTTTTCCTACGTAACCAAGGTTTTTCTGCAGCCTAGGGCTTGGTTACGTAGGAAAAACCTGGCTAGAGGAAAAACACACATAAATCCTACGAAGAAGTAAGAAAATATATATTCTTACTTCTTCGTAGGATTTATGTGTGTTTTTCCTCTAGCCAGGGGCACATTTGATATGCCAGTTATATTGTAGGGCCGTGATGCTCCTCCCCTTGAGGAGCACCCGGAGGCTCCAGCTGGTGCAGAATGCGGCCGCGCGGGTGATCACGGAAGCGACATGGTGCTCCCATATAACACCTCTCCTGCGCGAGCTGCACTGGCTCCCAGTGGTCTTCCGGGTGCGCTTCAAGGTATTGGTTCTCACCTTTAAAGCGCTCCATGGCTTAGGGCCAGGGTATTTGCGAGACCGCCTGCTGCTACCGATAACCTCCCACCGGCCAATACGCTCGCACAGAGAGGGCCTCCTCAGGGTGCCGTCGGTCAAGCAATGTCGGCTGGCGGCCCCCAGGGGGAGGGCCTTCTCTGTGGGAGCACCCGCCCTCTGGAATGAGCTACCTCCCGGAATACGGCTGATTCCGGATCTCCGCACTTTCCGTAAGGCCCTGAAGATGTTTTTATTTCAGCAAGCCGGCCTGGCCTGAATAGGTTTTAGGGGTTTTTTAAATTGTATTGCTAGGGGTTTTAAATTGGGGCGGCCGTTTAATTTAATTTATTTTTAATTCTTTTAACTTTTATATTGTATGTTATTTTAATTCTCGGCTGTTCACCACCCTGAGTCCCTTCGGGGAGAAGGGCGGGATATAAATTTAATAATAAATAAAATAAATAAATAAATAAATAAATAAATAAATAAATAAATGGTGAACCTATAGCACAGGTGGCACAGATGGCACATGGAGCCGTATCAGTGGGCACGCGAGCATTGCCGTAGCTCAGCTTCAGCGTGATTGTGTGCACCGGCCAGCTGATTTTTGGGCCTTTCGGTCCTACCAGAAGTTGGGAAATGGGCTGTTTCTGGCCTCCGGAGGGCCTCCAGGAGGGTGGAGAAGGCCGTTTTCACCCTCCCCAGATTCCTAGAAAGCTTCTGGAGCCTGGGGAGGGTGAAAAACAGGCCAACCAGGCCCACTGTGCCATCATGTGCTAAAAGTGTGGGGGGGGCACATGCGCATGCAAGGGGCAGGGGCATACACATGAGTGACCTCGCCGCGCTCCCCCCTGCTTTTGGCACACAACGGCAAAAAGGTTAGCCATCACTGTTGTAGGGGGCTCCGTCACTGGAGGTTTTCAAGAAGAGATTGGATAGCCGTTTGTCCAAAATGGTATAGGGCAGTGACGGCGAGCTTTTTCGACACCGAGTGCTCAAACCGGAACGCACATGTATGTGCGTGCGTGTGTGCATGTACACGTGTCGGAGCGCTGGAAACCCGAAGACCAGCTGGCTGGTGCACGCATGCCTGTTTTTGGGCCATTTTTCAGGCTGTTTTTTCGGCTCACAAAACGGCCTGAAAAATGGCCTCAAAACAGCCCAAAAAGTGGCCTGAAAATGGTCCAAAAACAGCCTGAAAACAGCCCAAAAACCGGCTTGAAAACAGCCTGGAAAATGGCCTGTTCTTTAGGTGTTTTTTTTGGCCGTTTTCAGGCCATTTTCCGGTGCCCGGAAGACCAGGTGGCGACGGTGCTTGTGCCCACAGAGAGGGTCTGTGTGCCACATGTGCCATAGGTTCACCATCGTGGGTATAGGGTCTCCTGCTTGAGCAAGGGGTTGGACTAGAACAGGGGTCTGCAACCTTAAACACTCAAAGAGCCATTTGGACCCGTTTCCCACAGAAAAGAAAACACCGGGAGCCACAAAACCCTTCCCGTGCCTGACTATTTCTTGAGCGGCCACAAAACTAGCATATGTAGTCGAATTAAACGTTCTGTTTTCTTCTGAAACTTTTCTTTTCTTGGATTTATCCATGGTTGGCCTACCGGGGGTTGAAAAGCTCAATAAATCACGTGCCAACAGGTGTCGCACATTGGCGATTGTGACACATATTTTGAGTGACAGGGAGCCGCAGCAGAGGGGTGAAAGAGCCACATGCGGCTCCAGAGCCGCAGGTTGCTGACCCCTGGACTAGAAGATCTCTAACGTTCTTTTCCACCCTATTAGTCTGTTTTGTGTTAAAACGTATTTCCTTTCCGAGTGTGCTTGTCTCTGTATGCAGAAATGAAGAGAAACGGCAAAGGTTTTGTTTGTAATTTTCAACATCATTTTTTCCCTCGGGGCAGGCGATCCCGCCAGCTTCAAATCAAACCTGCAAGAAACCTTCCGAATTTGGCTCCAGGTAAATTTAAAAAGATCACTCATGATTTCGCTTGTAAGGAGAAAGAGGAGCCAATGTTTCTACATGTAAGAAGAGCTGTCATCCGATTAAATAAACCTTAATTAATCAAATGCACATAATCCTCTAGCAAATTTGCATACATTTACATATGATTAGAAGCCATACTTCTGAAAGGCAAGCCTTTTGGTTGGGATGAAGTCTAGATAATGTTTGGTCTTTTTTAAAAACTGAAAACATATTGTACAACACCTTCTCAAAAGATTAATGGTCCCGTACTGGGGTGAAATGCTACCGATTCGCTCTGGTTTTGGCGAACCGGTAGTAAAAAATACTTTTAAAAGGTAAGATCCTCGGAACCTTGTCAATCAGCTGTGCCGCGCAATTGTCAGAATCTTTTTTTTTTCTTTTTTAAAGCATTTTTTTTACTACCGGTTCTGGCAAATAGGTAGTAAAAAAAATGCTTTAAAAAAGTTTTTTTAAAAAAAGGTTCCGACGATCGCGCGGCACAGCTGTGATCGTCAGACCTCTTTTTTTTACTTTTTTAAAGCATTTTTTTAAACTACCTATTTGCCCAAACTGGTAGTTTAAAAAAAAATGTTTTAAAGTAACAACAAAAAAAAAAAAAAAAAAAAGAGTTGGCCACACCCAGTCACATGACCGCCATGCCTACCAAGCCACGCCGACAGAACTGGTAGCAACAATTTTTACATTTCGCCGCCGTCCTGTACAGAAATAAACTTTTATTTTTCAAACCAGCTAACCCGGGACATGCAACATTTATTTTATTTATTTATTTTTCAAATTTCTATACCGCCCTTCTCCTTTCGGACTCAGGGCGGTGAACAGCCAAAATAAAACATTGTACACAAACGTTAAAATAGGTTTAAAATAATTAAATAAGGTTTGGCCCATAATTTAAAACATTTCAATTAAAATCAATATCAAAATTTTAACATGGTTGTTAACGGAATCTGGCGAAGTCCCCATTGACTTTGCTTGCCAAAAGATCATACTTTTGGGCAAAAAGCCCTACTAAGTAGGCAAAAAGCCATACTAAAGCAGGTATATACAAAAGTATGAAGGCTATTGCTTAATGCATTGTAAGCCGCCCTGAGTCTCCGGAGAAGGGCGGCATATATAAATCGAACTAATCACATGACTCGGGGATATTCTATTTTTGTGGGATCCTTGGTGCTCTCTGACCTTGGCCATTTTTTTTTTTTTTTTTTTTTGCAAACGTTTCATTACCAAACTAGGTAACATCCTCCGTGGTAGAAGACAGTGAGGTTTGCGGAGTGGAGGAGGAGGAAGAGGGAGGAACGTGGGATCCTTGGGGGCCCTCTGAGCTTGGCGATTTTCTTGCAGATGTTTCATGACAGTTAAAACACATACGTGGAAAAATCCCATTGGCGGGAAAAGAGCCTTGGTGGCGCAGTGGACTAAACTACTGCTGTTAAAGTAGTACTTAGCTGCCAGCTGTCTGCAATTACTGCAAGTGCGAATGTCGCCAGGCTCAAGGTTGACTCAGCCTTCCATCCTTTCTAAGGTAGGTAAATTGAGGACCCAGTTTGTGGGGGCAATAAGCTGACTTTGTATAAATATACAAAAGAATGAAGGCTATTGCTTAACGCATTGTAAGCCGCCCTGAGTCTCTGTAGAAGGACGGCATATAAATCAAACTAATAAATAAATAAAATAAATAAAATCCACTTAGGGTTAGGGTTAGGCCCCCATGAATTCGGACAGAAAAATGGACGTCGCCAACGAATTTGGAGCACATGGGTATGTTTAGATGGGCACTGCCTTTTCGAGTCTGGCTTATCTGCATTTCTTGGTAAAACACATGGAAAAATCCCAGTGGTGAAATCCAATATTTTTTATTACCGGTTCTGTGGGTGTGGCTTGGTGGGCGTGGCAGAGGAAAGGTACTGCAAAATCTCCATTTCCACCCCACTCCAGAGGAAGGATACTGCAAAATCCCCATTTTCTCCCGATCAGCTGGGACTTGGGAGGCAGAGAATAGGAAGGATACTGCAAAATCCCTATTCCCTTCCCACTCCTGGGGGAAGGATATTGCAAAATCTCCATTCCCACCCCACTCCAGGGGAAGGATACTTCAAAATCTCCATTTCCACCCCACTCCAGAGGAAGGATACTGCAAAATCCCCATCCCCTCCCCACTCCTGGGGGAAGGATATTGCACAGTCTCCATTCCCACCCACTTTGGGGCCAGCCAGAGGTGGTATCTGCCGGTTCTCCGAACTACTCAAAATTTCCGCTCCCGGTTCTCCAGAACCTGTCAGAACCTGCTGGATTTCACCCGTGAACAATCCCATTGGTGGGAAAATCCATTTAGGATTAGGCCCAGTGGTAGGATTCAAATTTTTTTTACTACCGGTTCTGTGGGTGTGGCTTGGTGGGTGTGGCAGGGGAAGGATACTGCAAAATCTCCATTCCCACCCCACTCCAGGGGAAGGGTACTGCAAAATCTCCATTCCCACCCCACTCCAGGGGAAGGATACTGCAAAATCTCCATTCTCTCCCCACTCCAGGGGAAGGGTACTGCAAAATCTCCATTCCCACCCCACTCCAGGGGAAGGATACTGCAAAATCTCCATTCTCTCCCCACTCCAGGGGAAGCTTACTGCAAAATCCCCATTTCCTCCCGATCAGCTGGGACTCGGGAGGCAGAGAATAGATGGTGGTGGGGTCAGTCAGAATTTTTACTACCGGTTCTCCGAACGACTCAAAATTTCTGCTACCGGTTCTCCAGAACTGGTCAGAACCTGCTGAAACTCACTTCTGGTTAGGCCTCTATGAATTCAGACATTTCCTGGAAAAGTACATTTCTTGGTAAAATACATGGGAAAATCCCATTGGCGGGAACATCCAGTTAGGTTTTAGGGTGAGCGCTTCAAGGTCCCTTCCAACTCGTTTATTCTATTAAAAGCTGCTGAAAATACACTGGGTATTGGACAGTGGAAATATTTCCAATCTTTGGCCAGGAGAGGGCGCCCTTTCCCTACAAATCCAAGACCCCCAAAGCTGTCAAACAGGTCCAACAAATCTTCCCATTTCTCCCCACAACAACAACCCTTTTGAGGTGGGTTGGGTTGAGAAAAGAAGGACTGGTCCAAATTCACCCAGCTGGCTTTCATGCCTAAGGTGGGACTCAAACTCATATGGCTCAAATGACTCGGTAAAAGAACTACAAAATAGAGAAATTCAGTAAAAGGAGAATATTTGTAGCTCAGGTCCTTGGTGCTCTCTGAACTTGATTCTTTTCTTGCAGATGTTTCGTGACCCAAGTAGGTAACATCATCAGTGCTAGAAGGGAGTGGGGGGTTGTGGAGTGGAGGAGGAAGACTGTGGGGTCCTTGGTGCTCTCTGAGCTTGACTGGTTTTCTTGCAGACGTTCTTCTCGCCTCTCTTTTTTCTCTCTCTCTTTCTCTCCTCTTTCTTCTCTCTCTTTCTTCTCTCCTCTTTCTTTTCTCTCTTTCTTCTCTCTCTTTCTTCTCTCTCCCCCTCACTTTCTTCTTTCTCTCTTTCTTCTCTCTCTCCCTCACTTTCTTCTTTCTCTTTCTTCTGTCTTTCTTCTCTTTCTCTCTTTCTCTCCTTTTTCTTCTCTCTCTCCCTCACTTTCTTCTCTCTCTCTCTTTCTTCTCTCTCCTCTTTCTTCTCTCTCTCTTTCTTCTCTCACTCTCTCACTTTCTTCTCTCTTTCTCTCTTTCTTCTCTCTCTATGTCTCCTCTCTTTCTCTCTCTTTCTTCTCTCTCCCCCTCACTTTCTTCTTTCTCTCTTTCTTCTCTCTTTCTTCTTTCTCTTTCTCTCTCTCTTTCTCTCCTATTTCTTCTCTCTCTTTCTTCTCTCTCTCCCTCACTTTCTTCTTTCTCTTTCTTCTGTGTCTCTTTCTTCTCTCTTTCTCTCCTTTTTCTTCTCTCTTTCCATCACTTTCTTCTCTCTCTCTTTCTTCTCTCCTCTTTCTTCTCTCACTCTCTCACTTTCTTCTCTCTTTCTCTCTTTCTCTTTCTCCTCTCTTCCTTCGTTTTCTCCTCTCTTCTCTTTCTCCTCTCTTTCTCTCTTCTCTTTCTTCTCTCTTCCCCTCACTTTCTTCTCTCTCTCTCTCCCTTTCCTCCCTCCCTTTCTCTCTCTCTTGTCATTTTCTGGCTCTGGCTGACTCCCCCAGGGAGCCCGTGGTTTCATTTAAGAAAAGCTGTTGATAATCAGCTGAATTGGGTTTTAATGGGGTTCGTGCCGTTAGGAGAGGAATCAAATCAGTGCCTAATTGTCATGCAGAAGACACAGATACAAGGAATTCGGAAGGGGGTGGGTGGGTGAATTGGTGGTGGTACACAAAGGCATGAGCAACCTGTCTGGGCAAACAGCAACCTGTCCCTGTAAGGCAGGAGGCTTAGTAGGAGCCAAAGGGACAAATCCAGCAAACTGCCCTTCAAACACAACAGCCCAGCTGCTCTACTAAAACCTAAATCTGTAGATTACACCTAGTTACTAATAGCTCAAAGTGATAGATTTTCCTCGCTGGCCTTGGAAAGGAACCTGCTTTTCCTGCTGTGATATTCAGTGGCTGTTCAGCTATTCAGAAGTCTCTTGAGCTGCAGGGAAATGAAAGCAGAAAATCTCCCTTAACTGATTTATTTCTTAACCTGAAACCTCTGCAAGAAAGCAGGAGACCTTTGCACCTTCCCAATCCGAATCCTATACAGGTAGTCCTCGACTTGCAACATTCTGTTCAATGGCACTGAAAAAAAAGTGTCCTTTTTCACGCTTACGACCCACGGCAGCACCATCCCCATGGTCGCGTGATCAAAAATTCAGAGGCTTGGCCACTGACTTGTATTTATGACGGTTGCAGTGACCTGGGGTCTCCTTTGCAACCTTCCGACAAGCAAAGGCAACGGGAAAGGGAAATTCACTTACTAAGTTCACAGCTGCAGTGATTCACTTGACACCTGTGGCAAGAAAAGTCGTACAAGGGGGCAAAACTCACCTAACTGTCTCACTTAGCAACTGATAATTTGGGCTCAATTGTGGTTGTACATTGAGTGCTTCCTTTCTTTAGAAGTCAATTTAAAAAAAAACACAGATCCTGTTGATTTGAAACAATATCGTTTCAAAGGTTTTTGGGGGGAATGAAAAAAACCCCAAACCTTCCATTTGACAGACTCTTGAGAAAAAACACCAATTCTTGTTGAGGAGTTTTAAAATGGGATAAACATAGAGAGGCACTCAAAAAAGGGGAAGAAGACTGTATAGAGAAAATTACATCTATAACAGAATAACAGGAGAGTTGGAAGGGACCTTGGAGGTCTTCTAGTCCAACCCCCTGCTTAGGCAGGAAACCCTACACCACTTCAGACAAATGGTTGTCCAATCTCTTCTTAAAAACTTCCAGTGTTGGAGCATTCACAACTTCTGAAGTTCTCCTGATTCATTGTTCTCACTGTCAGGAAATTTCTCCCTTAGTTCTAGTTGCTTCTCTCCTTGATGAGTTTCCATCCGTTGCTTCTTGTCCTGCCTTCAGGTGCTTTGGAGAATAGCTTGACTCCCTCTTCTTTGGGGCAGCCCCTGAGATATTGGAAGACTGCTACCATGTCACTCCTGGTCCTTCTTTTCATTCAGCAATCATTCTTTATATGTTTTAGCCTCCAGTCCCTTAATCGTCTCTGTTGCTCTTCTGTGCACATTTCTGCATAGAAAGACCTGCCCCTAGATTCTTTATTTTATTTTATTTTTTTGGCTTTGTTTAAATTGAAGGCTGTAGAAATTCGGATGGGGCCAGACTAATGGACTGTCCAGGAAACGACATGATTCATCCACCGTCGGTGATTGTGATGTGTGCATTTTTGTCTCAAAATGTTTTGCTGCAGCTCCGGCAGACGATTTGTTCGAAGAGGTATGAGCGACAGAGGATTAAAAAGCAGGGAGAAAAAAAAAATAAAAATAAAAAAAAGAAGAACAAGATGCAATTTTACACACACGCAGACACTGTTGGGAGCAAAAAAAAAAAAAAAAAACCCTTCTCGCATTGGAATGGAAGAATTTCTGAGTAAACAGTAATAAAGCAGAGTCAACTGATGTGGCAATTTTTTTCCGAAAAGGTAGAACGTATTTTGCTCTCGTTTGTTTTCAGATAAAAAAGGATTTTGATTCGAGCTTTGTGAAGGGATGGTATTGTTAGAGGGAGCGATAGATTTTTTTTGCAGCTGGAGTGGTCCCTGGGGTGATTATCTTCTCCCTGAGCTGCTTTTTACTCTGTTTACATGATGACTTGGAGAATTAAACTGTGGTGAGACAGGGAAGCTATCTTTGTTCAGTTCTTCAGGCCATCCAAGTCCAGGGCTGATGCCTATGAACATTTTGAAGAGTGCAAAATACAAAGGCATTGATTTTAAGGAAGGAATGCGTTTTGGAGATGCGTCCAAACACGGAGGTCTTAAAAGAAACTTTGCAAAGGAATGGAATGCTGATTAGAACTGCAGAAAAAAACAATGGCTACCAACCTGCCTTCCATTGAGGACCTGTACACTGCACGAGTGAAAAAGAGGGCTGTGAAAATATTTACAGACCCCTCGCATCCTGGACATAAACTGTTTCAACTCCTACTCTCAAAACGACGCTATAGAGCACTGCACACCAGAATTACTAGACAAAAGGACATTTTTTTCCTGAATGCCATCACTCTGTTAAACAACTAATTCCCACAACACTGTCAAACTATTCACTAAGGCTGCATTACTATTACTATTAATCTTCTCATTGTTCCTATCACCCATCTCCTCCCACTTACGACTGCATGACTGTAACTTGTTGCTGTATCCTTACGATTTATATTGATTGTTTCCTAGCATGATTTGATTGCTTATTTGTACCCTATGACTATCATTAAGTATTGTACCTTATGATTCTTGATGAATGTGTCTTTTTATGTACACTGAGAGCTTATGCACCAAAGACAAATTCCTTGTGTGTCCAATCACACTTGGCCAATAAAGAATATTATTCTATTCTATTCTATTCTATTCTATTCTATTCTATTCTATTCTGTTCTGTTCTGTTCTGTTCTGTTCTGTTCTGTTCTGTTCTGTTCTGTTCTGTTCTATTCTATTCTATTCTATTCTATTCTATTTCTATTCCTATTCCTATTCCTATTCCTATTCCTATTCCTATTCCAATTCCAATTCTAATTCTATTCTATTTCTATTTCTATTTCTATTTCTATTCTATTTCTATTCTGTTCTGTTCTGTTCTGTTCTGTTCTGTTCTGTTCTGTTCTGTTCTATTCTATTCTATTCTATTCTATTCTATTCTATTCTATTCTAATTCTATTTCTATTTCTATTTCTATTTCTATTTCTATTCCTATTCTATTTCTATTTCTATTCTATTTCTAATTCTATTCTATTCTATTCTATTCTATTCTATTCTATTCTATTCTATTCTATTCTATTCTATTGTTCATTTGTTTATTTATCATATTTGTATCTCACAGGAAAGCGACTCCACTTAAACCTGGAACTTATTTAATGCAATTGATGGTTTCAGTGCAACTATGAGAAAGAACTGGACTATTCCCATTTTACAGATGGAAAAACTGACGTGAAATACAGGCAGTCGTCAACGCATGACCACAATTGAGCCCAAAATTTCTGTTGCTAACTGAGACACTTGTTAAGTGAGTTTTGCTCCATTTTACGACCTTTCTTGCCACAGTTGTTAAGTGAATCACTGCAGTTGATAAGTTAGTTACCCGGTCGTTAAGCGAATCTGGCTTCCCTGTTGACTTTGCTTGTCAGAAGGTCGCAAAAGGGGATCATGTGACTCCGGGACACTGCAACGGTCATATATATGAGTCAGTTGCCAAGTAATTAATCCTCAAAGAAGTCATTAATTAATCAGTGAAAATATTGCAGCCCCTCTTGAAATAAACGGATGTCTTATTGTTTTATGGCGTGACAACCAGCAGAGGGAGCCCCTCCAATACACAGTATATATCTTGCTGCCAACATTGGTCTAAGTTAGAGCCCGTGTAAAAAAAAAAAATAAGAAGTGTGACTTTTATTTCTTCACATTTATTTTATTTATTCCGCGTGTTGCGGCATTGGATAAGTTATAGCAAACCTGCCAAGACCAAAAGAAGTTATATGCAAGTGTAAAAGAGGCTGTTAATTCTTCTTTCTGCTAAACCTGCCTATTCTCTTCCCTTGGTTGGGAGGAAAGATCGTAACAATATAATGACGGTTTAAAGCGTCACTTGTCCCGTTCCAAACCATAGGCGGCTTAGCTGAGCTGTCACATCTCTGGTTTGCTTTGATTTTGGTTTATGCAACTGGTTGACCAGGTTGGCAAACCTAGTCTGGACAAAGGTCTGTCCAGTCTCTTCTTAAAAGCCTCCAGTGATGAAGTACCCACAACTTCTGGTGGCAAGTTGTTTCACTGGTTAATTGTTCTCACTGTCAGGAAGTTTCTCCTTAGTTCTAAGTTGCTTCTCTCCTTGATGAGTTTCCACCCATTGCTTCTTATCCTGCCTTCAGGTGCTTTGGAGAATAGCTTGACTCCCTCTTCTTTGTGGCAGCCCCTGAGATATTGGAAGACTGCTATCATGTCTCCCCTGGTCCTTCTTTTCATCAAAAATTCCTGCAACTGTTCTCTCTTTAATAACCTTCCATTCATTGCTACCTGTCCTGCCTTCAGATGCTTTGGAGAATAGGTTGCCCCTCTGTTCTTTGTGACAGACCCTCAAATATTGGAAGACTGCTATCATGTCATCCCCAATCCTTCTTTTCATTTAACTAGATATACCCAGTTCCTATAAGGGACGTGGTGGCTCAGTGGCTAAGACGCTCAGCTTGTCGATCAAAAGGTCGGCAGATCAGTGGTTCGAGTCCCTAGCGCCGCGTAATGGGGTGAGCTCCCGTGACTTGTCCCAGCTTCTGCCAACCTAGCAGTTCGAAAGCAGGTAAAAAATGGAAGTAGAAAAAATAGGGACCACCTTTGGTGGGAAGGGAACAGCGTTCCGTGCGCCTTTGGCGTTGAGTCATGCCAGCCACAGGACCACGGAGACGTTTTCGGACAGCGCTGGCTCTTCGGCTTTGAAACAGAGATGAGCACCGCCCCCTAGAGTCGGGAACGACCAGCACATATGTGCGAGGGGAACCTTTACCCTTTACCTTACCCAATTCCTGCAACCGTTCTCCATATGTTTTAGCCTCCAGTCCCCTAATCATCATTGTTACTCTTCTCTCTACTCTTTCTAGAGTCTAAACTTCCTTTTTATATATCGTGGCGACCAAAACTGGATACAATATCCCAGTTTTATAATTCCAGGAGAATTGTGAAGATGGAAATTGGCCAACTTTTATAGACCCTGGATTGGGCCAGGCTGTTTTCCACCGTGCGCTGCGATCTCCTTTGGCCTTCAGATCTGTGCACTGGAGGATTCCTGAAGAAGTGCAGCTGAAGCTTCTCCCCATCCTTTGACTTCTCGCCCGACTCTCTTATTTGTCTTTAAAAGCTTCCGTCTCTTCCCATTTGGAAATGCATCAGTTACTATAGAAACATCTCGCAACTGGTGTGGAACAAAATCTTCATGAACCTGGCGGTGTTGACAAACGTCCTGTGTTATATAAGGGCTGGAAATGTATACCCCAAACCTGTTAAACAGTGGGAGCTTTCAATGTGTATTTATAGTGGCCTTAGGTCGTGGCTGGCAATTATCTCTTAAACATGGGAGTAACACCCTGGGTGTCCTTCTAATCTCTCAAAAGCACCATTCAGTTTCAAAAGTCACGGCTGGATGGACCATTTGTGTATCTGACCGCCGTTTTCCCCAACTGTTCATCTTTAGCGAGAAAGCAAGGAAGGGATGATGATTTAACAAGCCAACGATGTTCAGAAGGATGATCTCCTTACCTCCAGGTCACCAATAGGGAGAAGATGGAAGATGGAATAATTATAGCGATAGCACTTAGATTTATATATGAGCCAGCAAGTGTGCAGCAGTTGCCAAAAAAGCCAACACAGTTCTAGGCTGCATCAACAGAGGGATAGCATCAAGACCACGTGAAGGGTTAATACCACTTTATAAGGCCTTGGTAAGGCCACACTTGGAAAATTGCATTCAGTTTTGGTCGCCACGATGTAAAAAAGATGTTGAGACTCTAGAAAGAGTGCAGAGAAGAGCAACAAAGAGGATTAGGGGACTGGAGGCTAAAACATATAAAGAAGAACGGTTGTTGGAACTGGGTATGATGAAAAGGAGGACTAGGGGAGACATCATAGCAGTCTTCCAATATCTCAGGGGCTACCACAAAGAAGAGGGAGTCAAGCTCTTCTCCAAAGCACCTGAAGGCAGGACAAGAAGCATCTTAGCCACCGAGCCACCATCCCACAAGAATAAAATGGAATTAAAAAATGGAGGAAGGAGACCATCAAGCAAGGGACAACATTCAAGGAGGAGGATCAGAGGTGGCATTCAGCAGGTTCTGACCAGTTCTGGAGAACCGGTAGTGGAAATTTTGAGTAGTTCGGAGAACCGGTAGTAAAAATTCTGACTGGCCCCACCCCCATTTATTCTCTGCCTCCCGAGTCCCAGCTGATCGGGAGGAAATGGGGATTTTGCAATATCCTTCACCTGGAGTGGGGAGGGAATGGAGATTTTACAGGATCTTTCCCCTGCCACGCCCACCAAGCCACACCCACAGAACCGGTAGTAAAAAAATGTTGAATCACACCACTGAAGAGGATATGGCTGAAAGATCTGACCTCCCTTATATTACTTGGAGGAGGATTGGCAGGCCTAAATGTAAAGACCACAATGCTCAAGAGGAGGCTGAGAGGATAACAACACGCTTTGTGAATGTGGAGAGAGATACAGAGCCCAGTCCATCAGTTGGTATGTCGGCTATTACCAGAAACATGGTTACATGGGGGTCAAACTTGAACAAGAGACAACAATGAAATCCCGGGTCTCTAATGTAGACTGGGAAGTGTGTGGGTGTATCTCCTCACCCACACACCCACACAAGAGGCAGAATGGCCTTAACCTTGTCCCAATGCTGAAACGGCAAGCCTTAAGTGATAATAAAAGGTTAACTTTTAATAAAAATAAATAAATAAATAATAACATAAATAAACTTAATCAAGACACCCTATATTGTTTTTCCTTTTTTCCTTCCTTCCTTCTTTCCTTCCTTTCTCTCTATCTTTCTTCTTCCTCTCTCCTTCTCTCCCTCCCTCCCCCCTCTCTTGCTTTCTTCTTTCTCTCTCCTTCCCTCTCTCCCTCCCTTTCTTCCTCTCTCCTTCTCTCACTCCCTCCCTCTCCCCCCTCTCCCCCCTCTCTCTCACTCTTTCTTCTTCCTCTCTTTCCCTCCCTCCCTCTCTCTTTCTTCTTCCTCTCCTTCCCTTCCTCCCCCACTCTCCCTCCCTCCCTTCCTTCCCCCCTCTCTCCCTCCCTCTCTTTCTTCTTCCTCTCTCCTTCCTTCCCTCCCTCCCTCCCTCCCCCCCTCTCTCTCTGCAGATCTTTTAACTTTCCTGGCTTCAAGGATTTCAGATCTATTTGTTAATCACTTTATAAGTGCCCTTAATTGGTATTAGGTAGCTGCTTGTAATGGAATATCAGACAAAGAAGGAGCTTGGCAAATCTCCAGGGAGAGGACATCTCGTGTCAATGGCCCTTTTCAGAGGCTAACAAGACCAGAATGCCAACTAAGGAAATATCTGCACGTTTCCATAATTTCCCTGGGCTGTGGAAGCGATTTCTTTCGGCACAGGATCAGAAGAGTGATGGACGTGTGAGCAGACAGCAAAAAGATTTCTCCAGCCCCTGCCAGTCTCTCCCCTCGCATTTTACAAGCCAAGATGTTTGTCACTCCTGGAGGAGATGGGCAGCACCATCAATCAATCAATCAATCAATCAATCATCAATCAGATGAAAAATAATATGGCAGACTATGGGGACTTTATCTACTGCACAAGACTGCTGAAAATCTTTCTTTCTTTCTCTTTCTTCTACCTACCTACCTACCTACCTACCTGGTATGTATCTAATTATCTATCTATCTATCTATCTATCTATCTATCTATCATCTATCTATCTATCTATCTATCTATCTATCATCTATCTATCTATCTATCTATCCTCCGTACCTACCTGCCTACCTATCTATCTAGTATCTATCTATCTATCTATCTATCTATCTATCTATCTATCTATCTATCTATCTATCATCTATCTATCTATCTATCTATCCTCTGTACCTACCTGCCTACCTATCTATCTATCTAGTATCTATCTATCTATCTATCTATCTATCTATCTATCTATCTATCTATCATCTATCGTGTTTCCCAGAAAATAAGACCCGTCTTATATTTTTTTTGAACCCCAAAATAAGCACTTGATCTTATTTTCAGGGAGGTCTTATTATTTTGGGGCGCATGGAGGAAACCAGAGGAAATGGTGGGGACCGGCTGTGCATGTGTTTAAATATTTTCCGGGAAGGCTTATTTTCAGGGAGTCTTATTTCATGTGCTCAAAAGCCCGATTGGGCTTATTATCAGGGGATGGATGGATGGATGGATGGATGGATGGATGGATGGATGGGTGGATGGATGGATGGATGGATAGATAGATAGATAGATAGATAGATAGATAGATAGATAGATGAGAGAGAGAATAGATAACAGAGAGATAAATTATTGAGAGAGAAAGGGAGGGAGAGATAAAATATGACAAAATTAATAAAAATAATAAATAAAGGAGATGATAGATAGATAGATAGATAGATAGATAGATAGATAGATAGATGAGAAAGAGAGGGAGAGGGAGATGAAGAGAGATAAAAACATGACAAAATTCCCTGCCCTTATTTCATTTTCTACTGTATATTATGATATGGCTCTAAATCTTTTTCCTGAAAATTTCACTTCTTCTTCTTCTTTTTTTTAAATTTGATTTATATGCTGCCCTTCTCCAGAGACTTAGGGCGGCTTACAATGCGTTAAGCGTTGGGCGTTCTCCTGTTCAAAGATGCCAAGCCAACCAACCTCACTTCTGGAAATCAGCGGGACGAAAGTTCCTCCTCCGTGTTTATAGAATCCGATCCATACGCAGATCTGCTGATGTTTGGTTTGTCTCTCCGGAACCGATCTGAAGGCTAGCAGGGGGAAAATTGTGCAATCTCGCAGCGTAACCAAAACAGTGTCTGTTGCACTCAAAACTGTTCCAGCCTGTGTGAATGACTGTGAATGTCTCTCTTTTCCTCCATTCGGAGCTGGGATAGCAAAGCTGCTTTGGTAACTCTAGGCAGCTTGTTGAGTGCCAAGGTAAATAATGAAAAAAAAACAAAAAAAAACCCACTGCGCTTGCATGATTATTCTCATAATTTCCGGCTGCCCCAAGGCTGTAATAACTTACACACCCTATTTCCCAAATGTTTCTAATTTATTTTTCAGGAATCAAATTATCTTGTAATTCCCCTTGTGCTGTGCTCTTTTGAAAAAAACCAAAAACCAAAAAAAAAAACACCACCCGAAACCCTCAGTTCAGGAATCCGAATGCAGGAGGGAAACTGTTGTTTTATTCTGTGCAGCGCCTAGCACTCTCCGCTGCGATAAATCGTCTTCGCTAAATTCACAGGTGCTTCAGGCAAACAGACCTGTAGCCAGAAGCAGGGACGGAAAAATCAAACAAAGGTGGAAAATGCACGCCTTGCAAGATCCTAAAGTTCACCAAGAAACTTCCTTTCCGAGCTTTTGAAGGGAGAAAGGATAGTCTTAAAACGTTTTAAGATAGAAACTTTTTTGTGGTTCTGGAATAGCATTTCTCCGTCTGGTAGTTGACATATGGCTGTCAACCTACCAGAATTCCCCAGCCAGCATGCTTTGGGATGAGTGGACTTCAACTCCCAGAATTCCCCTGCCAGCATGCTTTGGGATGAGTGGACTTCAACTCCCAGAATTCCCCTGCCAGCATGCTTTGGGATGAGTGGACTTCAACTCCCAGAATTCCCCTGCCACCATGCTTTGGGATGAGTGGACTTCAACTCCCAGAATTCCCCTGCCACCATGCTTTGGGATGAATGAACTTCAACTCCCAGAATTCCCCAGCCAGCATGCTTTGGGATGAGTGGACTTCAACTCCCAGAATTCCTCTGCCAGCATGCTTTGGGATGAGCGGACTTCAACTCCCAGAATTCCCCTGCCAGCATGCTTTGGGATGAGTGGACTTCAACTCCCAGAATTCCCCTGCCACCATGCTTTGGGATGAGTGGACTTCAACTCCCAGAATTCCCCTGCCACCATGCTTTGGGATGAATGAACTTCAACTCCCAGAATTCCCCAGCCAGCATGCTTTGGGATGAGTGGACTTCAACTCCCAGAATTCCTCTGCCAGCATGCTTTGGGATGAGCGGACTTCAACTCCCAGAATTCCTCTGCCAGCATGCTTTGGGATGAGCGGACTTCAACTCCCAGAATTCCCCTGCCAGCATGCTTTGGGATGACTTCAACTCCCAGAATTCCCCTGCCAGCATGCTTTGGGATGACTTCAACTCCCAGAATTCCCCTGCCAGCATGCTTTGGGATGACTTCAACTCCCAGAATTCCCCTGCCAGCATGCTTTAAGCCATGTCGATGATTAAGTGGATCATCCTGTGACTGTGATTGATGTTATAATCTTTTGTGACGGTCGTTAAGCAAATCCATTGCCCGCAATGAACATTTGTTGCTGGAAACCAGACATAAATGTTGGCTTCCAGCAAAAAAAAAAAAAAAACCATCATAAATTGCATTCGTGCGATTGTGGGACACTACAAACGGCAATAAATGAGTGCTCTTTGCCAAATGCCCAAAATGTGATCACATGATTGATGGGGATGCAGCTGTTGGATATCAAATCTGGGTCATAAGTAACCTTATGGGACGCGGTGGCTCAGTGGCTAAGACGCTGAGCTTGTCGTTCGAAAGGTCGGCAGTTTAGCGGTTCGAATCCCTAGCGCCATATAACGGGGTGAGCTCCCGTGACTTGTCCCAGCTTCTGCCAACCTAGTAGTTCGAAAGCACGTTAAAAAAAAAATGCAAGTAGAAAAAATAGGGACCATCTTTGGTGGGAAGGCAACAGTGTTCCATGCGCCTTTGGCGTTGAGTCATGCCGGCCACATGACCACGGAGACATCTTCGGACAGTGCTGGCTCTTCAGCTTTGAAACAGAGATGAGCACCGCTCCCTAGAGTCGGGAATGACTAGCACATATGTGCGAGGGGAATCTTTACCTTTGCCTTTAAGTAACCTTGGAGTGGTCCATTGTAACTTTAACCAGTCACTAAGTAACCGGTCGTAAATTGAGGATTACCTGTGTTACTTGGGGAAAAAAAGTTACTTGGAAAAAAAGAAAGACTCATGTACTCTTTGCAATTCCATGGATCCCCCTTGTAGCCCCTCTTCTCTCTCACCCCTTCGAGGAAGGGGGGGAAATATCCCCACCGTTATTTACCAGAGTTTAATTTAGATTTTAGGGCCTCTTCCTTTCTTCTAAATATAGCGGCACTGAATTATTTAGAGGCTACCTTTTGTGGCTGAGCGGCTTCTCTCATAGCGGCTGAGACATGTTGGGCTTTTTAATAATTAATTTTTGTTTCGCAAGCAGGGAGCAAAATGTCTTGGAGGGAGGAGGGAAAAAAACAGTGGAAGGACAGTCTCTGGGTCTGGCCTGGGGCGGATCGAATGCCGATAGATTTGCGTTCGGGCAGGACAGGAGCCCGCATATATATATATTTTTCTTTCTCTCCATGCTCTGATTTTGCCTGGGGGGTGGGGGGGTGTCTCACTCTCTGCCTACAATTGGATTTCCTTTGTAGATTTTGTTCTTGCTCCTGGGAGTAAAATCTGTGCTCCTTTAATTGCTTGCTTGCTTGTTTTTTATTTATTTATTTATTTATTTATTTATTTATTTATTTATTTATTTATTTTTATTTATTTATTTAATTGATTGATTGATTGATTGATTTATATGCAGCCCTGCTCCAGAGACTTAGGGCGGCTTACAATGCTTTTAAGCAATAGCCTTCATACTTTTGTATATTTTATACAAAGTCAGCTTATTGCCCCCACAAACCGGGTCCTCATTTCACCTACCTTTGAAAGGATGGAAGGCTGAGTCAACCTTGAGCCTGGTGAGATTCGAACTCTCAGTAATTGCAGGCAGCTGGCAGCTAAATACTACTGTAACAGTAGTTTAGTCCACTGCACCACCAGGCTCCTTTTACGCTGCTTAGGTGTTACTCTTGCTAGTAGACAGGAGCTCTACCAGCAATTCCCTCTTTGCCTTTCTGAAGTCTCTTTTTCCTATTTATTTTCTCTATATATATCTATCTGTCTGTCTGTCTATCATTTCTCTCTTGTGCCCACTAGCTCTCTTTCTCTCTCTGTCATCTATCTACCTATCAATCTCTATATCTACCTATTTTTCCCTCTCTCTTCTATCATCTATGTATCATCTATCTATATCTATCTATTTATCTCTCTATAATCACGTATTATCTACCAATCATCTCTATCTCTCTATTATCTATTCTGTTTCTCTCTATCACCTCTTTATTATCTTTATCTATCACCTATCTATTATCAATCATCGCTATCTCTCTATTACCTACTGTATCTCTCTGTCTGTTACCTATCTATTATCTATCAATCATCTCTCTCTCTCTATGTCTATCTATTCCTATCTATCTATCTATCTATCTATCTATCTATCTATCTATCTATCCCTCATGACGCTCCCCATTCAACCATCCCTCCCTCCCTCTCTCCAGCTACCATCCTGGAGAAAGGGAGGGAGGGATGATTGAATGGAGAGAGCCATGAGGGGGAGAGAGAGAGAGAGAGAGAGAGAGAGAGAGAGAGAGAGAGAGGGAGGGAGGGAGGGAGGGAGGGAGGGAGGGAGGGAGAGAGGGAGAGAGAGAGAGAGAGAGAGAGAGGGATGGATGGATGAATGGGATTGCTAAATCGGATGGATGGATGGATGGATGGATGGAGGGATGGAGGGATGGAGGGATGAATGGATCACCCCTGGTTCTGCTTGCTGAGAGGGGTATATTTTTTTTTAATGCAACCTGCCAGATTGAAAAGTTTTGTTTTCTAAGCATTGATTCCTTGCCAGGGAAATCCATTGTTAGATTTAAGATGGATTGTCATATATGCTTATATTTGTTTCTCTGTTTTGGTTCGTTCTTCTCCTTTTTCCTTCAGTTGCTATTTGGCAGCTTAAAGGCCATAATAAATTTTTTACAAAATGAATTGAAAAGGGCCACACTCTGAATGGGGATAAAATCAGAGGTTATTTCTGGAGAGGTTTTTCAGGAGGCGTTTTTTTTTTTTTTAAGGGGAAAAAGAGATGCTTTGACATTTGCAAGATTGAAGGCTCACATTTGGCCCCCAAAAGCCCCTTTCCCAATACCCAGACATGCAAAGAGCACGGAGTTTGAAAACCATCCAGTTGGAGAGATTCTGAGGACAAATTGACTGGCTTTGTAGTACACTTTTCTCCCCTGGATTACTTCAAAAAAGTAGTCGGCCACAGATAGATAGATAGATAGATAGATAGAGAGAGAGAGAGAGAGAGAGAGAGAGAGAGAGAGATAGGCAGGCAGACAAGCAGGCAGATAGCAATAGTGATAGCACTTAGACTTATATACTGCTTTACAGTGCTTTACATCCCTCTTTAAGCAGTTTACAGAGACAGCCTATTGCCCCCAACTGTTTGGGTCCTCATTTTACCCACCTCGGAAGGACGGCAGGCTGAGTCAACCTTGAGCCTGGTGAGATTTGAACTGCCAAATTGCAGGCAACTGTACTGCACTCTAACCACTGCGCCACCGTGGTTAGAGTGTAGTACTATTCAGATAGAAAGATAGATAGATAGATAGATAGATAGATAGATAGATAGATAGATAGATAGAAAGATAGATAGAACGGACGGATGGACAGATGGATGGGCAAATGGGAGAGGTGGATAGCTAGAGATATGATTGATGATAGATAGATAGATAATAAAGATAAAAGAGAGAGAGATATTAAAGCTGATAGGTAAGATAGATAATAGATGATAGATGGAAGGATAGATAGATAGATAGATAGATAGATAGATAGATAGATAGATAGATAGCAGAGAGATACATATTATAGCTGATGGATAGGCGAGATAGATGATAGATGGATGGATGGATAGATAGATAGATGAGAGAGATATATGATAGCTGATGGATAGGCCAGATAGATGATAGATGATAGATGGATGGATGGATGGATAGATAGATAGATAGATAGATAGATAGATAGATAGATAGATAGCAGAGATATATTATAGCTGATGGATAGGCAAGATAGATGATAGATGATGGATGGATGGATGGATGGATGGATGGATGGATGGATAGATAGATAGATAGATAGATAGATAGATAGATAGATAGCAGTGAGATATACATTATAGCTGATGGATAGGCGAAATAGATGATCAATAGATGATAGATGGATGGATAGATGGATAGATGGATAAATGGATAGATGGATGGATAGATAGATAGATATGATGAAGTTCTAGATTTACTCCAGATTTTGGGATGGGACTTTGCCTGCTAAAGTGTGTTTATCTCAGAACAGCATGAACACCGAAGATGGAATATTCAAGTTTATTCGCCTGTCTCCTCCTCCTTTTCATTTATGTTTCGCTTCTCCTCTCTCTCAATCTCTTGTTTTCATGGAACTGTTTCCTCAGCAATTTCTTCGTTACCTAAAAATGGCTGTATCTGGGAAATTGGCAAGGAACGGAAGCGAAAAGCATGGTAAAGGAACATCGGGGAGACAAGACAATTTGGGTGTGAAGCAGCTGCAATTGCTCTTTAGTTATTACCTGGTTTTTACGATTGCTTTTAGTCTCCTGACTTCCCAGTTTTATGGAGTGATGCTGCGGGCTGCCAAGATAATCCCGGAATTAATAGGGCAGTACAGAATTCAAATAAATAAGGGACCCAGGCTGTAATGTAATCGGTAGATTAATCAGCTAGCGCTGCGGTTGATTTAATGCGTGGATCTCATTTTGTCCGGCCGAGGAAATATTTGGAGGTGTCAGGATGAGAATTACAGGGCGCGTTTTGGGTTCAGGTTTTCCAGGGGTGGGCTTCAAAATATTTAGCAAGGGGTTCTCTGCCTGGTTGCTGGGTGGGCGTGGCCATGGTGGGCGTGGCCTAGTCAGCCTCCTGCACCACAGCGGGGAGGGGAGCGTTTTTGCCCTCCCCAGGCTCCAGAGGCTTTCCTTGAGCCCCCGGGAGGGCGAAAACGGCCTCCCCAGACTCCGGAGGCCCTCTGGAGGCCTGTTTTTCGCCCTCCCCGAGCCTCATCCAGCTAGTCCTCGAGTTATGACCACAATCTGGGCACAATTGAGCCCCAAATTTATGTTGCCAAGTAAAGCATTTGTTAAAGTGAGTTTTGCCGCATTTTATGGCCTTTCTTGACACCGATTCAGAAAACTCTTGATTTGCTTGTTAGATTGATATGGCCGGCCCATCTTTAACAACTCCGGGTGGCTCACGGCTACAATTCACGCATCTGCAGGTAAACCCTCAATTTATGACCCTAATGGAATCCTGTGGTCACACTGGTCATAAAGCAGGTCATGACGGGACTGACCCTATCTTACAACTTTTTTTTTTTGCAGTGGTTGGAAAGTGAGGTCGTAAAGCAAACGTAGCGGTCACTAAGCGAAAGTAGTAAGGCTACGTTATTGTACGCCACCGTTCTTGGCTGCCAAGAGTCCAGTTTGATTCCACCGGTGTACAGCTTTGAGAAATTAGAATGCAGCAGGATCCTTTCTGATCTTACGTTTGTTCTCCAAAGGGATTCTGAATACCCCCATTCCTGCAAATTTAGATGGGGATGATTGCCCCCCCCTCCCAACGTTCTGGATCACCTTTAATTATTTGGCATGATTTCAGCCTGCCCATCAGAGAGTTTTTATTTCGTTCTCAGCTTTGGCTTTAATTACTGACCAGGTGGCCTACACCCAACACGTTATCAATATTATTGCTACAAGACAGGACTGCAAGCATAAAGATAAATCCAGTTTTCCTGTCCAGGAGGACCCCCTTCGTCTTATCAGCGACCAGTTCTAGCACTAACCCGTAAGAAGAAACAAAATAAAAATAAAACCTATTTCAACAGCTTCTGCAATTCTACAAGACCATCCTGATGGTGTTTACAAGTCCTATTTGCAAAGCCTGCTTAAGTTAATCTTAACCAGCTCATTAGTAGTTAAAGGTAAAGCTAAAGGTTCCCCTCACACATATGTGCTAGTCGTTCCTGACTCTAAGGGGCGGTGCTTATCTCCGTTTCAAAGCCAAAGAGCCAGTGCTGTCCGAAGATGTCTCCGTGGTCATGTGGCCGGCATGACTCAACGCCAAAGGCGCACAGAACGCTGTTACCTGCCCACCAAAGGTGGTCCCGATTTTTCTACGTGCTTTCGAACTGCTAGGTTGGCAGAAGCTGGGACAAGTCACGGGAGCTCACCCCATTAGGCGGCACTAGGGATTCGAACCGCTGAACTGCCGAACTTTCGATCGACAAGCTCAGCATCTTAGCCACTGAGCCACCGCATCCCTTTATTAGTAGTTAGACATTGGTAATTGGTCACTGGTAATCTTGGACTGGAGGACCTCTGGAGTCCCTTCCATCTCTATTATTCCGTTCTATTCTCATTATTCTTTCTATCATCACGTGTATCCATTCCGTCAAGAGCAAAGAAAGTCCAAAATGGTGTAGGATCTCCTGCCATGGGGTTGGACAAGTCTTCAAACATCCCTTCCAACCCTATTAGTCTATGTTCTAGTAGTGGAACATGTTCTCTGGCCCTCTCCATGATAGAGGGTGAATGCCACGTTCCTTGGTTACATTTCCAAGTCAAAAGCGGTAAGATGCCAGCAGGTGCCAGACCTTGCCTGTTTGAGAACCAGAGAAATCCCATCAGACATGTGGAGAAGGGTGGATGAACTCCTGTGACCCATAACCAATGATTATGAGGACAATTATTATTATTAATGACAAATTATAATATATACATTATATAATATTATATACTTATATTATATAGATGTCAGCACTTCAACCTGCATTTACCCTAGTGCTGACATAAGAAGGAGAAGCAAAGGCGTCTGGAAAGGGACGTTTGACTTTTCACCTACTTATTTTCTCTGGAGATAATATCCCCTAGGAGATGAGATGGGAGGGGGGAATTCCTTTGAGCTGGAGTAGATTAGGGGTAGAATGACTTGGAAGATGGCCAATGAGTGCAGGGGAGTGGGGAACAGAAAGGGAGGGTTTTGGGTCTGGAAGTCAGTGTTGGCTACGATGAGCCAGGATTTAGAATGTCGTGCTTAATAAATGGGAGTTTTTTCTTCAAAGACTTTGTTTGAAATGCAATTTATTCGAGACGACCTCGAAACTTGACAATAATATTATATACTTTTATTATATAATAAATTATATAGAGAAATTATAAAATTATTATTATGAGGACAATGATTATGAAGGCAAAAATCAGAACTTTAAATTCCACCTCACCTCCCTGCAACCAACACCTTTAGTAAAAAGTTCCTTTCCGTTCAGTCCAATGGAGTCAAGAGTCTGCTTTCTTAAATGATGGTTTTTGGAGCAGGTCTGACAGATGATGTCACATGTGGGCTCCATTCGCATGCCCATGCTGGTTTGTAGTCCTTCAAGAAAGAAGCCAATCTTTTTGAAAGCAGGATGGAAAGACTCTTCCAGTTGGAACGCACGTTACAATCAAAAATTTTAGCGACCTCCTGAACCATTCCGCCTCCTGAACCATGGTGGGGGGAAATTTTCAACCTCCCCAAGCTCTGGAGGCTTTCCTCAAGCCTTCCGGAGGGTGAAAATGGCCTCTCCCAGGCTCCGGAGGCCCTCCGGAGGCCAGAAACGGGCCCATTTCCCGACTTCCAGAACTTCCGGGTAGCCTATTTTTCGCCCTCCCAGAGCATCTGCACGGGCCCTGCACTTACCTGGCATCCAAAATGGGCCATGTGGAGACTTCTGGGTGATGTTCTGTCCCCGTACCACACACACACACACACACAGATGGCCGGAGTTAATAAGCCACACGACAAAACTCTTTGATGATAAAGCTGGCAGCAACCCAGTGGCTAGCTGCCAATTCAGACTTTACTCACACAAAACAAAGATTAGACTGCAGCATTCCGATAAAGCAGGGAGAGTGTCAATAATACAAGGATTAGTCCAAATGCAGTCTGATAAAGCAGGCAAAGTCCAGTAACGCAGAGATCATGGAGTATTTCCAGTTTTTGCTCATCACAAACTGAACCGGCCACCACACCCACATTTATACCCTGTGGGGTGTGGTCCAGTGATTCAGCTAATCTCTGGCACGCCTTCCCCTCTGCTGCACACGCTTCTCCCTGCGCCTCTGCCGAGGGTCCAGCCAGCACTTATCTCCTTCGTCGCTGTCCACCTGTGGCTGCGGGGACGTGCTTGGCTCTGAGCCTATCGTTTGGCCTTTGGTGTCCTCCGGAGGCACTGCCAGAGAGGAGGGTCCTGGAGAGGGAGGCCTTGCAACTCCTTCCCCTCACTCTCAGAGTCTGCATCTGTCGATAGCCCAGGCTCAGGCAACAAAGCCACAACAGGTGGGGAGGAGAAGGGTGGGCAGCGCCAGCCAGTCCTTGCAACTACCGGTTTGGCGAACCAGATGTAAAATTAGCATCTGGTTTTCCCGAACCGGTCTGAACCACCTGAATCCCGCCCCTGATTACAATTTAAAAAAAAAAATATTTCCCTTCCATCCAATCTATACTCCAACAGGGTGAAGTTTGAGCAGTATCCAATAAGTAGAAAAAGTGCCAAGGTTTAGTCCTGGTGGATCCAGGAATCAGAGCATACTAGGAGGTCAAAAGTTCACCTTGAGCTGGGGGAAAAACCAGATGGAGTTAATACTTCCACTTTCTTTGCAGGGCATGATGAGACGTTGCTAGTTATCAAGAGATTTGCTGCTCCTAACTAGGAAATTAAATTATGACTTCCGCAAAGCCATCTGGGGATTCGGGGAAGGTTGCCAGGGATACGCGACAGAGGTTTGGGGTGCAAATGTTAATCTACAGGTTAATCCCCTAAAACATCAAGCAATTTGTTGGTGGAGAGCAAATTTGACAGCCAAGAGTGGAAGAATGGAAGAATCTTCCCAATGAAGCTTCTCCTTGTGAAGGTGGGCCTTCCTCTCAGACGACTGAAGGCTGGGCTGGGAAGCTGAAGATCAAGAAGGAATTGAGGATTCCTGCAACCTGTAGAATCATAAATTCCAATATCTGAGGGGCTGCCCCAAAGAAGAAGGAGTCAAGCTCTTCTCCAAAGCACCTGACGGCAGGACAAGAAGCAATGGGTAGAAACTAATCAAGGAGAGAAGCAACCTAGAACTAAGGAGAAATTTCCTGACGGTAAGAACAATTAATCAATGGAACAACTTGCCTCCAGAAGTTGAGAATGCTCCAACACTGGAAGATTTTAAGAAGAGGTTGGATAACCATTTGTCTGAAATGGTGTAGGGTTTCCTGCATCAGCAGGGGGTTGGACTAGAAGACCTCCAAGTTCCCTTCCAACTCTGTTATTCTATTCTATTCTATTCTATTCTATTCTATTCTATTCTATTCTATTCTATTCTATTCTATTCTATTCTATTCTAAATTCTTATTCTATTCTATTCTATTCTATTCTATTCTATTCTATTCTATTCTATTCTATTCTATTCTATTCTATTCTATTCTTCTATTCTATTCTTCCTTTCTTCCTTCATTCTATTCTATTCTATTCTATTCTATTCTATTCTATTCTATTCTATTCTATTCTATTCTATTCTAATTCCTGAACTCAGCTGTACTGCAGTCCAGCTTTTATGGGGAATACAGATAGTCCTTGACTTATGACCACAATTGAGCCCAACATCTCTCTTGCTAAGCAAGGCGGCTTTTAACTGAGTTTTGCCCCCGTTTTACGACTTTTCCTGCCACAGTGGTGAAGCGAATCATTGCATTTTTAAAATTAGCAACATGGTTGTTAAGTGAATATGAGTTTCCCCGCTGATTTTGCTCATCAGGAGGACACAAAAGGGGAGCAGGTGACACCCTCCGGGACACTGCGACCATCATAAATATGAGCCAGTGGCCAAGGGTCTGAATTCTGATCTCATGACCAGAGGGATGCTGCAATGGTTGTAAGTGTGAAAACGGTCATAAGTCACTTTTTTCAGTGCTGTTGTAACTATACTACATGAATGGTTGTAAAACGAGGATTCCCTGTACAGGCAGTCTGCATCCAGGCTGAAGTGCATTAAAGTCAACTTAAATTCAGATAGCAGATTCCTGGGTGTTGAGATTTCCCAGCCTTGATTCTGCCCGAGATATTAATACTGATAATATTCACACGTTAATCAAACAGAAGGTCACCTGCCAATTCCATGGTTTTTCACTCATTAACCTCCTTGCCCCGTTTTAGCTAATTGTCGAGTTTGCTAATCAAGAAAACTGAAATAAAGGTGCATGTTTGCCAAGTAGAGTGAAATTCGGAGACGTCAGAGAGAGACGGATTTCCACTGGATTGAATGTCCCTTGCAGGATGTAAACTGTTTCAAGGAGAGCTGCCTTTTGCAATTGACTGATGGTGAATTTGTCAATGCCAATGATGATGATGATGATGATTATCTCTTTTATTCATTAAACATGAAACTCAGTCAACTGAACATTTAAAAATGCATCACAAATACTATTAACTGGTGCTAATGGTTGATACGGGTTGCTGCCAGCGTCCTAGGTATCAACCAAGCACCTTCTTAAGATGTACGATGTTCCAAGTAGCGCAGTTTTTTGCAGTTCCGCTGGTGTTATTGCAGGAAGCTGCAATTTGTTGATATATCTTATAAAATTCTTAGACATGCTACCAAGTGCCGCAATGACAATGGGTATCACTGTTACATGTTTCATCCATAGCCATGTAGTTTCGATGACCAGGTCACGATATTTCATGATTTTTTTCAGTTCTTTTTCTTCCACTCTGGCATCTCCTGGTACCGCGATGTTAATAAATTGTACGTTTCGATTTTCGACAACTGTGATATCTGGTGTATTGTGTTCCAAGTGACAATCTGTCTGTATTCAATGATGATGATGATTGTTGTTGTTGTGATTATTACCACCATTATCTTGGACCTTGGAGGTCTTCTAGTCGAGCAGGAGACCCAATACCATTTCAGCAAAGATGTTCCCCAATGTGCACCCAAATTGTTGGAAATGTGGCCATGGTCAGGGTACCTTCTTTCATATGTGGTGGACATGCCCCGAAGCAAAAAGGTACTGGAGCAAAATTCGGAGATGGTTGAAAGACATAATTAAAGAAGAAATCGATTTGAATCCAGAAATATTTCTCCTGGGAATGGTAAAGAAAGGGTATGGAAAGGAAAAGGTCCACCTCCTAATACACATAACTACAGCTGCCAGACTGGCGTACGCTCAATACTGGAAAAAGAAAGACCTACCACCAGACGACCTTATAATCAGCAAAATACTAGAGTGTGCAGAGATAAGTAAATTAACACATGAGATAAATGATGATGAAAATTCAGATTATGATACTGTGTGGGGAAGATGGTACGAATGGATAAATGATAGAATCAAAGAAGGAGTAAAAGGTGTAGAAATCAATTAGAATTAAAGAAGGAGTAAAAGGTACAGAAATTAATTAGAAATTAATTAGAACTGTATAGTATAAATGACACCAGATATTTTTTCATGTATATATGCATAAACACTGCGAATCCGATGTCAAACAGAATTGTTACTATATTTTATTTGTGTAAAAAAAAACCAATAAAGTGTGGGTATCTAATCTCTTTTTAAAAACCTCCAGCGATGGAGTGACCACAACTTCTGGAGGCAAGCTGTCATTGTATTGTTTTAATGTCTACTGTTTTTTAATGTTCGATAGCCACCCAGAATTGCCTAGAGTTGAGATGGGCAGCATACAGTCTAATATATAAATGAATAGTCAGCAAAGTAATAAAATAGAAATATAATACAATAATTAAAAAATAAAGTTAGAGTTAAGAGTTAAAGTTAGAGTTAAAATTAAAAGTTAAAGTTAGAGTTAAAATTAAAGTTAAATATTAAAGTTAAAGTTAGAGTTAATATTAAAGTTAAAGTTAGAGTTAAAATTAAAATTATAGTTAGAGTTAAAATTAAAATTTTGTTCATAATTTTGAGAAGGCCACTCCAGAATGAATGACCTCTTCCCTTCCACTGCAATTCCTCAAGTCTGGAGCCACAGCCACCGACCTCGCGAGGAAGATGGGTATGGGAATACCCAGCTTCAATCTAAGCTCTTTGCTAAGAATAGGGTGTCAGTCTTGGTCACCGTCCCAGAGAGAAGGAGAATCTGTGTGTGTGTGTGTGTGTGTGTGTGTGTGTGTGTGTGTGTGTGTGTGTGTGCGCGCGCGCGCACACACACACACACACACACTTAGGAGGGTGGTGATGGGAAGAGGGAAGCCAGCTCTGTTCGCCATCTGCTTCAGTCATCTTGGAACCCCTTCTGACCCCGCCTGCGTTGGAATTTCTGACTCCACACACTCTGCTTTGACTCAGAATATAGAACCATTTCCTGACCACATGTTTCTTTTTATAGACACCAGCTTTTTATTGCCAGCTTCCTCCACTACGGGTCAAGATCGCTCCTCGCGGATCTTTCAACAATGCACCCGTGTTTGCGGGCTTTCTTTAACAGATTAACAGAGTTGGAAGGGACCTTGGAGGTCATCTAGTCCACCCCCCCGCCGCCCAAGCAGGAGACCCTACACCATTTCTGACAGATGGCAGTCCAGTCTCTTCTTGAAAGTCCCAAGTGATGAAGCTCCCACAACTTCCGAAGGGAACTTCTGCCTAACTGGTTGATTGTTCTCACTGTCAGAAAATTTCTCCCTATTTCCAGGTTCAATCTCTCCTTGTTCAGTTTCCATTTGTCTGGCCTTCAGGTGCTTTGGAGAATAACTTGGCTCCCTCCTCTCTGTGGCAGCCCCTCAAATATTGGAAGACTGCTCTCATTGCTCCCCTGGTCCTTCTCTTCCCTAGACTAACCATGCCCAGTTCCTGCAACTGTTCATCGAATGTTTCAGCCTCCAGTCCCCTAATCATCCTGGTTGCTCTTCTCTGCACTCTTTCTAGAATCTCAACATCTTTTTTACAGTGTGGTGACCAAAACTGGATGCAGGACTCTAGGTGTGGTCTTACTAAGGAGCAGGAGACCCTCCGTTCTCCTGTCCTCGGCCACAAGGCGGGGACCTTTGGCCATCAGCTGCCACCTACCCACTCCTCAGCCTCAGTGCCCTGATGTGAAAATTGCCTGCCCTGAGCATTAAAGAGAGTCCTCAAGTTACGGCTATTGTCTTGCAGCCCTAAATTGTTGCGATCATGACATGGATGAGTGCTGGGAACTCATGGTTTTAAGTCTCTTTTTTCCCCAGTGCCATCGCAACTTCAAACGGTCGCTAAATGAATGGTTGTCAATGGAGGGCAACCTGCACACTTTCTTTAGAAGCATGAAGCATGCACAAGATATGGTTGCAAGTTTTCGCAACCTGGAAAACCAGCCGAACTGATACTGCATTTAAATTTGCAACTGTTGACTCTTCCCCTGAAAATAATCATATATCATCATCGCATACTTTAAAGAACTCTCTTGTTCTTCCTGGTTGACCCAAAAAAATTATCTGCGAATAGAAGAACACGCTCAACTTGTTTTGTTTTTTCCTCTCTCTCCCTCCCTCTCTCTCTCTCTCTCTCTCTCTCCCTCTCTCTCTCTCTCTCCCTCCCTCTCTCTCTCTCTCTCTCTTTCTCTCTCTCCCTCCCTCTCTCTCTCTCCCTCCCTCTCTCTCTCTCTCTCTCTGCAGTGGCGCCTGTGATCTATTACTCTGTTCTAACCCCATGAAAGCAAAAACATAAAACAAACAAACAAAAAAAAAACACGGCTTGCAGGTTTGGGAAATATCTGTCTGTTCCACCTTGACTGGGCTTTGCAGAGAGCTGTATAGTTCGCTCGCCAACACTTTCCTTGGCGTGTGAAATGGAGACTTCTCTTTCGGTCTGGCTTCTGAAGAGAGTCCCGTCGCCGGTCCATTTTAATCTTCGTTTTTGTCGTTAGTTGCGAAGTCAGGTCCGACCCATCACGACCCCATGGACAACATTCCTCCAGGCCTTCCTGTCCTCTACCATCCTCTGGAATCCATTGAAGCTCAGGCCGACTGCTTAAGTGACTCCATCCAGACACCTCGTTCTCTGCCTTCTTCTTTTGCCCTCCATCTTTCCCAGCATTAGGCTCTTCTCCAGTGAGTCCATTTTAATCTAGGGATCTCGAATTGTGCGTTATTGTAGCTGTCCGTTGCGAGCGGACACAACGGAGGAGGCTTGGCCCAGCTCTCGGTTGGCCCATCTATGCAAGTCTGGTTAAGCTCAAAACATTTTGCAAGCTGCCATACGTGGCTTGCAACCCCTTCCCTGTGGTACTGTCAGAAAAAGTACGGGTGGGCGTATCTTGCTAAACTAGAAGGGTGGGTTATCTGAGCCTCTGTGGGTCATACATAGCCCCCCCAAAAAACCTCTCTTTGGGCTGCTGTTCCCCAAGTTGTTGCCAACCGCGACTGCCAAAAGAGCAAGAGTTCAATTCCTTGCTGATTTTTGAAACACAAAAGACCCAATGCTGCGTGTCAGCCTTAAATTAAGATCAGGGGTGGCTATGTTTGCACCCACAGGGGAAATCAGGGTTAGCCAAGCCATGGTTTATCCAATCGAATCAGTCGCCCGGGATTTGCGTCATCACTCATTGAGATGAAGTAAACGGACTTGCCGGGTGTGCCCATCACACACCTAGACACAAGCCGAAGGGAGGTCTTCTTTATAGGAAAGCCTAAATTCTGACACGGTGGCTCAGTGGCTAAGACGCTGAGCTTGTCGATCAGAAAGTTCACCGGTTCGAATCCCTAGCACCAGGCAATGGGGTGAGCTCCCGTGACTTGTCCCAGCTTCTGCCAACCTAGCAGTTCGAAAGCACGTAAAAAATGCAAGTAGAAAAATAGGGACCCCCTTTGGTGGGAAGGGAATAGCGTTTCCGTGCGCCTTTGGCGTTGAGTCATGCCGGCCACATGACCACAGAGACGTCTTCGGACAGTGCTGGCTCTTTGGCTTTGAAACGGAGATGAGCACCGCCCCCTAGAGTCGGGAACGACTAGCACATAGGTGCAAGGGGAACCTTTACCTTTACCTTTAAATCCTGATGGACAGATCATGTTTTCTTGATAGCAGCATAGAAATGGTTTATCATTAACCTCTCAATCAGGCAATTTTTGACTTCTTAATAGCAATAGCACTTAGACTTATATACGCTTATATATGCTTTTACAGCTCTCTCTAAACGGTTTACAGAGACACCCTCTTGCCCCCAACAATCTGGGTCCTCATTTTACCGACCTCGGAAGGATGGAAGGCTGAGTCGACCTTGAGCCGGTCAAGATTGAACTCCAGGCTGTGGGCAGAGTTAGCCTGCATTCTAACCATGGATGGATGGATGGATGGGAGGAGGGAGGAAAAGAAGGAAGGAAGGAAGGAAGGAAGGAAGGAAGGGGAAAAGGAAGAGCAAAGCAGTAGCAATGGCACTTAGACTTATATACCGCTTCACAGTGCTTTTACAGCCCACTCTAAACGGTTTACAGAGACAGCCTCTTGCCCGCAACAATCTGGGTCCCCATTTTACCGAATGAGGATGAATGACTGAGTCAACCTTGAGTCAGTCAGGATCAAACTCCAGGCTGTGGGCAGTCAGCCTGCAATTCCGCATTCTAACCACTGTGCCACCACAACTCTAATCTAGTTTACAGGCCTGAGATTTTCTTAATAGCCTCCCCTCTACATCCTAAACGCCTCATATATTGGAAGACTGCTATCCTGTCACCCCTAGCCCTTATTCTCATTAAACTAGACCCATCCAATTCCTGCAACCCAGTTCTTCGTAGGTTTTATCCTCCGCCCCACCCCCCCAATCGTCTTTCTTGCTCTTCTCTGCACTCTTCCTGGAGTCTCAACATCTTTTTTTAATATTGCAGGGAACAAAACTGGATGCAACAAAGACCCTATGATCTTAGGCGATGCCCCTTAAGCCCCGAACTCAAACCAGGTCATGCTTGGGGTGACATTCGCTCTCAGTTGGGGTCCCTGGCAGCTTGCTTGCACGCTCATTTGCACAACCAGCAGCCCAAAGCCTTTTTTGATCAAGATGGGGGGGGGGCGGGCAGGGGCGATCTCTGGCGAGTGCCAGTGTGTGCAGAAGCGTGTGGAACAGATGGAATGAGACACCCAGCGAGGGAAGCGTTCGCAGGAAGCAGGTTGGGAAGGAGGCTGGTACTCCGAAACCCTGGGGGGAGTCGAAATGAGGTCAGGATGAGTCACCGTAAACCTAAATTGCATCAACCCCGTTCTTCCAGCAAAGGGGAAAAGGAGAAACGTGTTACTAACCTGACTAAACAGAATGCAGAAATGTGCTTGACGGATTCCTTCCCTGGATGGATGGATGCAGGACAGGATGAGCTGAAAAGCAGAAAGGTTTCAAGGTTTTTTTTTGTTTTTGTTTTTTTTGTTTTTTTTGCTGGGTTTTTAAGCCTCTCTCAAGTGCAAGGGAGAATTCCCAATTGAGAACATAGAATAATAGGAGTTGGAAGGGACCCACGAGGTCTTCTAGTCCAACCCCCTGCTCAAATAGGAGACCCTATTCCACCCTGGGATGCAGTGGCTCAGTGGCTAAGACGCTGAGCTTGTCGATCGAAAGGTCGGCAGTTCAGCGGTTCGAATCCCTAGTGCCGCGTAACGGGGTGAGCTCCCATGACTTGTCTCAGCTTCTGCCAACCTAGCAGTTCGAAAGCAGGTAAAAAATGCAAGTAGAAAAATAGGGACCCCCTTTGGTGGGAAGGGAACAGTGTTCTGTGCACCTTTGGCGTTGAGTCATGCCGGCCACAGGACCACGGAGACGTCTTCGGACAGCGCTGGCTCTTCGCTTTGAAACGGAGATGAGCACCGCCCCCTAGAGTCGGGAATGACCAGCACATATGCGCGAGGGGAATCTTTACCTTTACCTTTAACTACTAATGAGCTGGTTAAGATTAACTTAAGCAGGCTTTGCAAATAGGACTTGTAAACACCATCAATTCTTGTAGAATTGCAGAAGCTTTTGAAATAGGTTTTATTTTATTTTATTTTATTTTAAAGGGGAACCTTTACCTTTACTTTAATTCCATCCTGGACAAGTGGATATCCAGTCTCTTCTTGAAAACTTCCACTGATAGAGTCACCTCCTTAAAAACATCCCATTTACCTGAACAGCTTCTGTGACCTGGCAGCTTCCAGCTCCACAGGAGTTGTCAGCTACCCAGTTCTGGTAGCTCTTTGCTGATTAGGTGTTAAAAGCAGTTTTCTGCAGATGGGCAAACGTCCTTCCCCAGCTGCTATTTAGATGGCAAAAAAGGTCTGTTGCCCTAGACTGCCATGTGCTGGAAACCTTCAGCCTGCCATACCGGAAGGCCCACGGACGAGCGGGTAGAGTTGCAATGCAAATAATAATAATAATAATTATTATTATTATTATTATATGGATCATTTCTCATGCTGGTCAGGTGAGTTGCAGCCTTGCCAGGGATACAGTGTTTAAAACCGCAAACACGTGCACAGCCAGACGTCAATGGATCGTTTCGTAGAAACACTTGTGGGGCAACATTGGGCTGTGAGAGCTCTAAATCAGGGTGGCCTACTCGCTTCTCCCATTTATTGATTTGCATTTGCATTAAGAGAAGGATAGAATCGAGATCACATGAAGAATTAGTACCGCTTTATATGAAGCCTTAGCAAGACCGCGCGTGGAGTATTGTTTCCAGTTTTGGTCACCACAATATATATATATGAAAAAAAAAAGAGATTGAGATTCTAGAAAGAGTGCAGAGAAGATGATTAGGGGACTGGAAGATCAAACCAGGGGTAAAATGCTCCCAGTTCGGACTGGATCGCCCGATCCGGTAGCGATGGTGGCGGGTGGTTTGGAGAACCGGTAGCAAAAATCCCTGCACCCCCCGCTCCCATGCCTAGCTGAGCCACACGGTCATCAGAGGCTGTTTTTTTTTACTTTTAAAAGCGTTTTTTTCTGCAACCTCTTCAGCCGAAGAGGTTGTAGGGGAAAAAAAATGCCTTTAAAAGCTTCTGACGATCCCAGCTGAGTTGCCTGATCGTCAGAGGCTTTTAAAAGCATTTTTTTCTGCAGCCCCGAAGAGGTTGTAGAAAAAAATGCTTTTAAAAGTTAAAAAAAAAAGTTGGCCACGCCCACCCAGCCACATTACTCCTCCCTCCCACCAAGCCACGCCCACAGAATCGGTAGTAACAAATTTTAGATTTCACCCCTGGGAGGGGGTCTTAAGATGGCTGAGGTTGAGATATAGTGTGTCAAACCCTAATGATTTTGGGGCGATTCTGGCAGCTGCTCTCTCTCTCTCTGTGTGTGTATGTGTGTGTGTGTGTGTGTTTTCAGCCCTTGTGGTTTGCAAAGGTTTAGTGGGATGTGTGGACCCAGCCAATTGTGGCTTCTTGGTTCTGTGTCTAAGCAAATCCGTACTATTGTCATGCGGGCAGAACTCCTAAATCTTTCCAAACCAGCAACCACCGCTACGTCACATGCCAGTGAGTGCCAGCAGTCTGGGAGATCGCCCCACCAGCGAAAGCAGAAGGAATGTTGTCTGGCACCGCTTTCTCTGCGCGGTCGGCCAAATTTTAATTTCTCCTGAAAGAATTGCCTGCTGCTGCTTGCGACTCGCTTCGCTCTCTTTCTGCATGGTTCCTCCAAGACTCTTGGAGCCACGAAGCACCCAGAAACCTGCTTCTTACACCGCCTGGATTTATAAACTGGGATTTTCCTGCAGGTGCTTTTTCTCAGCATAGACAGAATCCAGAGTTAGAAGGGACCTTAGAGGTCTTCTAGTCCAACTCCCTACTTAAACAGGTGACTGAATATTATTCTAGACAAATGGCTGTACGATCTTCTTAAAAACCTCCAGTGATGGAGCACCGAGAATTTCTGGAGGCAAGTCATTCCTCTGGTTAATTGTTCTCACTGTCAGGAAATTTCTTCTTAGTTCTAGGATCTCTCTGGGTCTCTCCTTGATAAGTTTCTACCTCTTACTTCTTCTTGTGCCTTCAGGTGCTTTGGAGAACACGTTGACCTCCTCTTCTTTGTGGCAGCTCCTCCAGTATGGAAGACTGCTATCATGTCACCCTTAGTCCTTCTCTTTGTTAGACTACACATATCCAGTCCCTGCAACTGTTCATTGTACATTTTAGCCGCCAGTCCTCTTATCATCTTTGTTGCTCTTCTCTGCACCCTTTCTAGAGTTCCGACATATTTTTGGTATCATGGAGATCAGAATTGAATGCAATATTCCAAGTGTGGTCTGACCAATGCGGTATAAAGCGGCACTAACGCTTTACGTGATTTTGATACTACCCTGTTTCCATGAAAATAGGACCCAACCGGAAAATAAGCCCTAGCGTGATTTTTTTCAGGATGCTTGTAATATAAGCCCTACCCCCAAAATAAGCCCCAGTTAAGATTGTCAGCCAGATGGATGCATTTAGTATTGTATTTCCCCCATAATAAGATCTAACCAGAAAATAAGCCCTAATGCGTGTTTTGGAGCCAAAAATTAAGATAAGACCCAGTCTTATTTTCAGAGAAACATGGTATTCCTCCATCGATATAGGCGGATTTCTGAATACAATTTCTGATTTGCCATTCAGGGAGTCGGGCAGTGGTGGGTTGCCCCTGTTTCGGACCAGTTTGAAAGAACCGGTTATCAGACTGCGATGCTATCTCAAAATTAAATGAATTTCCAAACTGCCAATCTTTAAGGAAATCTTTCTTTAATTGAGCACAGCCTCCGGATCATGACTCCGTGCGGACAAGACTGACCTTTTGCCCCCCCAATCCCTCCCTTTCCGATCCCCAAATCTCTGCTTTTCATTGGCTATCTTCCAAGTCATTCTTCAGACTTCTTTTCACGTCATTCCCCAGGAATGTGCCCGCTCCCCTCATTTCCACGACAACCCAACTTCAAAGGGATTTAACAGGCAAAAGTTCCAGAGTTTATCTCTCGCTCTCCTCTGCTCTCCATGCCAGCGTTGAAACGCTGACACAGGTAGTAAAACTGGCGAGAGGCCCTGCGCATCGCCCCGGATGTCATCATCGGCGATCTGCGCATGCGGTCCCGTTGCAAACCGGTAGTAAAGGTAAGTAGAACCCACACCTGGAGTCAAGTCAATGTGCCAAGCTGCCATTTCTATTTAACACGAGCAGGAAAAAGCTGGAGTGGGACCAACATCTGTGGACAAAGCAGACCCAAGAAGCCAACATTGGCCATGACCTCTGGCTTTTCATTTCCTGTGCCACGATACAAACTATAAAAACACTATCAAATAACCATCACTGGAGGAAGCAGGAACTCGGCAGACAGGCCTTGCATTGAATATTCCAGAATAAGATGTTTCTTGTTGAAAAATGCTGGATGAGGGGAAAACGAGGAAAAGAAGTTCTTTATGTCTACGGTTAAATTCGGCTGTTTTGTCTGTGGTTCAGATTTCTTACTGTACTGTTTCCCCCCGCCACACACAAAAACTTACAGCATTCATACAATCTGGCAGCTGTCAGTTGAATGCAACCCAGTCCTTGCAAATCATGGGACTATTTTTGGATATCAGTAACACATAAAATGTCCTCCCTTCCTCACATGAAGGCCAACGTGGTACATGCCCAATTAATAATTGGAACTTGTATACATAGCTTGTTTTGCCCTCGACAAAGTGAAACGGTATATAGGCTATCAGCAGCTGCAAGAATACAACAGGTGCATTTTCTCAGCATCGAGACTGGGCAAACCGAATAGGTTTAGAAAGGACAGAGCTATGGGAAAATGTTCAGTTTGCTGCATGTAAATAAAACTCCGCTACTTTTTTTCTGGAGATGAGAAAGATGATAGTCTCCAAGGTGCTTTTTGCAGGTTCCCCTGTCCCCCCCCCCCACTGGACTTTCGTGGTTTTTTTCCTTGAAGACGTTTCGCTTCTCATCCAAGAACCTTCTGACTGAACTGAAGAAGCTTCTTGGATGAGAAGCGAAACGTCTTCAAGGAAAAACACCGAGAAAGTCCAGTTGCCTCTTTTAAAAAGCACCTTTGGGACAACCGTGACCTGGATGACTGCGTTGTATTCTGCCAGCAGCCTGAGGAGCTGGCAGCGGAGTCGGACAGCGATGAGGCTGAGGAAGAGCATGGGCCAGTCCTGGAGGCTGGGGAAGGCCTGGATGTGGGCTCTGTGTCAGAGGCAGAGGCAGAGATGGGGCCAGGGCCAGGGAGTGAGGTGCGGACTCCGGAGCCTCCAGAGGCTGACAGTAGAGAGGCAGAGGAACAGGAGGAGCCTGTTCCTAGTGCACGTATAAGAAGAGCTGCCAGAAGGCAGGAGCAGCTAAAGCAAAGAGGACGACTCAGGAGTAAAGCCAAGAGATGATTGGCCCCTCCCAGAAGGCTTAAAAGACCAGCAACGGCTCTCGGGCTCTTTGCCGGAAAACAACGTTGATAGTCTTGCTGCACTTATCTCTGGTCAGCGTCTTCTGCTTCTGAACTATTGCCAAGAGAAGCCTTTGGCAGTTTGCCTAATTATACCAAGGTCGGTGATAAACTGAGGAATGGTGTTTTGAAGAATTTGCTTTAATTTAGTTTGGACTACGCTGAGAATTGGAGAGTTGCAGGAACTGGGTAGATAATTTAATGAAAAGAAGGACTAGGGATGACATGATAGCAGTATTTCAGTATTTGAGGAGCTGCCCCAAAGAAGAGGGGGTCCACCTATTCTCCAAAGCACCTGAAGGCAGGACAAGAAGTAATGGATGGAAACCAGTGGTGAAATCCAAATTTTTTTACTACCGGTTCTGTGGGCGTGGCTTGGTGGGCATGGCTTGGGAAGGATACTGTAAAAACTCCATTCCCACCCCACTCCTGGGGGAAGAATATTGAAAAATCTCCATTCCCACCCCACTCTGAGGCCAGCCAAAGGTGGCATTCTCCGAATTACTCAAAATCTCCGCTACTGGTTCTCCAAACTACTCAACATTTCTGCTAGTGGTTCTCCAGAACCTGTCAGAACCTGCTGGATTTCACCCCTGTTGGAAACTTATCAAGGTGAGTTTCAATCTAGAATTAAGGAGAAATTTCCTGACAGAACAATTGACTTGTGTCCAGAAGTTATGGATGCTCCACAACTGAAGGTTTGCAAGAAGAGTATATTGTCGGGTATATTATAGGATCTCCTGCTTCAGCAGGGGGCTGGACTAGAAGACCTCCAAGATCCCTTTGAACTCTGTTATTCTATATTCTGATAGGTTCTTATCCTTCCCCACAATTTTTTCTCCCAAGAGAATGAAATGAAATTCAATGGAAAGCAAGACATGTTGGATCAGGGCCAACTGTTGGAAAATAAACAGACTTCTTTCTTACTCCATCCGAGTCTGTCCTTTTTATACACACAGAAAGAGAGAAAAAAAGCTTGGATCATGAGTCATTTCTTGAATAATTGCATTATTGCAAATGGAAGGCTGTCCACCGAGTCCAATTTTTCACAGTGGGCTAATAGTTGAAAAGCTCCGGAGAAATAATAAAATTGGAGAGAACTGTTTTCTCTAATACCTCCCTCCCTCCCTTTAAAGCTTTGAGAAATAGCCTTTTTTTTCCCCGCTAGAAAAGGAAATCGAACAGGCCAGGGGGGGGCCCTGCAAATTAAAACAAAGTTTTCTGTTGCATCCAAAGCTCCATTTGAGCCATGCGTTAAGATGGCCGAGTCTAATCTCGGTTAGACATTTGTGGGCTGGCCATGCTGGGTGAACTGAGGCGGTTTGGTTAACTAGAGTTAGAGTCCCTTAGATGACTTGAGCACTCGCTATAGAAATTGAATGGATGGATGAATAAATATATACCGTATTTTTCGGAGTATAAGACGCTCCGGACTATAAGACGCACCTACCTTTTTTGGTGAGGAAAACGAGAAAAAGAAATCTGCCTCTGCCTCCCAGCAATTTTGCCTCATTGCAGCAAACAGCATGCTTTACTTTCATTTTCGTTTTCAGCGTAGCTTGATTAGCACAAGGAGAAAAAAAAATCTGCTCCCAGCAATTTACCTCCTTGCAGCAAGCAGCAGAGGCCCGTACAGCAATAGGCAATGGCAATCCCTGCAGCCTGAAAGAGCTGAGAGTCGGGAGGCCGATCCAACCGACAATCAGCTGCTTGTGCTAATCAGGCTGTGCTGAAGCTGAAATGGGCCGTTTCTTTTGGCTGCTTGCTGCAAGGAGGAAAATTGCTGGGAGGCAGAGGCCAAAGGGTGGAGGGCAGTGGGTGGGTGGGGCTACATTCGGTGTATAAAACGCACCCAAATTTTCACCCCCTTTTAGGGGGGAAAAAGGTCCATCTTATACTCTGAAAAATATGATATATATTTTAAATCAGTCTTTTATGCCAGTTGGAACATAGAATCATAGGGTTAAAAGGGACCTCAGAGGTCTTCCAAACCCACCCCTTGCCCAAGGCAGGACACCTTATAGAAACCTGATACCAATGGTTGTCCAATCTCTTCTTGAAAACCTCCAGTGATGGAGTCCCCACAACTCCAGAAGGCAAGCTATGACACTGATTGTTCCCACAATCAGAAAATTTCTGTTTAGTTCTAGGTGCGGGAAGTTCCCCTCCATTGCTTCTTGTCCTGCCTGCGGGTGCTTTGGAGAATAAATCAACTTCCTCTTCTCTGTGACAGGCCATCAAGAACTAAAAGACTACTATCGCATCATCCCTAGTTCTTCTCTTCGTTAGACTAGACAAACCCAGTTCCCATAATCGTTCATTGTATGTCTTAGCCTCCAGCCTCTTAATAATTTTTTTCTTCTTCTCTGCACATTTTCCAGGATTTTAGATACTTTTCTGTATTATGACTAGAACTGCACACAGTATTCCAAGTGTGGTTTCATCAGTGCAGTATAGAGCAGTATTAATTCAGTAAAGATAAAAAGGTTCCCCTCGCATATATGTGCCAGTCATTTCCGACTCTAGGGGGCAGTGCTCATCTCCGTTTCAAAGCCAAAGAGCCAGCGCTGTCCGAAGACGTCTCCGTGGTCATGTGGCCGGTATGACTCAATGCCAAAGGCGCACGGAAACGCTGTTCCCTTCCCACCAAAGGTGGTCCATATTTTTCTACTTGCATTTTTTACCTGCTTTCGAACTGCTAGGTTGGCAGAAGCTGGGGCAAGTCACGGGAGCTCCCCCCGTTACACGGCGCTAGGGATTCGAACTGCTGAACTGCTGACCTTTCGATCGTCAAGCTCAGCATCTTAGCCACTGAGCCACCGCGTCCCCTTAATTCAGTAAACCAGGTTAAATGGACAGTACAAACCCAGCATTGAATTTTATTTCTAATCTCACTAAAACCTCACCACTCTAAGTTTAACAACTTGGTGATTCACAGGGGGATTGGAATATGAAAAAGAAGATAACCCTTGATATCCTCCCCCCCCCCAACCAATCCTTGCCAATGTGTGAGTATTATGTTTTAGCATATTTATAAATGTTGCATTCTGTATAGCAATGGGGATTTTTTTTTCCCTTTAAAAAAATGGATCTCTTCCTTCATTCTAATTTCATATGGAAATGCTTGGTATATTATCATGGAGTCCTGGAAGGGGTTTATATCAACAATTATAATAATAACAATAATTTTTAACATCGTTTAAAAATTTCTGGCACTGTTGGATTGGAAAAAAAGGAAAATACGAGGAAGGTGGGCAGATGGAGAAAATGAATCACTAAGGAAAGCTAAGGCAGACATAGCCAGGGGTAAGTCAGGGAATGAAAAATTATGTGAGATCGGGATATAATTTTTAATTTTTCTAAGCAGGCGTCTGCTCAGTCCTAAAGTTCAGGGAATGTTAATTCAGCCCAGAAGGAAAGACAAGGCTTCAAATCTGTGAGTTATCCAAAGATTTTGTTTTGGTGCCTTTGAGACAATGTTGACTGCTGACGAATGCCTGGACTAGTCCTTGTGGTTTTCTTGGCAATGTTTTCTGAAATCATTTGCCCTTGCCTTCTTCTTCCTAGGGCTGAGGAAGATGGATTGCTCCAAGAACAATACATGAGCACACAATAGATACAAACTTAAGGTGAACCGCTCCAAACTAGATTGCAGAAAATTTTGAGTTCAGCAACAGAGTGGTTAATGCTTGGAATGCATTACCTGACTCTGTGGTTTCTTCCCCAAAACCCCAAAACTTTAACCTTAGAGCAGAGGTCAGCAACCTGCAGCTCTGGAGCCGCATGTGGCTCTTTCACCCCTCTGCTGTGGCTCCCTGTCACTCAAACTATACGTCACAACTACCAATGTGTGACACTCACTGGCACTCGATTGATTGAGCTTTTCAACTGCCCCCCCCTCCTCCGGTAGGCCAACCATAGATAAATCCAAGAAAAGAAGTTTCAGAAGAAAAGAGAACATTTAATTCAACTACTTATGCTAGTTTTGTGGCCGCTCAAGAAATAGTCAGGTACAGGAAGGGTTTTGTGCAGTGGTGAAATCTAAAATTTGTTACTACCGGTTCTGTGGGCGTGGCTTGGGGGGGTGTAATGTGACTGGGTAGGCGTGGCCAATTTTTTTTTATTTTTTGGCGAAGAGGTTGTAAAAAAATGCTTTCAAAAGGCTCTGACAATCCCAGCTGAGTTGCCTGATAGGCAGAGACTTTTTTTCTTTTAAATCCTCTGACGATCAGGCAACTCAGCTTGGATCGTCAGACGCATTTAAAAGAAAAAAAGGGTTTTTTTTTTCTTTTAAAAGCCTTTGGGGATCCCAGCTGAGCTGCGTGATCATCAGAGGCTGTTTTTTTTAACTTTTAAAAACATTTTTTCAGTTGAAGAGGTTGTAGAAAAAATGCTTTTAAAAGTAAAAAAAAAAGCCTCTGATGATTGTGCGGCTCAGCTGGACATGGGGGGGGGGCAGGGATTTTTGCTACCAGTTCTCCGAACCACCCGCCGCCATTGCTACCGGATCGGGCGATCCGGTCCGAACCGGGAGCATTTCACTTCTGGTTTTGTGGCTCCCTGTGTTTTTTTTTCTGTGGGAAAGGAGTCCAAATGGCTCTTTGAGTGTTTAAGGTTGCAGACCCCTGCCTTAGACTGTCTACTGTAGACCTCACCCCATTCCTAAGAGGTCTGTAAGGGGCGTGCATAAGCGCACCAGCCTGCCTACCGCCCCTGTCCTAATGTCCCCTTTTATTCATATCCATTTCACGCATTCATAATCATGTTTATACATTTCATCACATTTATACTCTTATCTGTAATCTTATATATGCTTGACAAAATAAATAAATAAAATAAAAATAATTTTTTTAAAAAAATAAGATGACTTCCAGTACTTGAGGGGCTGCCACAAAGAAGGGGGGAGGGGAGGGGCAGGGGCAACCTATTCTCCAAAACACCTGAGGGCAGGACAAGAAATGGATGGAAACTAATCAAGAACTGATGGGGTGAAGTACCATCTGTACGCTGACGACACCCAGCTGTACATCTCCACCCCGGACCACCCCAACGATGCCCTTGAAGTGATGTCCCAGTGCCTGGAGGCCGTACGGATCTGGATGGGGAGAAACGGGCTCAGGCTCAACCCATCCAAGACCGAGTGGCTGTGGTTTCCGACGTCCCGATATAGTCAGCTGGCGCCATCACTGGCTATTGCGGGCGAATCATTGGCCCCCACGGAAAGGGCTCATAACTTGGGCGTCCTCCTGGATTCGCGGCTGTCTTTAGAAGAGCACTTGACGGCCGTGACCGGGAGGATTTTTCATCAGGTTCGCCTGATTCGCCAGTTGCGTCCCTTTCTAGATTGGGACTCGTTACGCACAGTCACTCATGCCCTCGTCACCTCTCGTCTGGACTATTGTAACGCTCTCTACATGGGGCTCCCCTTGAGGTGCACCCGGAGGCTCCAACTGGCGCAGAGTGCGGCCGCGCGGGTGGTTATGGGAGCAGCGTGGAGCTCCCATGTAACACCTCTCCTGCGTGAGCTGCACTGGCTCCCGGTGGTCTTCCGGGTGCGCTTCAAGGTTCTGGTTACCACCTTTAAAGCGCTCCATGGCTTAGGACCTGGTTACTTACGGGACCGCCTACTACCATCAATAGCCTCCCACCGACCAGTACGCTCCCATAGAGAGGGGCTCCTCCAGGTGCCGTCGGCCAAACAATGTCGGCTGTCGGCCCCTAGGGGGAGAGCCTTCTCTGTGGGGGCACTGACGATCTGGAATGAGCTCCCCCCAGAGATACGGAGGATTCCGGATCTGCACACCTTCCGCCGCGTGCTGAAGACTCTTTTATTTCATCAAGCTGGCCTCGCCTAAATCTTCTCCCTTTTAAGTGTAAATTTTAAATTTTTACTGTATTTTAAAATATGGGTATTTTAAATTATGGGTATCAATTCAGCCAAATTTATTTAATTCATTTTATTCGATTTTAAATTTTGTATATGTATGTGTTTTATTTCATGGCTGTTCACCGCCCTGAGTCCTTCGGGAGTAGGGCGGTATAGAAATTCAATAAAATAAATAAATAAATAAATAAATAAGAGCAGCAATCTAGAACTAAGGAGAAATGTCCTGACGGTTAGAACAATTAATCAGTGGAAGAACTTGCCTTCAAGAAGTTGTAGGGGCTCCATCACTGGAGGTTTTCAAGAACAGACGGGACAGCCACTTGTCTGACATGATATAGAGTCTCGTGCTGGAGCAGGGCGTTGGATTAGAAGCAGTGGTGAAATCCAATTTTTTTTACTACTGGTTCTGTGGGCGTGGCTTGGTAGGCATGGCTTGGTGGGCGTGGCAGGGGAAGGATACTGCAAAATCCCCATTCGCTCCCCACTCCTGGGGGAAGGATATTGCAAAATCTCCATTCCCTCCCCACTCCTAGGGGGAGGATACTGCAAAATCTCCATTCCCTCCCCACTCCTAGGGGGAGGATATTGCAAAATCTCCATTCCCTTCCCCACTCCTAGGGGGAAGGATATTGCAAAATCTCCATTCCCTCCCCACTCCTAGGAGGAGGATACTGCAAAATCTCCATTCCCTCCCCACTCCTAGGGGGAGGATACTGCAAAATCTCCATTCCCTCCCCACTCCTAGGGGGAGGATATTGCAAAATCTCCATTCCCTTCCCCACTCCTAGGGGGAAGGATATTGCAAAATCTCCATTCCCTTCCCCACTCCTAGGGGGAAGGATATTGCAAAATCTCCATTCCCTCCCCACTCCTAGGGGGAGGATACTGCAAAATCTCCATTCCCTCCCCACTCTGGGGCCAGCCAGAGGGGGTATTTGCCGGTTCTCCGAACTACTCAAAATTTCCGCTACCGGATCTCCAGAACCTGTCAGAACCTGCTGGATTTCACCCGATTAGAAGACTTCCAAGGTCCCATCCAACATGAATACACCATCTTCACAAGTAGTCCTCGATTTTACAACCATTCATTTAGTGACCATTCAAAGTTACAACGGGAACTCCAAAAAGTGACTTATGACCCTTTTTCGCACTTACAACTGTTGCAGCATTCCCCCATGGTCAAGCGATCAAAATTTGGGTGATGGGCAACTGGTTCGTATTTATGACCATTGCAGTGTTATGTCGTCCGTTTTCGCCACCTTCTGATAAGCGAAGTCAATGGGGGAGCCAGATTTGCTTAACGACCGTGTGACTAACTTAACAACTGCAGGGATTCCCTTAAGCGCTGTGACAATAATGGTCAATGAACTGGGCAAAACTCACTTGATTGTCTTGGTTAGCAACGGAAATTTGGGGCTCGGTTGGGGTCGTAAGTTGAGGACCTCCCTGTGTTGCCAGAGTGTAGTCACCAAATCTTGCAAACAGAGACGTGCTGAAGGCAACTCCTTGTCTTGCAAAGCTACTGATTTTATTTTTGTATAACCCGCAGCTGCTAAAAGCATGAGATCAGAGAAAATCTTTTTTCAGGTCAGCTGAGATGCTCAAGAGCTAAGGGAACCCTAGAGATTTGTGGGTTTAAAAGATATGTATGTATGTGTGTATGTGTGTGTGTGTGTGTGTGTGTGTGTGTGTGTGTGTATATATATATATATATATATATATATATATATATATATATATATATATATATATATATATTTGTATTCTATCTCTGTCACATCTGCTCTAGTTTTGAGGCCCCTTTGCAAGGAGGTACCTTTAAGACAGCTTGAATGTACTTAGCAAGCTGAATTTGTTCAGATCGATCCAAGGGGAATAATTTTTCCACCCTGTCTGGCCGCATTTTTTTTTTTGCGTCTGTTTTTTTCCCCCCTCTCCCATTCATCCTATTATCTGATTCCCCTTTGAAGTCACTCCCGATGTCTTGATGTCTTTGTTAAGACTAAATGTCAAGAATATGTCTAATTTCCTCAAATCTGGAAATGGTACAAAGAAGTAGGAGAGCTCTAATCATAAAATCTGTAAGAAAACCCCTTGTGTCTGCCTTGAAAGATATATTTTTTTTTTCATTAAGACCAGAGACTGTTAGTCTAGAAAGCAGAGGCATCTTGATGGTTCATTTTCCTGGAAATGACAATTTAAAAGCAAAAGATTCTTGCTCACACACAGCGTAACACCCACAAATGCAGATCGTCTGGGTTATAAATCTTTATCTCCACCCATTTTCCTTCCCTCCCCCTCTGCCAGGAAGAAATCCTATTTGTTCAATCGGAGGTAAGGAGAAGGTTGAATCAGGATGATTTAGAATAATTAGTCAGTTTTTTTTATTTATTTATTTTTAAATCCCAGTAGAATAAAAATAGCAGCATCCCTGCCATGGGAAAGCAAGCAAAATATTTTCATATTCAGAGAAGCAAGGAATTATCTGAATGTACCAAGGGGTCTGTGAAATGCGTTCAGTATAATTTTAACATTCCGATTGATTTGAAAATCAAGAGAGTTGAATTTGGACATCCAGACCGAATCTCCAAATCAGAGCTGAATTGATTTTAGGGAGAGTTGGGCTATGAAAGGCAGTCAGTTGTACTTAATGGCTCCAACAGAACTCATCAATTTGATTCAGCTGTTCCAGTCGGTGCTCCCGATTGATCAAAATTATTCTCAATCCATTTGGAGAGGATGGACAGTTACGCAATTTTAATCTCTGCCTGGGAATTTTGTGGCAGCCACATTTGTTCAGTTGTAAAAGTCAAGTAGAGATGATCCAGTGGAGTCTTGGGGGAGGAGTCAAAAATGTCCAGATCAATGTTAAAAGGGAGGGTGGGGCTTTGATCACATGATTATGGCCACCATCTTTATTTTTTCTGACCCAGTCTTTGCAGACCCCTTTGGGATAATCCATGGAGGAGAACAGCAGGAGGCCACGGATTTAAACCTTCCCCTTTTCAATACAGGTTCCAAAATCTCAGCTGTCAAAATGTTGGGATGTTGATAGAGCGTAAGCAGGATTTGCTTAACAACTGCATGAGTCACTTAACAACCACAGTGATTTGCTTAACAGCGAAGAGAGAAAAAAGTTGTAAAATCGGCTATGACTCACTCAAACCGCCTTGCTTAGCAATGGAATTTCTGGTCTCAACTGTGCTTGTAAACCAAGGATTACTTGTAGTAACAGCAATAGCACTTAGATTTATATACTGCTTCACAGTGCTTTACAGCCCCTTCTAAACTGTTTATAGAATCAGCTATTGCCCCCAACAATCTGGGTCCTCATTTTACCAACCTCGGAAAGATGGAAGGCTGAGTCAACCTGGAGCCGGTGAGATTCGAACTGCCGAACTTCTGGCAGCCAGCAGTCAGTAGAGTTAGCCTGCAATACTGTATTCTAACCATTGTGCCACCAGGGCTCCTATTTGTCTGCCTACCTGACTGTTATCTATCATCTATATCTGTCTGTCCGCCCATCCATCCATCCATCCATCTATCCATCCATCCATCCGTCCGTCTATCATTTATTTATCTATCACTAAAGCAATAGCACTTAGACTTATATACCACTTCACAGTGCTTTCCAGCCCTCTCTAAATGGTTTACAAAGTCAGCATATTGCCCCCCAAAATCCGGGTCCTCATTTTACTGATCTCAGAAGGATGGAAGGCTGAATCAACCTTGAGCCGGTCAGGATTCAACTGCTGGCAGTCAGCAGAAGTAGCCTGCAATACTGCATTTTAACCACTGTGCTACCACGGCACTTACATGGTGGCGCAGTAGTTAGAATGCAGTATTACAGGCTACTACTGTTGAAACAGGGACGAGGTGGCTCAGTGGCTAAGACGCTGAGCTTGTCAATCGAAAGGTCGGCAGTTCAAAGGTTCGAATCCCTAGCATCGCGTAATGGGGTGAGCTCCTGTTACTTGTCCCAGCTTCTGCCAACCTAGCAGTTTGAAAGCACGTAAACAATGCAAGTAGAAAAACAGGGACCACCTTTGGTGGGAAGGTAACAGCGTTCCGTGCGCCTTTGGCATTTAGTCATGCCAGCCACATGACCACAGAGACGTTTTCGGACAGCGCTGGCTCTTTGGCTTTGAAACGGAGATGAGCACCGCCCCCTAGAGTCGGGAGCGAGTAGCACATATGTGCGAGGGGAACCTTTACCTTTTACCATTGAAACAAACCTTTTTGTATATTTTTCTCTTACCTTGTCTACAAGATTTCAGCCAAAAGGTGAACAACTCCTGTTGTTCTATGTCTGTTCTAATTTACTACAACTTCAGATTGCTATTTTGGGATGAAAATATTTCAAGTTGGCTTCATTTTGGTGTTAGGATTCCCCAAGTGGATAAAAAAAAAACACAAGCCCTTCATTGTGAACTTCTCCCCTGTAGAAAGGTTGTCATTTCAGATCTCCTCTTTCTCCTAAGAACTGGCCTTCCACAAAATGTGAGATTCTCTCGGATTCTGTGAATGAACTAATGGAATGACTAGACTTTCTCGGCCACTACAGAAATAATGACCCATAAGCTGATAGCCTCCCAGCTGTTAATTAACAGAGTGGTGTGCAATTACTCCAAGAAACCGAACAGATATCAATGGAGCAAACTTTAATTAAAATGTACATCTGGTCAAATGAAATAGTGCTGAAACATTTTTTTTCCATTGTACTCCAAAGCCAGGCAGCCAGAAAGAGGGGTTAAACCCCCAACCTTTCCCCTGCCTTAATATTGCCCAGATGTTTGCTGCAGCTGAAACATGAAATGAGAGCAATACTGTCTCCAGAATGCATCTATAACAACATAGAAGAACAGGGAATTTGAGATCTATCTCCATCTCCAACTTTCTCTTTCCATCCATCCATCCATGGATGGGGAGAGAGAAAGAGATGGGGGGAGAGAGAGAGAGAGAGAGAGAAAGAAAGATGGACCATGTTACTAACTTAATATCTGCAACGATTCACTTAACAACTGTGGCAAGAAAAGTTGTAAAATGGGGCATAACTCAATGAATGTTTCACTTGGCTGCAGAAATTTTGGGCTCAATGGTGGTCGTAGGTTGAGGACTACACCGACCATCTATACTGAAGTGGCTCACGATGGCTTACAACACAATAAAAGCAAGAATATGAAAACATTAAATACATTAAAAATAACAGGCTAAAACTAGGAACCAGGTATACAAGCGGCATGGAAAAGGGATTTTCTTTCTTAGACTACCAAGCACCTCCAAGCACAGATTCTCTTTCCCCTGGTCCACAAAAGTTCTCGGGGCCAAACATTCTCTCCCAGCCCTGCCTACCTCACAGGGCTGTTGTTACAAATGAAACACATGAGGCAAGAAGTGTTAAGCACAGTATCTGGAGCTCTTGAAGGACAGGGAGGGATTGACATACACCTTACAAATAAGTGAATCATCAGAGAGCGATCATTTTCCGTAACTGCTTAAATTAATGCAAAGATATAAACTAGTCATCCATATATAATCTTGCATATAAATGAGACTTTATAACCACAACAGGAACTGGATGCCCACTAGTCTTGAGTTAGTGCAAGAGAAAGTTAGAGGAATGTGATTAAGAGAAAAAAGTGGCAAAGGAGTAAAACAGGTTGAGATGGAATAAAGAAGGAAATACTGAATGGTAAGAAGGACGAAAAAAAAAAAAAGGAACAGCAAAAGGAAAAGGACTTGGAAGATCTGAAGAAAATGTGCAACTCTCAACCCCGAAACAAACAAACACAAGACTCTAATTCTAAGGAATTAAAATTGCAAAGAAAAAGAAACAAGAAAAGGTGTAACATTGTTATGTTCATGGCCTATGTTACAAAATGACATGAAAATATCCTGCATGACAATGATACAACATGGCCAATGTTACAAAATGATTCCCTTTTAGGCATCCAACAAGCCATTGAAATTAATTAAGAAGAGATTCAACCTAAGAGAAATGTCCTGACAGTGAGAACAATTAATCAATGGAACGGCTTGCCACCAGAAGTTGTTAAGTGCCCCAATCCTGGAAGTTTTTCAAGAATAGACTAGTAGACAGCCACTTTTCTGGGAAGGTAGAGTTTCTTGCTTGAGTAGGAGGTTGGACTAGAAGACCTCTGAGATCCCTTCCAGCCCTATTATGGTTTTATGCTGATTGTCAGGATTTGACTTAGTGGGTTGCTTGAATCCAAACACGGTTAGGATTTATGGCTTTGCCTGCGTGAACTGTTTTTAATTTGAATCAAGTTAAGTCAGTGATGGTACAGCAGAATTAGCCCATTGTGTGAACAGGATAGGGTCCTCTATGTCCTTCGGCCAGCTATTCACAATACATTAGGCTGAAAGATGGCTAGCTGATTGAAGGTTCAGCGTATTGTGTGAACTCAAGCAATTGGATCACATGAACAAGCCAAGATGGAATTCGTTGTGTTTTAGCATGTAAATGCAGAGGCAAGTCATCCACCTTCTGAAGCTGCTTACCAGCCCTGGATTTTGGATTAACTGCCTGTTGTGTCCCCCCCACCACCCGCGAGCTTGGTGCTCTTTAATCATGGAGGGGCTACAATTCCCATGCTGTCCTCAAAATTGTGTCATCCTGTGAATGTGGAGGGCAGCGACTGCAGAAAGGTAGAACTGTTCTTTTGGAGCAGGGAGAAACCCCATATTGTTAATCCCGCTGTTCCGAGGCCCGATTAAAACCCACATATTTATTATGCTTTTCTATTGCAAAAAAACAGAGAGCTCTCCAATATTTGCCCATATGGCTGTCAGTTCTGATTTGCTGTCAGTAACATCTTGCACTTTTCGAAAAAAAGAAAGAGAGAGATGAAAGAATGAAGGAAAGAAAGGAATGAAGGAATGAAGGAAATAAAGAAATGAAAGAATGAAGGAAAGAAAGAAATGAAGGAATGAAGGAAATAAAGAGATGAAAAAATGAACAAAAGAAAGAAGGAAATCAAAGAATGAAATGAAAGAAGGAAGGAAAGAACTGAAAGAATGAAGGAAAGAAAATGAAAGAATGAAAGAAAAGAAAGAAAGAAGGAAAAAAAGAAAGAAAATGAAACAATGAAGGAAGGAAAGACATGAAGGAATGAAGAAAGAAAAAAGGAAGAATGAATGAATGAAAGATTTTGTGTGCAATTAGGTGTCTTTTCTTGAATCAGTCAAATCTACATACCTGGTTTCCATAACCTCAGAAGACTCAGGAGAATGCCCTGAGCTTTAATTCAGGAATGTCCAACCGTGGCAATATTAAGACCTGTGGACTCCAACTCCCAGAATTCCCCAGCCAGCCAACTGAAAAACAAATATTGACAACCCAAAGTATATTAGTCCTCCTATTATGGCCAGATCCCCAGCTGCCGTTTATAGGAGCTGCTTAATCTACTCAATTACAGAGGTGGTACTAATGCACACCCCTAACAATTGTTATTATATTATAATCATGAATTCATTGGAAATCCAGTGAGTATTGATAAATATAGGTGATTCGGTGGATTCTCTCTCCATTGCCTTTTGCATTTGCACTTTCCCCAGATTTTCCTTTAAAAAAACAAAACAAAATCGATGACGGCTTTGTTAAAAAGAAAAAAAAATTACGCTTACAAAAAAATTTAATACTCCAGCCGGCTTTAGTTATCAGCCAACTTTAGTCAAAATGGTTTGAATGCACGTCAGCATTTGATGCAAAATTGTTGGGCGACTTTCAGCTTCGGGGACTTGTGCCAACTCAAAAAAGGGTGACCCAGTGCCAAATTTAGACTTGGTGAAACCCTACGTTATATAAAGCTTGGATGCCCCTTGTTCAAACCAGGATCTTGGGTCTCCACATAAAAATGGCGAAAACACATACGCCTTTCATCTGTCTGAAGTGGTGTAGGGCTTCCTGCCTAAGCAGGGGGTTGGACTAGAAAACCTCAAAGGTCCCTTCCAACTCTGTTATTCTATTCTATTCTATTCTATTCTATTCTATTCTATTCTATTCTATTCTATTCTATTCTATTCTATTCTATTCTATTCTATTCTATTCTATTCTTTTCCATTCCATTCCATTCCATTCCAATTTTTTTAAAAAAATAGTTTTTATTAAACAGTTTTCTTCATTTTATATCACAATTTCGATCTTTACAGCACTCCAATAACAGTATATCTCCTGAGTACATACAAATTATTTTTGTTATTCTTCCTTTCCTTTTGCGTACATATCTATTCTATATAATGCATCAATGTTGCAATTACATACCTATTTCTATTCTATTCTATTCTATTCTATTCTATTCTATTCTATTCTATTCTATTCTATTCTATATTCTTATCCTGTCCTCTATTCTATTCTATTTTATTCCATTCTCCTTCCTTCTTTCCTTATTCTATTCTATTCTATTCGCCTTCCTTCTTTCTTTATTCTATTCTATTCTATATTCTTATCCTGTCCTCTATTCTATTCTATCCTATCCTATCCTATCCTATCCTATTCTCCTTCCTTCTTTCCTTATTCTATTCTATTCTATTCTATTCTTTCCATTGTTTAATAGCAAATGAAAAATACAGATTATTTTCAGACGAACGCATTTACCGATTAAAGATTTATCCTTTGGCTGGCTTGAGTTTCTCTCACAGGGTATGATATACTTTTATTCTGGAAGCAACACATTCCATTGTAATTTTTAAAAACAAGATACATCGATACATATAAACCCAAAACGCTGCCCAAAGAGGTGATTTTTATTTTATTTTATTTTTTTTTAAAAAATCCCACTTTCAACATTTTTATTAGATTGTAAAATAAAATACAAGGACGGGCTTATTATTAATCTAAACAATAATCCCCTCCTTTGTAAAAAAAACAAAACAAAACAAAAAAATCCCCCAGAAAACTGACGTTT
>NW_027256890.1:11729402-11804402 GCF_029215685.1 Pituophis catenifer annectens
TAAATTTCACAAACACTAGCTTTTAGGATAATGTTATGGTGTGGTTGTGTCTCAACTAGAGTGCAGATAGGTGTATGTTTTATTGTGGCTAATTGAATAATAGGGAGCAAAACCAACAACCTCTTGTGACAGCTCAACAGGCTAACACATTCACTCTGGCACACTTTTGATGAAGTGCTCTGTAGTATGTTTATATTATGGCATAATTGAGAGTGTAGTAACTGTTAGATCAAATAGAAATAAAACATAGAAGTTGTAGACCGAATTAGTTACAATAGACAGATAGAGCAGTCTTGCATTGATAAGCTGAGGAACGTTATCACACATTAATGCCTTCCTTGTGTATGGCATCATCCACTTGTTTTCTTGTCCAGGAACATCTGCAATCCTAATTACTAGGTAACTTATGGTTCAATCAGAATACAGCTGGAAGGGACCATAGAGGTCTTCTAGTCCAACCCCTTTCTCAAGCAGGAGACCCTATATCATTTCAGATAGTTGGCTGTCCAGTTTTTTCTTAAAAGCCTCCAGTGTTGGAGCACCCATAACTTCTGGAGGCAAGCTGTTGCACTGGTTAATTGTCCTCACTATTAGGAAGTTTCTCCTTAGTTCTAGGTTGCTTCTCTCTTTCATTAGTTTCCACCCATTGCTTCTCGTCCTGTCCTCAGGAGCTTTGGAGAATAGCTTGACTTCCTCTTCTTTGTGGCAGCCCCTGAGATATCGAAACACTGCTATCATGTCTCCCCTAGTCCTTCTTTTCATTAAACTAGACATACCCAATTCCTGCAACCATTCTTCCTATGTTTTTAGTCTCCAGGCATTTAATTTAATTCAATTCAATTTAATTTAATTTAATTTAATTTAATTTAATTTAATTTAATTTAATTTAATTTAATTTAATTTAATTTAATTTAATTATTTAATTTAATTTAATTTAATTTAATTTAATTTAATTTAATTTAATTTAATTTAATTTAATTTAATTTAATTTAATTTAATTTAATTAATTCAATTTATATGTCGCCCCTCTCCGAAGACTCAGGGCGGCTCACAATACATTTAAAAAAATCATTATAAAAAAAAAACATTTAAAAATTAAAAACATTAAAAACTCATTCACACCATTCATGGCCGGATCTCGCCAGATCACAAGAACGAGATCAATGGCCCCCAGGCCTGCCGGAAAAGCCAGGTCTTCACCGCTTTTCGGAAGGCCAATAGGGTGGGGATGGTCCGGACCTCAGGAGGTAACTGGTTCCAGAGAGCTGGGGCAGCCACAGAGAAGACCCTCCCCCGCAGGCCCTCCAGCCGGCATTGTTTAGCTGACGGGACCCGGAGGAGACCAACTCTGTGGGATCTTACTGGTCGCTGGGAGCTATGCGGCTAATCATCTTAGTTGCTCTTCTTTGAACTTTTTTACTCCCATAGTCCGAACATCTTTTTTGTAACGTGGTGACCCAAGCTGAATGCAGTATTCCAGGTGTTGGTCTTGCTAAGGACTGAATAAAGTGGAAGGATGGATGGTTTTTTAACTGTTCTAATTCCATGCATTTTTATCGCCATGCTGGCTTGCCTTCTTTGGGAGGAAACTGTTCTTCTACCTTCAATTTCAGCTTTATACACATGATTTTAAAGCGGACATCCATCACTGTTAAAGCTTTACCGTTTACCTTGGTGTTGTAACTATGGAACTCAGCCCTGGAGGTTTCACCTTTACACAACACGTGTGAAAGGCCTGTCGTTTATTCTGATAGGCTTAAGATGTAATGGAACTGAAGATGTGTATTAAATTTTTAAACCTCTGTGAAATGTTTTGGTTCGGTGCTTTAGCTGCAGTAATGATCTGGGTTTTTTTTTTTTTTTTAAATTAGTGCCTGACATTTGTGCTCTGGAGTTCTGTCTAAATGTTTGAGATGCTTTTATATTTATATAAATTATATCCTTTCTGTCTTTCTTATTAATGCATTGAATTAAGTTTTCCTGTTTTTAATCTTTTAAGCGGTGTTGCCATCTGTCAGTGGACTTTGAGATGGATTAGAAATGATTTTTCCCCCCTAATGAAATAATTAGAAAAATAAAGAAAGCCATCATCTAGGCATTAACCTTGATGTTTAGGCTGTTTCTTCTATTTTCTTGAGCTTAGACAAGCCAGGCCAAAGAAATAAGAATGTGGCAGACAAAATGAATTTTGAATTACAGAATAAATAGAGTTGGAAGGACCTTAGAGGTCATCTAATCAACCCTCTTGCTCAGTCCTTATACAGTTCCATACAAATGGTTGTCTAGTCTCTTCTTAAAATCCTCCAGTGATGGAGCAGCCACAACTTCTGGAGGCAAGCTGTTCCACCGGTTAATTTTTCTCACTGACAGGAACTTTCTCCTTAATTCTAGAAATGAATGAAGGAAGGAAGCTTTACTGCCCAATCTTTGGAAGAGCTAGAGCAGGGGTGGGCAACCTTAAACACTCAAAGAGCCACAAACTGGAAGCCCCCCCATTCAATTCTGGAACTCACCGGAAGTCCAGTTCCCCCATCATGGTCTCCTCCTAGCACGGCATCGTTTTTCCTCTACCTGTCCTAACCGAAAGCCCTATCAATTGTGGAGCCGATCAGCAACAGGGAGCCGCAGCAGAGGGATGAAAGAGCCACATGCGGCTCCAGAGCTGCGGGTTGCTGACCCCTGAGCTAGAGGAACGTAGGGAGGTATAAAGTGAAGAGAGATGTTGTGCAAGACGGTTTTCCTAAAATAAGGGAACGCTGCATTCTTTCCCCTTGCCTTGTCTTTCGGGTTTTTGACCCCTTTCTCAGTTTCAAACATGGCTCCTTTCAAAAATTGCTCGCACGCCAGTATAAGAGAGGTGAATAATTGACAGATTCTTTGCCATAAACTCTTCTTTTTAACCACTGCTAGTTTCCCAGTATTGCAGATGGAAGTGAAATTAAATGGTGCATATCGGTCGGATTTCATGTGCAGGTGGTCCTCGACTTATGACCACGATTGAGGCAAGTTTTCTGTTGCCAAACAAGTTAAGTGAATTTTGCCCCATTTTACTACCTCTCTTTCCACAGTTAAGTGAATCACTGCAGTTGTTAGTTAGTAACACCGTTAGTTAGTAACCCAGTAACACAGCGAATCCAGTTTCCCCATTAACTTTGCTTGTCAGAAGGTCGCAAAAGGTGATCACATGACCCCGGGACACCACAACTGTCATAACTATGAGACTTCTCGGGTGGAGATGAAAGTTGCCAAGTGTCTGAATTTCAATCACGTGACCATGGGGATGCTGTAATGGCCGTGTGAAAAACGCCGTTGCGTTTTTCGTGTGAAAAACGCCGTTGTATTTGTCGTATCATAAATCTCCAATTCAAATTATCAAAGGCTTTTTGGGCATCAAGGAAAACCAGTGAAAATGCTGCTCAGAAGACGGAAGAGAACGCTTAAGTCCGTGATGACGAACCTATGGCACGCGTGCTACAGGTGGCACGCAAGCCATCGCCCCAGCTCAGCTCCACAGCGTATGCTCGCACCTCCCGCCGGTCAGCTGGTTTTCGAGTCTCTGCTGTACATTGGGGGGGCACATTAGGGAGACGCGTGCGCATGCACGAGGATGGGTCGCACACGGGGGGGTCGCCCGCGCATGTGCGGGGGCGGGGCGCACGGGGGGTTATGACCTCATTGTATTATGGGTGTGTGCATGCGCGCTTTTGGCACTTGGCGCCAAAAAGGTTAGCCATCACGGGCTTAAGTCCTTCCCTCCCCTCTGACTGATAGGACAGAAGCCAATGATTGCTTCTGGGCCCCCCCTTTTTTTAAAAAAAAATTGATTTATATGCCGCCCTTCTCTGGAGACTCAGGGCGGCTTACAATGCGTTTAGTTTAGTTTATTTGATTTGTATACCGCCCTACTCCCGAAGGACTCAGGGCGGTGAACAGCCAAGCAATAAAATACATAAATACACAAAATTTAAAAACCAGATAAAATCAAATTAAATCATTTTGGCCCAGACAGATTAAAACACCCCAATAATTTAAAAACAGATTAAAATTTACATATTAAAAGAGGGAGCATTAAGCAATATTAAGCGTTAAGCAATAGCCTTCATACTTTTGTATATTTTATACAAAGTCAGCTCATTGCCCTCACAAACTGGGTCCTCAATTTACCTACCTTAGAAAGGATGGAAGGCTGAGTCAACCTTGAGCCTGGTGAGATTCGAACTTGCAGTAATTGCAGACAGCTGAATGTTAATAACAGGCTTTTAGTCTGTTGAGCTATCCGGGCCTTCAATCACATAAGGAGGTGAAGCATGAGTTTGTACGCCGTTCCCCTTTTCTGTCGATCTTGAAATGCATGTGGTCCCTTTCCATTTTCATTTAGCAGGATTGTTGTCTTACAAGAAGCAACCCTGCAGAAATGTCTTGCCCACATAAACTTGATAATTACCCAACACACGCTTAAAACATGCGGTGGGATCTCAGAGCTTCGTCGGCGAGACCAATCAGTGCATTGTTTTCAAGTTGGGTTTTTTTCCCCCTCCCTCCTCTTGAGAGATACACGTAAATTTGGCCTCCTCCAAGCCATTTTCTTAGAATATTATTCATTGTTGGTGGTGACTCATTTCCTGTAGATACTAACTGCTTACTGTTCTGTTTCATCCTGGCTTCATTCAGAAGTCAAGGAGCGTTAATTCATGCTTTTTAAAAGTTGAAGTAGGCAAAGAAAAACAAACTTCTTATCTGTACCTCTCACCTTGTCTTGTTCTCCCTGTCGCTTCTTGACGGTATTAAATTCTTTTCTCGCACACATGAATTAGAAATCCTAAGCTAGCCGGGTTTGTAAGCCTGTGTGATAACTATCAGCCAGCGCAAAGTATCATGTTTCTAGTGTCAAATTTGTTTGGTTCCTGCATTCTTGATCTGAGCTGACCTTTGAAAACATACTTTCCTACAACATTAGTAAGCTGAATAAACAAGAACAGTCATTCTCTAAAGCTAATGGCTTTGGACAAATGTTTCAATTTCCAGATTTTCTTTCTTTCTTTCTTTCTTTTTTTTTTTCTGTGGTGGAAGAGAGAAGGAAGGTTCATTGGCTGTTCGGGTTTTTTTTTTTTATGGCTTTCTTGGACTGAAGTTGTATTTTTTTTTTCCTCTCCAGGAATTCCATAACTGGTGTGTGAAAACCAGCTCTGGATAAATTTGTTAGTTTTTAAGATGCTTCAAAAGCCATTGCTGTTTTTAACATTAGTAGACAAATGCCATCGGCTGTCTCGAAACCCCTCATTTGGGTTACAAGTCGCGTTAAGATTTTGTTTGAAGGAATTCTGCTTTATGGATGAACTGGACAGATACCCTGCGCTGATCTTGGGCGTTTTTCCACAGTCGGGTTTGTGTTATTAAAAGACTAAATGGTGGTAAAAGGTATTTGTTTTAAAGTATTGACTGTTACTGTATTTCTGTTGTACATATGCATCTCAATAAGCAGTTATGTAGGTTTAATTTTGTCAGTTTCCTCTTCGTTTCTCTATCAGTCACCAAGCTCGTTTTAATGAAGCACCCCAGCTAGAAATAAATCTTTATGTGCTGAAGGTCTTGACTTAACCAATAGAAATCAAATAAATATTTCCCTGGAAAAGTTGTTTTCAACAAAACTTGGTGCTTGGATTCACACATTACACTGAGAGCTATATAATGTGGGTTCCCCCCCCCCCCGTGCTTAGCACTTATATGAATCTTAGACTGTCGTATTTGTAAGCAGTATTGGGGTGACGTGTTCCCCCCCCCGCTTTTCATTCTGTATAAATCAGTCATTAAAACTTAACTGGATATAAGAATTGGATTGGCAGGATAGATAAATAAGTGAAATGCCCAGATCAGAGGTGGTATTCAGCTGGTAGCAGCGACCGCCCATCTGCTCGGGCGCAATCCTGTCCTATATTGGTGTGTTTTTGATGCCGCACGCATGCATGGATGGCGCATGTGTGTGTGAATTGCCGTGTTTTGTGATGCTGCAGGCATGCGCGGACGGCGCACGCTCACATTTCCGGTGCTGGGCGAACCGGTTGCTATGGTATGTGATCCCCACCTCTGGCCCAGATGTAGGAAGACGTAGAAATGACCCCATGAAAAAGATTCCTGGCTTGGAACTGCCACATCAGCCATGGACAATCCTGAATAGGATTCGCACCTCACACAGCGTCTGCCGGGACTCTGTGTATAAACGGGGCGTAGTCTCTTTCCCCTCACTGGGATTGTGGGATCTCACATCAAACTGTACCTCACATTGTGATCAGATGTAAGCTGAGGGCATATACCGGTCCTGATTTTTTCGTTTTTTTTTACCATATTAATGATACTGCAGTTCAGTGGTTAGATGGCCTAGGCCAGAGGTCTTCAAACTTGGCAGCTTTAAGACTTGAGGACTTCAACTCCCAGAATTCTCCAGCCAGCCGGCTGGAGAATTCTGGGAGTTGAAGTCCTCAAGTCTTAAAGCTGCCAAGTTTGAAGACCTCTGGCCTAGACCTTGATGGCGAACCTATGGCACGCCAGCTGCTCTTATGGTTTCCGGTGCGCACATGTGTGCCAGCCAGCTGGTCTTTGCGGGTGCTGGAGCGCTGGAAAATGGCCTGAAATGGCCCGAAAACTGGCCCAAAAATGGCTGAAAAACATAAATGGCTTGGTTTAAGAGAACACCGTTTTTGGGCCGGTTTTTTGGCCAATTTTTGGCCCAAAAAGCGTTGCAAAAAAGGCCGAAATACGACCTGAAAACCGCCCGAAAACTGGCCTGAAAATGGCCTGAAAAACGCCCAAAAAACCAGGCATATGTGTGCCATCCAGCTGATCTTCGGGTTTCCGGCGTGCGCACATGCACACACATGCTCGCACATTCTGGTTTGGGCACTCAGTGCTGAAAAGGTTCACTATCACTGGCCTAGACATTGATACCTGAACATAGATCTTTTTAACATTTATTGTGTTTTACCAAACTAGGTGAAATCTTAATATACAGGTAGTCCTCAATTTACAACAGTTCACTTAGTGACCGTTTGAAGTTATAACAGCACTGAAAAATGTTTTTCACACTTAACGACCATTGCACCATCCCCATGTTCACGTGATTTACTACATTCAGAGGCTTGGCAACTGACTCACATTTATGACGGTTGCAGTGTCCCGGGGTCACCCGATCCCCTTTTGCGACCTTCCTGACAAGCAAGTCCATGTGGGGGGGGGGAGAACCAGATTCACTTAACAACCGTGTGACTAATTTAACAACTGCAGTGATTCACTTTAACAAATGTGGTAAGAAAACGGGTTCAAAACTGACTTAGCAAAATTCTCACTCGGCAACAGAAACTTTGGGGTCAATTGTGGTTGTAAACCGAGGACTGCCTGTCTAAATTTTATACGCCATATGCCAAATAAATAAATAAATTTAAATAAGTTTGTTTAGTACACGATACTGTACCTACTAGGGACGCGGCGGCTCAGTGGCTAAGACGCAGAGCTTGTGGATTGAAAGGTCGGCAGCTCAGTGGTTCGAATCCCTAGTGCCGCGTAATGGGCTGAGCTCCCGTGACTTGTCCCAGCTTCTGCCAACCTAGCAGTTCGAAAGCAGGTAAAAAATGCAAGTAGAAAAATAGGGACCACCTTTGGTGGGAAGGCAACAGCGTCCTGTGCGCCTTTGGCGTTGAATCCTGCCGGCCACATGACCACGGAGACGTCTTCGGACAGCGCTGGCTCTTCGGCTTTGAAACGGAGATGAGCACTGCCCCCTAGAGTCGGGAACGACTAGCACAGATGTGCAAGGGGAACCTTTACCTTTACTGTACCTACTGTAAATACACAGGTGGAAGAAGATTTCAAACTGAAAAAGGCCAGACTGACTGCTTTGGTCTACTGCCCGGAAGAATTCCCTTTTGTGCATCCAGCCTTTTGTTTGCAGATCGTGTGAATTCTTCTGCTCTAGTCCATTTCTTTGGAATCGAAACCACCAGTCTCGATTAATGTGTCTTAAACAAAGGGAGACCACAGCCTTAACCGCTTAAAAATGAGGAACCGGATCCCACCGAATGCACCAAGCGGCCCTGAAATCCCGAGTGAGCCCACGTACGATTTGCCATCATAATATTGACAATTCAAAGAGTATCTTTTTTTTTTTAAAAAAAAAAGCACGTTGCAGTATTAACTGTAGTCCTTTAAAAAAAAGAGAGAGAGAGCGCATTTTTTTTCTTCTCTCCTCCCCTTCCTTCCATTCAGTTCAGCCATGATGTCACTCAGTGGCTTTTCTGCTTAGGCAGCAATTGTCCCTCAGGAAAGAGAGTGCACATTTTATTTTAGGAGCGGAGCTATAAATTGGTGTGCGTGTGTGTGTGTGTGTCTCGGCGGGCTTTAAAAAAAAAAATCCTTATTTGCTGATTGCACATTTGATAGATTTTCTCGTTTTTTAGTGCGGCTCCCACAGGACGCGGCCTTCGTTTCTTTTTTTCTTCTTCCTCCTCCTCCTCCTTTTAAATGCCTCCTGATGTTCTTCATCCCCGCTTCTGCCTTTGTGGCGGCGGCAACAGCAGCGTTGTCGAGAATTTGCAGAAGAGGGCATTGTCTAGAGAACAAGATCTCTCCCATCTAAAGGGCCCCGGGTTTTTTTTTTTGTGTTCGCCCCCTCGTTTGAAGTGGCAGATTATCCTTTTAAACGATACCCCCACTTACATTCGCGCCTGGCTGATGAAAACAGGGTTCTAGCGAGAGACTAGACATTCTCTCTTTAGTTATGTCATTAAGCTTCTGCTTCTTCCCCCCCCCCAAAAATCAATTTCTGACTGCTGTAATGTTGGTGGGGTTTTCGAAGCGAGCCCCTTTGCTGGATTCTGCCTGCTCGAACAAATGCTATTTACTTAAAGGGCTTTGTTAGAAATATAGGTGTCAATTCCAGGCAGCTTCTCCTCAGCTTGATATCTTTCACGATACTTGCTTATTATTATTATTTTTTGATAAAAAAAAACACACACCGCTCAGCTGGTACAGTCAGCATAATTGGTAAAGGCCACTTAGATATATTTTTATAGATTTAATCTCAAAGCACACGGCGGCACCCGTGAGAATTCTCTAAGCAGTTATACCTGCTGCGGTGGTTTGTTTCCCCATTTGGTGACTTCACAGCACTTTTCTTGGCTTACAATTTTACTCCTTGTGTATTAGGTTGTATCTTAGTATGGATTGTGTTTTGTTTAGCCTTTAAGTTTATTGCCCTTTCCCCCCCTCCCGCCCCCCCCCCTCCGATGACTGCATCCGTGCAGTCCTCCGTCCGTGATTTTCCATTGTCTTTTTCTGGATGGTTTTTGAGTTCCCAGTTTATTCAGCTACCCTAGAATACCCATCCAAAAATGCATACCAGAGGTGATTCAGCTTAGCAGCCAAGATCAGCCTTCCCTTGGTCACCTGCGGGTTGCCACCTGCATTGGTAGCATTTAAAGGTCAGGAACCAATATAACTAGTCCTCCATTGAGCTTCCACAGTTGGGATGGGCAACTTGGTCGTGTGATGGAATAGAGTTGGAAGGGACCTTGGAGATCATAGAATAGAATAGAATAGAATAGAATAGAATAGAATAGAATAGAATAGAATAGAATAGAATAGAATAGAATAGAATAGAATAGAATAACAGAGTTGGAAGGGACCTTGGAGGTCTTCTAGTCCAACCCCTGCTCACGCTGGAAACCCTATCCCATTTCAGACAAATGGTTGTCCAATCTCTTCTTAAAAACTTCTAGTGTTGGAGAATTCTCAACTTCTGAAGTTTAAGCCGTTCCACTGGTTAATTGTTCTCCCTGTCAGGAAATTCCTCCTTAGTTCTAAGTTGCTTCTCTCCTTGATGAGTTTCCACCCATTGCTTCTTCTCCTGCCCTCAGGTGCTTTAGAGAATAGTTTGACTCCTTCTTCTTTGGGGCAGCCCCTGAGAAATTGGAAGACTGCTATCATGTCTCCCCTAGTCCTTCTTTTCATCAAAGTAGACGTACCCAGTTCCAGCAACCGTTCTTTATATGTTTTATCTTCCAGTCCCCTAATCGTCTTTGTTGCTCTTCTCCGGTCATTAAGTGCAATAGCTACTGTGCTCACCATTTTTGGCTTTTCTTGGCTTTACGGACCTGCAAAGGTCGTAAGCGCGAGGATTGGTTGTGAAGCTACACTTTTCATCTCCATTGCAACTGCGAACCTTTGCTGTATGAGGCCATCGCTAAAACAAGGACTATCTGAGGCGCTAGTATTTTTTTTTTTCTTCTTCTTCTTCTTACGTTGTATTATAATCAAAGAATTGAAGGAAAGTGGTGATGTTGAATTCTCCGGAGATCTTAGCCCGTTGCAGGCCTTCCCTGTGCAGACCAGGGTGAGGAAGCGGGAGGCAACCTTACATATGAAAAGCTGCTTTGATGTCAGACTTAATTGTGGATTAGTCTTGCTAATTGCGTGCCAAACTGGAAAATCTAGGCGTAATTTGGAACGGTTGTACATTTTTCTGCTGAAATTGTGGTAGGACACTTTTCAGACAGAGATAGCTTTTGATTGTATAAGAAGAAGAGGTAGTAGGTCTACCCTTTCGTAAGCCTCATTTTAGAGTCTGTTAATGTGTTCATTTTAAGGGTGCAAAGTCACGTGAAAGCATATAGCACCTCTTTATTTTGAAGAAATGAGATTTCTTCAAAGAAATCTGAGATTGAGATTGAGGAGAGCAATGAATTTGTGAGTCATTTTGCGACGGCACTCACAATACGCTCTCCAAATTCCAGATACAGGTAGTCATTGCATACCGGTGTGTATACATTCAAACTAGATTGTGATATTTCTCTGTGTCATATGTGTGTGTATGTGGGTATATACATAATGGTTATCCTTTGAGAGCCTGAACGCAATGAAATTTCATTTTAATGTATGCTGATTAGAGTACATTTAAAGTGAAAATAAAGTTTTATTTCTATTCTGTTCTGTTCTGTTCTGTTTCTATTCTGTTCTGTTCTATTCATTCTAATTCTCTTTTTTCTTCTTCTCTTCTCTTCTCTTCTCTTCTCTTCTCTTCTCTTCTCTTCTCTTCTCTTCTCTATTAAATTCTAATTTAATAACTAACGTAACAAGTGCAATGATTCAGTTAACAACTGTGGCAAGAAAAGCTCGTGAAAGGGGGTCCCAGGTCACTTAACAAACATTTCGCTTTGCAGCAGAAATTTGGGGCTCCATGGTACTCGTAAGTCAAGGACTATCTGTACGTCCACTGGCTTAAAATGGTTGCCCTTATTATAAATAAAAACCGTTTTAGGGTAGTCTTTGTAGCAAATGTGTGGAAAGCTACGAGCGCAGCCAGCCTAGCTGTGATCAACGAATTGACTAACGTTTTAAGTAAGCTAATACCTTATAACATATGGTGACCATTTAGGTTATAGCACCAAACAGATTCATCCACATGTTTAAACAGCCAGCTCTCTCTGGTGGGGCACTTGGGAAGCTGGAAAGAAATTGGTGTGTTATGACGAGTGATGCAATTCTTACTAGGTTTTCAGCTGAAAAGAAAATAAATAATGTTTGTTAGGCTTGATTCTCCCGGAGATATAGGTTGCATTCTCAGCCTCTTGCTGTGATAGTGAATATTTACATCGAGATCTGGCTGCCTTAAGATGTTCCTGGACAGGAAGAAAGAAATTATAATCAAACCATAATATTGTTAATATCACATGTCTTCTCTGCGTCCCAAATAGAAGTTTTATGTTTGATTCTCGATGTATGGAATTTCAGTAGGCCCAGCAGTCCATATAGGACTGATTAGTCTGCATTATATATGCACATTTTTCATGATCAAGGTTTACTGGTCCATGTTAGTTAACCTGGATGATGGGAGGCAACCTTCTGAGATCTTTCACATTCAGAATTCCTCATAAGTATAAACTGCCGGAAAGCTGGCAGCCCAGGTTCGAGACCTGAGCACCATGCGAGGGGTGAGCTCCCGTCCTCGCCCCAGCTCCTTCCGACCTAGCAGTTCGAAAGCATGCAAATTGCAAATAGATAAATAGGTACCACTTCGGAGGGGAAGGTAACAACGATCTGTAACATCATGCTGGCTACATGACCACGGAGATGTCTTTGCGTAGCGCTCGCTCAGTGGCCTTGAAATGGAGATGAGCACCCATGCCCTATAGCAGGGGTATCAAACTTGCGGCCCGCGGGCCAGATGCATCATGCATGCCCCCCCACCCCCATTTTAGTGAAGGGGAAAAAAGATGCAATACATCATGTGACAACTTGACGTCATGAGTTGTCCTATAGTCGGCAAAGATTAGCAGAGTCAAATCTGCAAGGATTCTATAAAAATATAATATGAGGGTTGCTTTGATATATGGATCTTTACTCAAGTGCTGAAATCCGAAACAGTCCCTTCTAGTCTACAATGATTTTTCTAAATACTTTCCCCAGATATTCTAGATGACAACCTCCATAAACCCCAGCTAGCAAAACTAACATTCAAATATTGAAAGAATGTTGGTCTTAGGGCCACGGAGTCATCAAGATGGAGCTGAGTGGAATTAGATTTTAAGAAAATGACACCTTCGTTAAGAAATTTGTCGTCCCCCCCCCCCCCCCCCGAATGATTTTTTTTAAAAAAATTGGGCCTATTTAGCATTTAATTCAAGAAACGGCTTATTCTAGGTTGGGCTCATTTAATGATATGCCACAGAAACTCAGACATTAATTTTTTCCCCCCCAGACAAATTTGTATCGGGTTTGCCACCTCATATCAAGAAATCATTCTTATTTATGAATTTTAATTCTCCAAATCTGCATACGAATACAGCGGTTGTGAAGAAGAAATACATTCTTCTGTGATTTTAGACAATGCTTTTTTTCCCCCCACTGCAGCAAACATATTTTAGAAAAGGCATTTCAAGAGAGAGAGAGAGAGAGAGAGAGAGAGAGAGAGGGAGGGAGGGAGAGGCAGGGAGGGTGTCTGGTGCCTCCTGTGAATGGTTAAATCTGCCGCTTGATTAATTGGAAGCACAGTTTTAATCAATTAAAATGTTTTAAATCAATTCATCTAGCTAATGAATGGAACTGATCTGGCTGGCATAGGTTTCCCTATTTGACTTGAAATGGATGGATGAAGTGCTTTTTCAGCTATTTGTGGGGCTGGGGCATTTTACAAAAGGAAGCATTTATACATACGTTGGGTTTTATTTTCAGTGACATCTTCAGATCCACTCAGAAGGATCAAATAGCAAGATCAGGTGTTGGCTGGCTATTTTCTTCCACTACGAATTCCGTTTCGCCCATTTCCCTTGAGCGAAGTTCGCCGCCTCTAGATTTCTGGGAAATAATACAAAATATTTTTGCAATTTCCACTTAACGGGTTTGTGGTTCTGGTTCCTGAAATTCTCAGTCCAATCTGTGGTCCTGAGATTTCCCGGTTCCCCCCCCCCCCAATCCAATAACAAAATAATTTCAAACTTGGTTTTCTTTCTTGGGGATCAGCCGAAGGTCGGTTAGATATTGGGGGACTTCCACGATACTGACATCGCGATACTGTATTATTTTACACACTTTGAAAATCTTTTCATTTGGCCAAGCAACACAATCAGGGATATATTAACACTGAACTCATTGACAGATTGGATGGCTTCTGATTTCCCATTTATAGTTCTGAAGGCTTTTTCAATACAGTCAGTATTTAAAGTTGCTTGCCAGTGAGATGGGCAGCGAATAAATATAATAAACCAGGAAATAATTTGTTTTCTCACTGTAAAGGGCAAGAAAGGAAAAGACCTTTTCATGCTTGTATTTTGCCCTGAATCGTGAGTAATTCCAGTAGTTTTTCTCTCCCCTTATCCAGTTGTCTTCTTTCTTGTACCTGTAGAATTTCTCCTAGTGAGTAGTGACCCAGTGGTCATAAGTCTGAAAGCTACTTGGACCTTCTCTGTCTCGGTGGATTCGCTCTATGGCAGTGATGGCGAACCTTTTTGGCACTGAGAGCCCAAACTGGAACATCTGTGCATGTGTGCACGCGCTGGAAACTTGAAAACCAGGTGGCTGGCACGGGCATGCCTTTTTGGGGGGCTGATTTGGACCCCAAAATGGCCAGAATTTTTTTTTTAAATTTGATTTATATGCCGCCCTTCTCCGGAGACTCAGGGCGGCTTACAATGCGCTAAGCAATAGCCTTCATCCTTTTGTATATTTATACAAAGTCAGCTTATTGCCCCCACAAACTGGGTCCTCATTTCACCTCCCTTAGAAAGGATGGAAGGCTGAGTCAACCTTGAGCCTGGGGAGATTCGAACCTGCAGTAATTGCAGGCAGCTGGTCTTAATAACAGGGTGCTTTAGACCACTGTACTACCAAGGCTCTTAAAATGCCACGAAGAAGGCCAGAAAACGGCCCCAAAAAACAGCCTGAAAACGGCCCGAAAACGGCCTGTTTTTTGGCCATTTTTGGGGCCATTTTCCGGAGCTCCGGCACCCGCAAAGACCAGCTGGCTGGCACACGTGCCCACATACAGGGCTCTGCATGCCACCTCTGGTACAGGTGCCACAGGTTTGCCATCACGGCTCTAGGAGAAAAATATTGGGTGTAGGAGGGCAGCTCCTGTGATGTTTGTGGGGAAAATGCATTTAGGGATCCCTTGACAAGACTGTGATTTGTAATGTCTGCAAATGTGGGTCTTTGCAAACATATATTTTAGTTTCATACTACAGGTGGTTCTCGACTTACCACACTTCTTTTAGAGACGGTTCAAAGTTACAGCAGCATTGAAAAAAAGTGTCTTATGAATGTTTTTCGCACTTGCAACGTTTGCAGCATCCCCACAGTGGCGTGATTAAAATTCAGATGCTTGGCAGCTGGTTCCTATTGACGACAGTTGCAGTGCCCCTGGGTCAGGGAGGGGATTCCCTTTTGTGACCTTCCGACAAGCAAAGCCAGATTCACTTAACAACCGTGTTGCTGATTTTTTTGGCAGTGATTCCCTTAACAATTGCGGCAGGGAAGGTCGTAAAACAGGGCAAAACTCACTTAGCAACCGCCTCACTTAGCAATGGATATTTTGGGCTCGATTGTGGTCGTAACTCGAGGATTCCCTGTACTGATGGATGGTATTGGGGAGCATCCCCTGAGATACTTTGAATGTAGAGATGCTCAGGAGAAAATAATTTGGTTTGTAGGCAAGGTTTTCATGCACTGTCATAATCTGGATCCATGCATACTTATTTAAATTGGAAGGTAGTAATTGGCAAACTATTTACTGTATATATTCACAGATAAATGGAGAATTTTAGGGGCCATAATACACGCTCCAAATTGGGTTCGATTTATCTATGGATGGGGCTTATTGTCAGCTTTCCTAGACCAGGGGTGTCAAACTCGAGGCCCCGGAGGCCGGATCCAGCCCGCGGGGTACTTAGATCTGGTCCGTGGGGGCCACCCTGGAAATAGCGAAGGACCGGCCCGCGGTGCTTCTGCCAGCGAATACGGGCTCCCGAGCTCCATTTTCGGCTGCCACAGCCTCCTGCAACCCTCTGCCAGTGAAAACGGAGCTCGGGAGGGCGGCGTGTGTCCGTTTTCACTGGCAGAGGGTTGTAGGAGGCTGTGGCAGCCGAAAACGGAGCTCGGGAGCCTGTTTTCACTGGCAGAGTGCTCGGGCCACTACAGGCGCCCCCGACAGGAGTGATGTCGAGCTGGCCACGCCCACCCCGGCCACACCCACCCCAGTCCCGCGAGGTCAAACACAACCCTGATGTGGTCCTCCACGAAATTGAGTTTGACGCCCCTGTCCTAGACAGGAAACGCGAGCAGATGAGCAATTTCTACTTTATTGTAGCGCTATATTAACATAATTTTGCAGGTCTGAAAGTACAGATCTCCCGTCGTTCCCTTTACAGCCTGAGAAATTGGGGAGAGTTCCTACTGAGCGTCATTCTCCGTCCATTATACACTTATGGGCGATGCCCCCTCTTATCTGATCATATAAACCTTTTGGTCTTGTTTCTCATGGTCTTTCTCACTTACTAATTACCCTTATCCTTGAATATATATAGCAATCCTTTTTAAAGTAGAGTGCTTTATACTTAGCTGCTTTGAAACTCATCATATTTGGTACTCAACGCAGCAACTTGAAAATTTTGTCCCCGGTACTCATCTTGGGAGAACGATCAGTGAAATGGCTTGTCTTCAGAAGTTGTGGTTGCCCCATCACTGGAGGCTTTCAGGAAAGGATTGGACAGCCATTTGTCTAAAATGGTATAGTGTCTCCTGCTCAAGCTAGGACTAGATGACCTCCAAGGTACCTCCTGTTATTCTATGTTCTATGTTTGGTAACGTACCAGCTGTCGGTTGCCTTATAACACACTACATTATTCTTAATGGGAAAAAAATTGTTTGTTACTCATTGTTTTTGCGCTTCCTGAAACCCATAAAGTACTACTATACCATACATCATGTGTAACAGATAAATCCATCCATGGATAAGCAGGCCCTTGAAGTTTTAATTGAAACGCCACAAAATTCTGCCACCTATGTGCCAGTGTGCCAAAACACGTGCCAATACTGAAAGTTCAAAATTCAAAAATTTTGGCTTATCAACAATTAGCGAATGGACTTATTTGCAGGTCTGCAGGGTAGTTGTTGACAGTAGAACCTGTAATAATATATATTTCAAGGTTCATGTTGTTGTTGGTTGCGAAGTCATGTCCGATCCATCGCGACCGCATGGACAGCGTTCCTCCAGGCCTTCCCGTCCTCTACCATCCTCTGGAGTCCATTTAAGCTCACGCCGACTGCTTCAGTGACTCCATCCAGCCACCTCGTTCTCTGCCGTCCCCTTCTTCTTTTGCCCTCAATCTTTCCCAACATTAGGCTCCTCTCCAGGGAGTCCTTCCTTCTCATTAGGTGGCCAAAGTATTTGAGTTTCCTCTTCAGAATCTGTCCTTCTAAAGAGCAGTCAGGGTGGATCTCCTCTAGGACTGACCGGTTGGATCGCCTTGCAGTCCAAGGGACTCACAGGAGTCTTCTACAGCACCAGAGTTCAAAGGCCTCCATTCTTTGGCGCTCAACCTTCCTTGTGGTCCAACTTTTCCAGCCATCCATTGCAACTGGGAAAACCATCGCCTTGACTATACGCTCTTTTGTTGGCAGGGTGATGTCTCTGCTTTTTAGTAAACTATCTAGATTTGCCATGGCTTTCCTCCCCAGGAGCAAACCTCTTTTAATTTCTTGGCTGCAGTCCCCATCAAGGCTCATATTTCCTGGTAAAAAGAATGTCTATTTGCTTTTTCCTCATGCTATGTTCCATTCGGAATGTCTTATTTATTTCTACCAAGGAAAGGCTTCTCAGGGTTCCCGTGCAAATATATGTTGAGGTTCAGAGAGCTCAAATAGTAAGGCTGTTGCAGAATTTGAACAGCTCTAAAGACTTCCTTACGGAATTCTCTTGGGCTCGTTGGGAGTTAATTCGAAAATGGCCTAATTGGTGAAAATTAAGCGGCTTCTGATGTTGGAATGGCAACTTCTTGGAATATAATAGCTTTTTTTCCAATCAGATGGTGTTTTTCTTGTTCTATTTTACTGGAGGAATCAGTGTTTAGAATGTTATATTTAGTGGATTTTATGCCCTTTGATATACCATCTGTCTTGTGGACAAGTGCCAGTATTGCTGCTAAAAGATTAAGACTGGGTGGATTATATATCTCTCTCTCTGCTGTTGTGATTATGGTATAGCTTGCATTTAAGCACTGGCGGCTGTTTGGTCATGTTACAAATTGCGATGACTGGTCTTTGCTAAGTTACAGAGAAAAATAAAAGTAAAGACTCTGCTTTAGTGGATCTGGTTGTAACTTGTCTTTGTATCCCAGGGCCATAAATATTTGTTTTAAAAAAAAACAAACGTAATAATTTATTAACAGTTGCAATCTTTTTTTTTTTTTTTTTTTGCTTACGAATGACTGAACTTGCAGTCTTTCAGATCCAGTTGATAAGAAGTTAAAAAATGAGTAGTCTAGAAGGTTCTTAGTCACATATTGCATAAGAATGTAGGTTTATCTCAGCCATAATTCTGTTTTGCTGAAAATATCACTCTCTGCATTTCTGGTGCTCGAACCATATCTATATTTCTGTTGAGTTGGTAGCAGGGGTGAAATCTAGCAGGTTCTGAGAGGTTCTGGAGAACTGGTAGCGGAAATTTTGAGTAGTTCGGAGAACCGGCAGATACCACCTCTGGCTGACACCAGAGTGGGGTGGGAATGGAGATTTTGTAGTATCCTTCCCCTGGAGTGGGGTGGGAATGGAGATTTTGCAGTATCCTTCCCCTGCCATGCCCACCAAGCCATGCCCACAGAACCGGTAGTAAAAAAAAAAAATTGAATTTCACCACTGATTGGTAGCCCTATTTTGTAGTATTCTAGGAAAATGAATATAAATCGATGAGAAGACTATTTCCACCTGTATAACATAGTGACATTTTCTGACATAGTGTTTTTTGCCCGTAGTTTGATCAAAAGCATTTCTGAGCTGTAGCTAGGTAATACGTATTTATTTTGGTTAGCCTTATGGAAATGAAATGTCTCCTAGAATGTTTTGCAAAGTTTATTTCCACTAGGGCTGATGCAATTGATAGACAGATATCTTAAATTGCTATGTAACACATAAAGCATTTGGCAGAATCGCTGGGAGCACATAATTTATAGATGACATGATAGAGACAGATGCTAGTTCCAGGGAGTCATCTAATTGTACATTTCTTAAAAATGCATAATTAAAAACTGAAACGAGAGCATTGGATCTGCTCTTAATGCCTGTAGCTGACGTCTTCTAGTAAGATAGTAGATCTTTCAAACATGTCCTGCCTTTTGGTAGCGTGTATTAATGTGTTTTCAGTTAAAAGGAGCAAAGGGAAGATGGGTGGTCTCATCCATACTGATAAAGGTTGCTTGGAAACAAAGGCAGTCTTCCCCCCCCCTCCAGACGCCTTTGGGTTGGATTTTTTGTTTTATTTTTGCTTTTGTTTTAATCTCTTTGCCTGGTTTAGATTGGCTGAAATAGCTGTTACAGGTTCTGATTTTCACTCCAGATAAATAATTATGGGTTTCTACAGATTTCTGCCATTGAAACGAGAGATCATTTCGTCCTGAAACAGACCTCTTAAAGGAAATTATCTTCCACTCTAACGCTGTACGAACGAAGCCAGCAAATTCAACTTTGGGCTTTCATGTGATATAGCTCTGTTAAAAAGTAACTGGGAAATGAATTAATTGCTTGCTGCAGAGAGGTTATAAAACGGTTGATTATTTTCATAGGAGGCGATTAAACGGATGACAGAAAAATTTCCACCACTGTATTTGGAGAAAATGTTCCACTTTCTTATTAAGAAAGAAGAAGAAGAGTGGATTTTATTTATTTATATTTATATATAAAGGGAAGCCCTATGCTCTCTCCCATATTGTCGAAGACCAGGTGCTTCGACAGAAAAACACTTAATCTCTCCCCTGGCTCAGCTGATAAAGGGAGGAGAACTTGTGGCTCAGAGGTTAATACAACTGCCTAATATGCAGGCAGCCCAAGTTGGAATCCGAGTAAGGGTATGGCTAGCTGATGAGAGCTAAATAGTTTGAAATAGATCTATACTAGTCTCCCTTTATTTCTTTATCAGCAATATATATATATATATATATATATAATTGTTTTCTGAGGTTTTCGCGGGTGTTTGTATGTAGGTCTTTGGTTATTCGGGTTTTCTCCCGCGTTCACACTCCCACTGGCAGTTAAAAGGAAGAAACAGCTGCGATCACACACATTGCTCCTAGAAGCACGAAGCCGAGAACACCAGCCTGAAGATGACGAATGAGACTTCGTCGAAACGTCGCCAAGACACGTCCAATTTTACGCGGGAGAAAACCCGAATAACCAAAGACCTACATATATATAATTAGCTGTATAATATTTGGATATCAGTATCAATTAGAGTGGGCTTTTATAATTCACATTTCTGAGGCAACTACTGTCTCTAGAAATTTTGACGTTATACCTTGAATGCCTGTGCAGCCTCTGTTTATTTGCCAAGAGAGAAGATTAAAAGCAAACATGCATAATTCAAGCATTGTAAATTAGACCCAGTTGCATGAAGGTATCGGGAAAAAAGAAATAATTCAAATTCAGAGTTGTTTGGAAGACCTGCATCACTTCGATGGTGAAGCTCCAGTTTCTTTCTTGAGGATTTTTGACTTTATTTTAATAGTGATCCCCCCCCCCCCCCCCCCGGTTGAGTCCCGTTTGGGTATGATGTGGCCTCTTTAGAATACATGGTTGTTATGTTATCAGTCCTGTAAGCCGAACTAGTTTAACTTTCCATTCATAGTATATAGCTCCACTGTCCAAATCCTGTAATAAATCAGCCACTTAGCCGCTGCTTCTCTGATTCTCCCTGCCTCTGGTAAAACTGTTAGCCTTAAGGGCAACTGGAATTAGCGCTACCTAGGCCAACGGAGACCTTGGATGCCGATCTTACAGAAGCTTCCTTGCAGAATTGAGAAAAAGACCCTCATGTGAATTGCCACTCAAATAAATCCTCACTGGGGGAAACACTTGAGAGATCAGTCAAAAAGAAGGGTTAGTCTGAAAAACCATTAGACCAAATAGCTTTCGCTCAACATAAAGGTAAAGGTTCCCCTCGCATATGTGCTAGTCGTTCCCGACTCTAGGGGGCGCTGTTCATCTCCATTTCAAAGCCGAAGAGCCAGCGCTGTCCGAAGACGTCTCCGTGGTGATGTGGCCGGCATGACTCAACGCCAAAGGCGCACGGAACGCTGTTCCCTTCCCACCAAAGGTGGTCCCTATTTTTCTACTTGCATTTTTTACCTGCTTTCGAACTGCTAGGTTGGCAGAAGCTGGGACAAGCAATGGGAGCTCACCCCATTACGCGGCACTAGGGATTCGAACTGCTGAACTGCCAACCTTTCGATCGACAAGCTCAGAAAAGCAACATGTCCAGTAATAAATGACATTAAAAAAAAGAAAAAAAAAAAGATCACGAACCTGAAAAAGTCAGTAAAGCATCCATTGCAAATCGGTCCAATGGGGAATATCAAAATCTGTCCTTTCCTTCAAAATAAAGATAGCAATTTCTGATTACGGTAGCCATAATTTTAATAACGGGCCACCTTATCGTCTGTGCTTGCACAAGACGTGGAGCTGAACTGAAATAAGAGCGGGCACACTTCGTAGTTCAGCATCTGCGAGGCAGACCGGCGTTTTAAACCGTTATATAGTTTATTTATTTTGGCCAAGTGTGATACGTAAACAAAGCACTTGTGTTTAATTAGGCTGGGTTTCAGAGGTTAACATGTTACATGATCCAAATTAGGTTATTTCTACTTATTTTCCGAGCTTCCTTGTAAAGTTAAAGGTAAAGGTTCCCCTCACACATCTGTGTTAGTCGTTCCTGACTCTAGGGGGCAGTTGCTTACCTCCGTTTCAAAGCCAAAGAGCCAGGGCTGTCCGAAGACGTGGTCATGTAGCCGGCATGACTCAATGCCAAAGGCGCACGGAACGCTCTTACCTTCCCACCAAAGATGGTCCCTATTTTTATACTTGCATTTTTTACCTGCTTTCGAACTGCTAGGTTGGCAGAAGCTGGGACAAATCACGGGAGCTCACCCCGTTGTAATGTAACGAGACCCAATAAATACCTGGCTGATACCCAGTCTTTGTAAGGTCTCAGAAGCCCAAATCTCGTAGAAATGTACCTACAGCCAACTCTCTCAAAAACATTACAGGAAGTTCTCGACGTACGACTTACAACTGAGCCTAAAATTGACGTTGTTAAAGCGAGATGTCTGTTAAGTGAGCTTTGCCTCATTTTATGACCTTTCTTGCCACGGTTGTTAAGTGAATCACCGCAGTTGATAAGTTCGTCCCAGGGTTGTTGAGTGAATCTGGCTTCCCCATGCCTTTCGCTTGTCAGAAGGTTGCGAAAGGGGATCGATCACGTGACCTTGGGTAGGACACAGCAACGGTCGTAAGTACGAGTCAGTTGCCAAGCGCCTGAATTTTGATAGCATGGGGATGCTATAGAGGTCGTAAGTGTGAAAAAAAACTCACTTAACTTTGGCAGGAAAGGTCATGAAATGGGTAAAATTAAGTTATCAACTGCCTCGCTTACCGACAGAAATTTTGGGCTCCGTTGTGGTCGTACGTCGAGGACTACCTGCAATCACCTCTTTTGTTCCTTTTTACATTGTTGGGTTGGCGTTTCCTCTGGTTTTTTTTTTTTTTTTTGTGTGTGTGTGTGTGTATGATTTGGAGGAATAATTATTAGGGCTTTTCTATGGCTCTTTTGGCTTCTCCACTGCCTTAACTCTAGCTTTATAAATCTGCCTCTGGTGGAAAGTATATGATTGAGGGTAGTCGTAAATTAAGCAAATAGCTGCTTTCAGAATTGTGTTTGTGAGTGTGTGTCCGTGCGCATGCCGAAACGCCCACCGGTTGCTTCGTTAGAGAATAAAGTCACTGGACGCGCCGTAGAATCTCACCTAAATTACCTTTTCTTTACATTTAGTTTACGCATAGAGAGAACTCATGCATTCCTGTCAATGAGCAAAATGCAGGTATCCACAGCAAGAACTTTATTGGTTTCTTAAAAGAAAGGACTGTTCCGCCCCCTCCCCCCTCCCCAATTTGCTAAATGATTTTTTTTTTTTTGAGCTGGGGATCGATCATGCAAGCGATTGATGAAGCAGCTTCCGCCGGTTAAAATTTGCGATGCCGCGTTTCTGCGATAGGAAAGGCTAAGCAGTGTGTTTGTTAACAGCTGTTGCTGGTGATTATTATAATTTAAGAAAGTGGCAGAGATCAATAGGAAGTGAAACATACACAGATATATTTCATCTTTTTATTACTTATTTAATCAATGTATTAGCTGCCTCAGCCCTTCAGGCAGCTATAAGTGATACTGCATAGAGGAAGGTAGTTGTCAAGATCTTTTTTCTTCTAAAGTTTCTTTTTTCCTTCCTCCTCTTCTTCTTTTTTTTTTTTGACTGACAATTCAGGAGTCCATGTTTTATGCAGTTAGTAATGCTCGGGGTTTTGACTTGCACAGAAACTTCGTTTTCAGCGCTAACAGGTTTAGCTATACTATTTCTAATTGAACTGAATTTGCTTGATGTCCTGGCTTAGAATCACTGTATATCAAAGGCTTATTTTTTAATAGTTCTTCTCTGCTTCTGAGATCTTCTAAGAGCTGCATTCTGTTCTAAGAGCTGAAATGTCTTGCCTTCTTGTGCTTTGGAGAATAGCTTGACTCCCTCTTCTTTGGGGCAGCCCCAACATTTTAAATGGGTTGCAGGAACTGGGTATGTCTAGTTTAATGAAAAGAAGGACTAGGGGAGACATGATAGCAGTCTTCCAATATCTCAGGGGCTGCCCCAAAGAAGAGGGAGTCAAGCTATTCTCCAAAGCACCTGAAGGCAGGACAAGAAGCGATGGGTGGAAACTCATCAAGGAGAGAAGCAACCTAGAACTAAGGAGAAATTTCCTGACAGTGAGAACAATTAACCAGTGGAACAGCTTGCCTCCAGAAGTTGTGGGTGCTTCATCACTGAAAATGGTTAAGAAGAGAGTGCTATAGGGTTTCCTGCTTGAGCAGGGGGTCGGATTAGTAGGGTCCAACTCTGTTATTTTATTTCGTTCTGTTTGGATTTTTAAAAGAGCAATATGACAGCGTGTACTATATCATAGCTTCTGCTTATTCCTTTTGTATCGCAGACATATGGATAATTCTCTTCCCTCTTTTCCAAGGGGATACAAGTGTAAATACAGTTTGTTCTGTAATTTCATTTATTTGGTTAATAGCTTCTCCAGTTAAATAGGGCAACTGACCATCGGGTGGAAATATTAAGGGGAACAATCCTTTCTGCGTTAAAACTATTTTCATTTGGATGATGCTTTTTGTAGTTTAGCAGCTTAAGGTTTTAGAATGGGGGTGGGGGAAATAATCCTGCAAATCAGTTGGCTGTAAAAACTACGATTTTAATAACATGTTGCTTCTGTTTGTTTGTTTCTTTCCCGCAGGCGGAACTGACAGGCATCAAGTGGCGTAGGTACAACTTCGAAGGTCATGGAGACTGTGGACCTATTATCTCAGCCCCTGCTCAAGATGACCCAATTCTCTTGAGTTTCATCCGATGTTTGCAAGCCAATCTCTTGTGTGTCTGGCGCCGTGATGTCAAACCGAATTGTAAGGAGCTATGGATATTTTGGTGGGGAGACGAACCGAACCTGGTAGATGTAATACACCATGAGCTACACAGTAAGTATATATATATTTTCCCTCCTCGGCTTCAACTCTTAATTCTACAGTGAAAGCCTCTCTTTAATGTAGTGTTTGTTGTTTATACAGGTCGTCCTCGACTTACGACCACACTTGAGCCCAAACTGCCTGTTGCTAAAGTGAAACATTTGTCAAATGAGTTTTTTTGCCCCATTTCATGACCTTTTTTTTTTTTTTTTTAATTTGATTTATATGCCGCCCTTCTCCGGAAACTCAGGGCGGCTTACAATGTGCTCAGCAATAGCCTTCATCCTTTTGTATATTTATACAAAGTCAGCTTATTGCCCCCACAACTGGGTCCTCAATTTACCTACCTTAGAAAGGATGGAAGGCTGAGTCAACCTTGAGCCTTGGCGAGATTTGAACCCTGCAGAAATTGCAGGCAGCTGGTCTTAATAACCAGCTTAATAACAGGGTGCCTTAAACCCCTGTACTACCAAGGCTCTTAATTTTCTTGCCACAGCTGTTAACTGAATCACTGCGGTTGTTAAATGAGTAACACGATTATTAAGTGAATCTGGTTTCCACATCGACTTTGCTCGTCGGAAAGTCTCAAAAACGGGGAATCTCATGACCCCTGGACACTGAAGCCGACATAAATATGAGTCAGTGGCCAAGCGTCTGAATTTGGATCCCGTGACCACGGGGATGCCGCCACCGTCATGTGAAAAATGGCCATAAGTCATTTGGTGCCGTTGTAGCTTCAAACGGTCACTAAATGAACGGTTGTAACTCGAGGAGTACCTGTATACACCGAGCTTGTATAAAACGGATTTCCATTTTTTTTTATTTTATTTTTTAATGATGCCTTGGATTGGATGCGAGAATGTTTGTGGTTTGGGGCGCGAGTCCTTTTGAATAAACTCCAAATGTGCATATTGAACTAAAGTAGATCAGTGAAGATTATAAAGGCTTGGTGACTCATATAATCCTCCATGTAGACACTTAATCGCCAGTTTTAAATCTTTTTTTTTTTTCTTTGTTTGTTTTGCTTTTGAAATTATGTGGCCGAAATGTGGATGAATTGGTACGTTTGCACGAGGAATCGAATCTCCAATCTGTTGCAAGCTTTATGGTGTTTGTGCCAGTGGTGAAATCCAATTTTTTTTTACTACCGGTTCTGTGGGCGTGGCTTGGTGGGCATTGCAGGGGAAGGATATTGCAAAATCTCCATTCCCTCCCCACTCTGGGGCCAGCCAGAGGTAGTATTTGCCAGATCTCCAAACTACTCAAAATTTCTGCTACCGGTTCCCCAGAACCTGCCAGAATCTGCTAGATTTCACCCCTGGTTTGTCCCCACACGACTACTGTGAGCGTTTTGTGTTGAATCCGGCCAGTGTTTGTAACCTGGAGCCAAATGATGAAAATAAGAGTTCGTCAACCTAATTTCCTAAAGCCATTTTACCCCAGGGCAGATCAGTGGCTGTGCTTTTTGAAAATGTCACTTAATTTTATTACATTATCCTGAAATTAGTGGAGACTTTATCTCGTTCAGGTATTTCTTCAGCACTGGTACATTGCTTATGTCACAGTGAAGGGGAAAAATGTGATTTTGCAACTGTAGGAGGAGGAGTGACAGAACCCGGGAGTGGAGTCAAAAGAGTGATCAGCCTAGAATCCCTACATAGTCACAAGCTAACTTCCCTTGGATTCCGTTGACCCTTATCTAACTCCTAGCAGGTGCTAACCGTGAGTTGAAAAGATTCCTGTGTCTACTGTGCCTACTAGGCTTTAGTAAGAAATCCTTTTGTTTGGGCCTTGCCCTGTGGATCTGATTTTTTGGGGGGCCTGACAGCAGCAAGCCACAATGATGGTTGCTGTCTGGCTTCTTAGGTGAGGAACATCTGGAAAACACATGTCGTTGCTGGTTAAAGAAAAACAACAACGGAGACCTCATATTAACTTTTTATTTTTTTTTTTATTTTTAGGAGATTTTATATAAATAAGTCATGAACAGGAGTACATGGTCAGCCTGGCAGTGTTTAAACGTCAACTCCTTTGCCGTTCACTAAAATCTGTTGTTTGCATCCTTCTGCTACTTTGGAAACTTGTGAAACGTTATCCCATATTACCCCAGGGTGGGTGGAGAATACGGTGCACACAGAAACCTGTGTGGTCCCCTTCTACGCTCCCCCACTTTAAATAAAATGCAGACAGATAAGAAAGACAGATGCGGAGAAGTGGCCGTTGTATAAAGCAAAGCCTCAGACCTTCCACATTAGGTTTTATTTCTGAACCTGCCTTACTCTTTTCTGACAATAGAATAGAATAGAATAGAATAGAATAGAATAGAATAATAATAATAATAATAATAATAATAATAATAATAATTAGAATAGAATAGAATAGAATAGAATAGAATAGTATTTGTATTTGTAGAATAGAATAGAATAGAATAGAATAGTATTTGTATTTATGTATTTTATTGTTGGCTGTTCACCGCCCTGAGTCCTTCGGGAGTAGGGCGGTATACAAATCAAATAAACCTAAACCTAGAATAGAATAGAATAGAATAGAATAGAATAGAATAGAATAGAATAGAATAGAATAGAATAGAATAGAATTCTTTATTGGCCAAGTGGCTACACAAGGAATTTGTCTTTGGCTCATACGCTCTCAGTGTACATAAAAGAAAAGGTACATTCGTCAAGAATCATAAGGTACAACACTTAATGATAGTCATAGGGAAACAGTCACTATAAATCTTACGGATACCAGCAACAAGGCAAAATAAAAGGCTAGATGTAGGTCAGTGCGTTTTTGGCAGTGTGTTCAGATCAAACTTTAGCACTATAAATGTTAATCTTGTTCACCATCTAACTGTATTGTGGGCTGTCTTTTATTTATTTATTTATTACACGTATTTATATGCCGCCCTTCTCCAGAAGGACTCAGGGCGGCGAACACAAGTTAAAAACATGTACAACAAAATCCCATTTTAAACCAAATTAACAAATAATAAATAATAATAAAACCCAGAATCAGAGTCAGCCTATTTGCTTGAACAGCCAAGTCTTCAGGTCCCGACGGAAGGAGCGGAGATCAGGAGCTGTCCGGAGCTCAGTAGGCAACTCAGAGGGTGGGAGCACCCACAGAGAATGCCCTACCCGTGGGCGCCTTTTGCGAAGGGCCTCCTGGGTTTACTCAGTTGGGCTATTGTAGCCAGCATTTCTTGAAGGGGAGATCCATTCTTGAAGTATGTTGGGTTGATTCCTGATTTTGAAAAACACCAGATGATGGAAAATGGATCCAGCTTCTTGTTAAGCGGGATTTTGATAGCTGTCTGTTTTCTTCAAGTAAGATACTCTTCTTCATATCCCTGTTCTTTGAATGGTCTCTGGAGATACAGGTAATCCTTGATTTACGACCAATCGAGCCCAAAATTTCTGTTGCTAAGTGAGATATTTGTTAAGTGGATTTTGCCCTGCTTTTACGACCTTCCTTGCCGCAGTTGTTAGGTGAATTATCGCAGTTGTTAAGTTAGCGACACGGTTGTTAGGTGAATCTGGCTTCCCCATTGACTTTGCTTGCCAGAAGGTCGCAAAAGGGGATCACGTAGTCCAACCGTCATAAATATGAGTCGGTTGCCAAGCGGCTGAATTTAGATCACGCGACCATGGGGATGCTCCCACGGTCGTAAGTGCGGAAAATGGTCATAAGTCGCTTTTTTCAGTACCGTTGTAACTTCAAACGGTCACTAAATGAACTGTCGTAAGTCGACTACCTGCACACAATCTGTTTCTGAACTCGGGGAAGTCTTCCATCAAACACCTTCACAACACTTAGCTAAAGAAGTTTCTAAACCTTGCTCTGAATAAATGCAGATTTTTTTTTATCCTAGAAGCCAAACCCCAAAATGGAAGCTTTCTAGTTCTGTTACCCCAGTGAAAACAAACCCTCCGTGCAGCTTTTCAGCTGTGCCACCTTTTTTGATTATCAGGTGAAAACTCTTTTATTAGAAAAATAATGCCGCATTTGTGTAATCCTGGCTTAAAAAGAAACAAAACTGACCTTTTTTTTTTTTGTGCGTGCATGTGTTTGTTTGGCTTTACTAATGATCGGTGATTATAGTTTTTGATTGCCTTTTGTAAGCTGCTTTGTTGCCTGATGAGCAGGATAAAAATATATATACTTGACTAAATAAATTAAAACAAGTGAGCTGTTTAATCTGCAAGGTGAATGGCTGGGGTAGACCATCTGGGCCCTTCCAGATGTTGAAATATAACTCTCCCTCTCCCTCCTCATTGGAAATTCTGCTGACTGGAATCGCAATTCATATTTATTTATTTATTTATTTATTTATTTATTTATTTATTTATTTATTATTTGAATTTCTATACCGCCCTTCTCCTTTCGGACTCAGGGCGGTGAACAGCCAAAATAAAAACATTTATACATAAAGTACGATTAAAAATAGATTTAAAATAATTAAATTTGGCCCATAGTTTAAAATTTATCAATTTAAAATCCATATCAAAATTTAAAACCAACCATAAAATCATAAAATCAAGAGAGACCAGCTAACTGAAAGAGATGAGTTTTTAGGGCCCGACGAAAAGTCCGGAGGTCGGAGATCACTCGTATCTCTGGGGGTAGATTGTTCCAAAGGGTAGGTGCCACCACAGAGAAGGCTCTCCTCCTGGGGGTCGCCAGCCGGCATTGTCTAGCCGACGGCACCCTGAAGAGGCCCTCTCTGTGGGAGCGAACCGGCTGGGGGGAGGCTATTGGTGGCAGAAGGTGGTCCCGTAAGCACCCTGGCCCTAAGCCATGGAGCGCTTTAAAGGTGATCACCAACACCTTGAAGCGCACCTGGAAGTCCACCGGAAGCCAATACAGCTCGCGCAGGAGAGGAGTCACATGGGAGCGTCCAGTCGCTCCCATAATCCCCCGCGCGGCCGCATTCTGCACCAGTTGGAGCCTCCGGGTTCATTTTTATTTATTTAATTTATTTTTACGGGAGAAAATTTATATGGCCGCCCGAGTCACTCTCGGTGTCTCCGGTGTAGGAGATGAACAGACTGAGCCTGAGGGAGGGGTCAAATGAGGCATCAGTCTCGAATCCCCTTGTGCCCTCAAGAGACTTAAGTCCGGCCCACCTTGAGCTCCGTACCACCAATTTGCTTTGACTGTTAGTAGCTCAGATTCTTGTAGTGACCTTAACCTTGTAACGAACCTTTATATTCATTTGAACTGCCTGGATTCCCTGATTTCTTGTGCTTGACACCGAAGCAGTTTACAAAGATATTACCCGAGAGAAAACTTGTAACAGTTCATTTAATGGCCCTTCAAAGTTACAACTGCCACTGACTTATGACCGTTTTTCACAGCTACGACTGTTACAGCGCCCCCATAGTCCTGGGATCAAAATTGAGATGTACTTGGGCAGCTGGTTCATATTTATGACTGTTGCTGCATCCCAAGGTCACGTGATCCCCTTTTGTGACCTCCTGACAACGGGGAAACCAGATTCACTTAACAGCCGTGTTACTAACTTAACAACGGCAGCGGCTCCTTAAACCAGAAGGCAAGAAAGGTCGTAAAATGAGGCAAGCCGTCTTGCTTAGCAACAGAAATGTTGGGCTCCATTGTGGTCGTAAGTCGAGGACTGCCTGTAAGCACCTTCCTCTCGGCGCTTGGTCCAACGGTGAGAAAGGAGTGACCGTCCAGTTCTAGTAAGGTTCTGGGTGCAGGTCTTCACATACAGTGTTCTTCCATTTGTAACTTTTTTTATCGGTTCATCAAAACAATAAAATACAAAGAGAAATTAAAAAAAGGAAAAATCAGGAAGGAGGAGGAGACAAAAAAAATATGGTGTCAAGTTGTGGTTGTTAGATGCGAAGTTGTGTCCGACCCATCGCAACCCCATGGATAACGTTCCTCCAGGCCTTCCTGTCCTCTACCATCTTCTGGAGTCCATTGAAGCTCACGCCGACTGCTTCAGTGACTCCATCCAGCCACCTCGTTCTCTGCCTTCTTCTTTTGCCCTCAATCTTTCCCAGCATTAGGCTCTTCTCCAGGGAGTCCTTCCTTCTTGTTAGGTGGCCAAAGTATTTGAGTTTCATCTTCAGGATCTGGCCTTCTGAAGAGCAGTCAGGGTTGATCTCCTCTAGGACTGACCGGTTGGATGGCCTTGCAGTCCAAGGGACTCGCAGGAGTCTTCTCCAGCACCAGAGTTCAAAGGCCTCCATTCTTTGGCGCTCAGCCTTCCTTATGGTCCAACTTTCCCAACCATCCATTGCAACTGGGAAAACCATCGCCTTGACTATACACACTATGGTGTCAAGAGGGAGAGGGAAAGAAAAAGGCACCGACTTCCAGCTCTCTTTAACACAGTAGATGATGACAACATTACAACTGCAACTTTTTTTTTTTTTTACTTTTACACAACCTTACGGGCAAGCCATTTCTATCACAATAAACCTATCTAATTAAGCAAAAGCAAAAAGTTTCATTTGTTTTTTTTCCCCCCTCCTCGCGAGCGGAAAATCCGGAAGCAATTTCAAAACAGAAACAAAAACATTTATAACAGCAGCGTCCTTTCACCGGGTCCTGGATTTGCGGTGGTCGAAGCCGATCCTTGTTTCTCTCTCCCGTGTTGTCATCTTTTGGCCTTTGTAAAATAAATACCTTCGCGAACGCCAGATTGTTTCCTTGGCTAAGAACCTGGGAGAATCTCTAAATGGGGTTGATTTCCAAGCTGCCTTTTGGGCTATTTGAAGCAGGTTAGCAAGCCCATTCATTTATAATGAAAAAGATGGCTCTGAAGCATTACACCAAGAGTCCCATGAATGTTAAATTTTTATGAGGCACCTGTTTAGGGTGCCTCATAATGGCAGCCAGGGTGCCATTCCTATTTACCCAGCTAAGCTTTAATAATATGGTGTTTGTTTTTTTTTAATGCTTCCTCTTGATGTGACTTAGTCAATTCCTGGCAAATAGATGGGTAAGAAATGGAGGTAGTGACCAATTTTATTTTCCTGGGCTCCAAGATCACCGCAGATGGGGACTGCAGCCAAGAAATTGAAAGACGCTTGCTCCTGGGGAAGAAAGCTATGGCAAATCTAAGCAGCATTCTAAAAAGCAGAGACATCACCCTGCCAACAAAAGTGTGTATAGTCAAGGCTGTGGTTTTCCCAGTTGCAATGGATGGCTGTGAAAGTTGGACCATAAGGAAGGCTGAGCGCCAAAGAATGGAGGCCTTTGAACTCTGGTGCTGGAGAAGACTCCTGCGAGTCCCTTGGACTGCAAGGCGATCCAACCGATCAGTCCTAGAGGAGATCCACCCTGACTGCTCTTGAGAAGGCCAGATCCTGAAGAGGAAACTCAAATCCTTTGGCCACCTAATGAGAAGGAAGGACTCCCTGGAGAAGAGCCTCATGCTGGGAAAGATTGAGGGCAAAAGAAGAAGGGGACGGCAGAGAAGGAGGTGGCTGGATGGAGTCACTGAAGCAATCGGTCTGAGCTTAAATGGACTCCAGAGGATGGTAGAGGAGAGGAAGGCCTGGAGAAACACTGTCCATGCGGTCGCGATGGATCGGACACGACTTTGCAACTAACAACAACAACAAGCCTATTTATTTTCTGAGTGCAGTTTGGGCCTTGAGAATGAAGGAAGGAAGCAGCCCTTATTGGAAGGAAAATGCAACGGACTTGTTTTGCTTTCCTGCTATGAAAAAGAAAAGGGGTGTTTCTGGTTTGTGCGTGATGCATTAAAGGATCCGAGCTAGTGTAACTTGCTGCTGGCTGGCATTAATTGTAAATTGAAAAGCACACCGCACCTGGGAAGTGGAGTTTGTCATTTGGTGTCTGTATCAGTATTTCTGCCTGTCATATATTGGAATGTAATGTCTTTTGAAGAAATAATTGCCACACCTGTTGTTGGTAAGAATATAGGTAAGGGTAACGAGCAGTTTTCCCGCTGAAGTTATCTTCGGAGAAAGAGAAGGAGCCTTTACAGCAGGAATGTAATGTGATTTCATTGAGGGCCACATTAGGGTTGTGCTTGACCTCAGGGTGGGAGGGGGGCCAGGGTGGGTGTGGCCAGCTTGACGTCACTCATCAAGGCTCTGATTTTGGCCGCGACAGCCTCCTGCAGCCCTCTGCCAGCGAAAACGGCTAATCTTCCGGTTACTGGAGTGCATGCATGCACGATGATCAGCTGGCCAGGGCACATGCCCACACCGGAAAACGGAAGATCAGCTCTTCCAGTTTCCAGCACTGCTGCATGCACGAAGGCCAGCTGATCGTCGCGTGCGCATGCGTGCCAGAAACCTGGAAAAGGAATGGGTGCCGCCGCGCGTGTCAGGCGACATGGCTCCGTGTGCCACTTTGGGCACGCGTGACATAGGTTCGCCATCACGGCTCTAGAAGATACATTAAAAGCAACTTTCCTGGGGAAGACCAACTCGGTTCAGCCCAGGGACCTTTTAGGATTGAGTAACATTGCAGGCAGTCCTTGACTTATGACCACGAGAGGAACCAGAACATCGGTTGCTAAGCGAAGCAGTTAAGTGAGTCCCACTGGATACGATGACCTTCTTGCAACAGTTAATTGATACCATGCACATTAAGCAAATCACTCAGAAAATTTGCTGGACAATCCTACTGCAGTTGTGGCGAATATAGGCCAGTTATCAAGTGCCTAAAGTTTGACCACTTGACCGTGGGGATCTGGCAACAGTCGTAAGTGCGAGGACCAGTCGTCAGCCACTTTTGCCAGCACCGTCGTAACTTTGAACGGTCATTCAAACCAACGGTTGTAAGTCAAGAACTACTTGCATACCGGCCAAAAGAAATATTTATACTACGTAGTTTTTACAGGTTATATTTACTCTCCACCCCACTACAGTTGTTCAGTGCGTTTTAATTTACATTTTTGATTGCGTGTGGAGAAATTAAGAGCACTTCAGAATGTTTATAATCAAGCACATACCAAAGATTACGTTAGAAGTTCTTTTTATTGGGCCATTTTATATGCATTAAAATGTGACTGCGCCATGATAGCACATGCTTCCATTTACTGCTTACAATTTTATGGGGGGAAATGAATATTCTTATGGTTGCCATTATTTAATAATCCATTTCATATTGCTTCTGGTGCTTTTAAATGTATCTCAAGAACAGGAGATACTTAGTAACTTGGAATGTTATTGAAAATAAGAGTATCAGTTCTTTAGGGAAAAAAAAACATCGTTTTGCATGGTGCTCTCAGTAGTATTGAACTTTTGTGGAGTACTAGAAAGTATCAGTTGCTTCAAGGAGTTTGCAATCTAAAATTCGACACAGAGTTGTAGTTAATAGGGTCTAAAGCTGTAAGGGTGAACCTATAGCCGTGATGGCGAATTTATGGCACGGGTGCCACAGGTGGCACACGGAGCCATATCTGTGGGCACGCGAGCATTGCCCTACCTCAGTCCAGCACGCATGTGCGTGCTGGCCAGCTGATTTTCGGGCTTTCTGGGCCCACTGGAAGTCGGGAAATGGGCTGTTTCCGGGCCTCTGGAGGGCCTCTGGGAGGGTGGGGAAGGCTGTTTTTGCCTTCCCCCGGCTCCTAGAAAGGCTCTGGAGCCTGGGGAGGGCAAAAAAATGGGCCTACTGGGCCCACCGTGTCATCGCGTGCCAAAAGCGGGGGGAGAGCAGGGGGGGTCACGCGTGCATGCATGGGGGGATGGGGCGCATTGAATTATGGGTGTGGGCACGCGTGTGCGGAATCCCCCCCACTACCCCCACTTTTGGCACGCGATGGCAAAAAGGTTAGCCATCACTGACCTATAGCATGTGTGCCAGAGGTGGCATGCAGAGTCCTCTCTGTGGACACACGCACTGTCGCCAGCTGCTGGTTTCTGGCACCAACTGGTCTTTGCCAGTGCCAGAGTGCCGGAAAACGGCCTGAAAACAGCCAAAAAGCAGGCCGTTTTTCGGGCCGTTTCTGGGCCTTTGGGAGGCTGTTTTGGGGGCAATTTTTGGGCTTTTTTCAGGCCGTTTTCCAGGCTGTTTTCTGGGCCATTTTGGGACCATTTTCAGGCCATTTTTCAGGCTATTTTTGGCATGAAAAATGACCCTAAAATGGCTGAAAAACAGCCTGAAAACGGCCCAAAAAACCAGCCAAAAAACCTGCCAAAAGCAGGCATGTGCGCACCGATCAGCTGGTCTTCGGATTTCAGGTGCTCTGGCGCATGCACATGAATGCACATTCCGGTTTGGGCACTCGGTGCCGAAAAGGTTCGCCATCCCTGGTCTAAAGGAAGAGGCAAACGACATTTTTTTTTAAACATACGATTTGTGTTATTTGTGTTTTATGAAGAGAATGGATGCCGCTGAATAATCCTTTTTACTGCCCTTGTAGTTGTTGTTGTTGTTGTTGTTATTGTTATTGTTGTTGTTATTGTTGTTGTTATTATTATTATTATTATTATTATTATTATTATTATTATTATTCATTGAATTTGTATATGATAAATTCTGCCCTCTATCTGCCCTCTAGACATGCAATTTATAATCTTTTATATATATACATATTTCTTTATAGAAGAGGCGATAGACATCACGATCTCCGGAACGTTTAAAAGTTTAAAAATTTTTATTTTAAAACTTGTACTAAGCTTTTCGTCGGCCCCTACCGACTTCGTCAGAGTATATAACTTCGTCGGTAGGGGCCGACGAAAGCTTAGTACAAGTTTTAAAATAAAAAATTTTAAACTTTTAAACGTTCCAGAGATCGTGATGTCTATCGCCTCTTCTATAACTATACCTGGAACTCGCATTTTTAGGACAATTCTTAATATTTTTCTTTATGTTTTTATCAAAGTGCGATTTGAACGTGCCGTTCGATAAATAAATAAACAAACCCCAAAGTATTGTTCATACACTAACTGTACTTCTGCATATATCAATTATATTTTGGCCTCCTTATACTCTGACATCTGGCTGACCTCTTAGAAGCAGAATAAGCCACTATTTGGCCAAAACTAAAGTCTTTGTATATAGCATGGGGGGCACTTCCTGGATATCTTATTTCTTTGCCATCTGTACCAGAGTTCCTGTATATTCTGTGTATTTATATTTAACTTCCTTCCTTCCTCAGGAAACGAGTACATAGAATTCAGAAAGATTTTTTTTTTTTTAAAAAATGTTTGGGAGCTTTTTGCAGCTGATTAAGAGACAATATTTAAAAAGCACCATTGGGTGGCTTATTTTCATTTCAATTTTTTTTTTTAAGAATTGGTAAATTTAGACAATATGTTGCTGTATTTGTGCACTTGTGAGACAGGGAAATGGAATTACCTAGGCCTTTTTGTGTGTGTGTGTGTGCAGGGTGGGGGGGTGGGTGGGCGCTGTTTCCTATTACGCTTCTGAAGCTGTCACTTCTGCTGATCAAAATGGATTAGTCTTAATCAAGGCAATTTAAATCAGAAAGAACAAGGGCTGATTTAAATAAAGTGCATTAACTTCCTAACTGATACCTTTCCTGATCAGGCATGCCTCCCTGGCATGGTTGTTATAACAATTAAATATGAGTTTCTGAAGACACTTCATTAGATAAATTGTTTTTGTGACATTTTCATCGATCACATCCAAACGAAAGTATCACCTAACCGTGTTTAGATTGTGTTCATTCTATTTATTCCTATAGAGAGCCACCTTAGGCAAAGCTTTGTCCATGCGCTGGAAATGGCAGGGCGTACAACCTGAGAATTTTGAACTCTTGCTATTCATCCAAAAAATTCTGGCTGGCGAGTAAAGAGAACCTGGAGTATAATTTCAGGCCTCTGGGATATGCAGTTCACAGCTCTTTTGCACGACAGATTATTCTGTTAGGAGAACGACTGTGAGACGAGATTTCTGGTGGCAGCTGACACAGGTTCAAGAAGCTAAGCCAATTCCCTTACTTCCTGTTACCTTTCCAGACCCTTCTGCCTTCTCACCCTGGATGGCCGGTTGCTTCCCTTTCCGAGGGCAGGAGCCAGGTTTAGTCACTGCCCTTCAGGGAGTTATAACATGCGCTCTTTGTATTTTTAAAATATCTGTCTGTCTGTCTCTGTCTATCATCTATCATCTCTCTATATATCTAGTGTCTGTCTACCTACCTACCGACCTACCAATCTACCTACCGGTATCTACTGGTATCTCCATCCATCTATCTATCATCTATCTATCATCTATCTATCTATCTATCTATCTATCTATCTATCTATCTATCTATCTGTGTATCTCTCTCTCTCTCTCTCTCTCTGTCTGTTTCTTCCTTCCTTCCTTCCCTACCGGTATCTACTGGTATCTCCATCCATCTATCTATCATCTATCTATCATCTATCTATCTATCTATCTATCTATCTATCTATCTATCTATCTATCTATCTATCTGTGTATCTCTCTCTCTCTCTCTCTGCCTGTTTCTTCCTTCCTTCCTTCCCTACCGGTATCTACTGGTATCTCCATCCATCTATCTATCATCTATCTATCTATCATCTATCTATCTATCTATCTATCTATCTATCTATCTATCTATCTATCTATCGGTATCTGTCTGTGTATCTCTCTCTCTCTCTCTCTGCCTGTTTCTTCCTTCCCTCCCTCCCTCCCTCCCTCCCCACCCATAAAATTAAAATGTAAAGCATTAATGCAATAAATAGGAACCTTAACTTTAAAATTCATTTCAAATAAGACTGACCCTTATGGAGAAGGAAGGGAACAAAGTGCACACAGAGAGGAGTGTTATCTACTCTATTGTGTTACCTATTCCAATACTCCATTGTGGTTTGAAAGAAAAGAACCTGGAAGAAATTTTGCTCTGCAAGTTTTTCTTCTTCATCTCTTCTGTGAATCTGCTGCAGAGGACTCGGGAAACGCTCTGAAGGGGAGGGATACAATGCCATGTGTTTTCTCATGCAGGGAAAAGCACTCACATATTTTATTCAGGAAACAAAAATTACATAAGAAAACCCGCTGTACTTTTTTAATGGTACTTACAAGGAAGTGATCCTTGCATTTTTGAGACAAGGGGTTTGTTTGGATTAATATACTTTGGAGAACTAGATGAAACCCCTGTTCCAGATCCAGCAACAGATACACAGGAATTATGGGGAGTTGTTTCAATATCCGTAGCTTAAACCCTGAGATCTACATGCTTGGAAGGAATTGAGAGAACTATTAAATGTGGTTGGAATTAGTTAGAGGGTTGAATCCGAGCTGAAGTCCAACTTCTGAAAGTAAATAAAATCAATGCTTTTACCACAGGCAAGTTACTGAACCATGTAATTAGTTTTTTTCCATGAAAATAAGACATTATACCAAGGGAGCAGCGGAGCAGTATTTATTCTAGTTATGTGAAAATTAAACAATCATTAAAAGGGTGTTTTTTTAAATTGCCTGAGGGGTGACTCTAATCAGGAGGTTGTCCCTCCCCCTTCCCCCTTCCCCTTTTTTTTGGCTATTTATTGGGGGAAATTAGAGCAATATCTTTTATAAGTAGATGTGTTTTGGTTTCTTTTTTTTCTTTTTTCCCCCTGGCAAAATGAAGTTACTTAAATGTGTAAAAGAAATCTGGGTGAGCTTCCGTTAGGATGATCTGAATCATGGTTATGGTCTGTGTTGTGAAAAGGGATTTTATACAAATTTTGGAACGGGCAGTCGTGGTGTAGAAAAAGCCACGAAGTTTATTAGCCTTGTAAGGTGACACGAGAGACAAGACTGTTTATCCCTTTTAAAAGCACATCTAACTAATCTTACAAACAGATGAGCTGTTTAAACTTGGAATGTGCACTTTTCCTGTCACAACCACTAATTATCGCTCTGGTACAGATTTGTCCAGGAGTCCAAGAAACTTCGTTGTCTTTAAGTTTCAACTCTGGTGTTCTGCATCTTATTTTCTACGTTTTATTTATCATTTATTTAGCGTATGGCATCTAAATCCAACATCAACTCAGTAAACTCAATGGGGGAAGCAGGATCTACTCAACATCCATGCGATTAATTTAACAATTGTGGCCATTTGCTTAACAACTCAAAATCGGGTGCGACTCGCTTAGCAAGCCTCTTTGCCCAGCAACAGAAATTCCGCTCTCAATGTGGTCACAAGTCGAGTACTATTTCAGTCCTGGGAATTTTTTTGCCATAGATTTTTATTTCTTCGGAGACCAGAGAAAAGGAGCCTAACTATTTCTTTTTATGCATATGATTATCTACTCAGTCAGTACGCTCCCATAGAGAGGGGCTCCTCCAGGTGCCGTCGGCCAAACAATGTCGACTGGCGGCCCCCAGGGGGAGAGCTTTCTCTGTGGGAGCACCTGCCCTCTGGAACGAGTTCCTCCCGGAGATACGGACGATTCCAGACTTACGTACTTTCCGTCGGGCCCTCAAAACCTTTTTATTCCATCAAGTCGGGCTGGCCTAATCTCTCCAATTGTGTATTTTAACTTGGATTTTTAATGGGGGATTTTAACTGTCGGGCCAAATTGTTTAATTCACTTTTAAATTGTTTTTATATTTTGTATTTGATGTTTTTTACTTCTGGCTGTTCACCGCCCTGAGTCCTTCGGGAGAAGGGCGGTATATAAATTTAAATATTAAATTAAATTAAATTAAATTAAATTAAATTAAATTAAATTAAATTAAATTAAATTAAACACACATCCTTCACATTCTATGCAACTGAATCAAAAACCTCTGCTATTGCATTAATATTGCACTATACAGTAGAATTCAATATAGTTACTGCTCTGGAAAGCTGTTTTTCAGTCTATTTGTCCTTGTTTTGTTTTGTTTTATCCTGTACCGTCTTCCAGATGGTAATAGTTAAAAAAAAAAGGATGCCCAAGATGAGATGGATTTTTAAGAATGTTTTGAACTTTCTGAAGGCAGCGGGAGCTATAAAGCTCTTCCGAGGAGGGGAGAGGGCAACCCGTGATCCTCTGGGCAATGACGTTGACCCTCTGGAGCGCAGTCTGCAATCATGCAGAATGCAGAATACTTTTCCAGAGGGAAAGTTATTGGAAATTTAAAACGGGCCGATTTAAAAGCCCCTGACCTGTTTATGGAGCTATTTATGAAGTAAAACTTGTTCATGTGAGCCGTAGAATCACGTGTAAATCTGTTCTGGAAATGAAGCAATCTGTTTCCAACGATCACGCCCTGTGACAAATTATTTTCAGGAGAAATATTTATTTGTGGAAGGTTGTCATGTTGTACGAATAGCCTTTTTAATTCCATGAAATATTTCTCCGGGCTACTTCCCAATTTACTCGTTCGGATGGGAAAGCTTTACACGTACTGTTTGTCTGCTTTTGAAGAAATTAATTGCTTTTGAAGAATTAACTTAATTATGCTTGTAAATGTTTTCGCTGAGTAAGCAAGGTAGCTGCTTTCCCCCCCCACCAACCAAAAAATCCTTTCCCCTAATTCCCCCTATCATGCTCGAAGTCTGTTGTTTTGGACATCTTTTGCTAATTTCAGGTCATCCTGAAGTTTTAACCATGCTTTCTCTTCAAATTTGAGATATCTGTATTTTCTTTCATCGGCTTTCCCTTTCTCTGTTTGTGTCTGTGTGTATTTTTAAATCAGATTTTCAGCAAGGTATTTGTACAATTGCATTGATCCTTTCCCTCCCCTTCTTCCCCCCTTCTTAGGAATGTTTATTTTGTAACTGTACTTTTAGCACATCCGTTTACAAACACATTCACTGTCTCCGACTGCTGTTCCCACAGTGTCCTGCTGTGGAATCCAACTCATCATTGCTCGGTGTTTATTAAAACCTGCTTTTTTTAAAAAAAAATAAAATTTAAGGGCCAAGGTATTCATTCAGCTTTAGTTGCCTTTAAGATCATGGTCACTTTCTGCTAAGTTGCAACTACTTTTCCTCAGGGTGGATTTGATTTAAATCGAGTTGATTTAAATCACAATTTAAATCATGATTTAAATCACTAGTAAAAAGGCTTGATTTAAATCAACTCGATTTAAATCATAATTTTTAAAGAGCAGCTGTCATCTCTGCTCCTCCTTTGACCCGCTGTTGACTCACCGATAGTCCCAGTGTTGCAGAATATACAGCCTCCTGCTACATAACTAAGCTCCATTTCATGCTGAATAAACTAAATTATTTATGTATCTTATATAGAAAACTATCTTACGATAGATTTTTACCCCAAAAGTTTTTTATTAAAATAAATTCGATAAAAATAAAAAAAAATCCGATTTAAATCAAAAAAATCCGATTTAAATAAAAAAATCTGATTTTTTTTATTTTTTTAAAAAAATCATTGATTTTTATCCACTCTGCTTTCCCTTCTAATTGTCTTCTTGGATAAATTAAGAAGAGCCGATTTCATTGGGGCATCCCTCCCCCCCTCTTTTAAAAGAAAACATTGTTAGCAAGATCAGGAATTTCCAGCAAAGGGTTATGTTTGACAGAATTGGTTTCTCAGTAAATACACTGGTGTAATTTAAAAAAAAAAAAAAAGCCTGCCAAATTCTGCTAAAATAAACAAATCTCGTATGGAAATAGCTAGAGATGGGTTTGGACACCCCATCTAAAGAGCATTCGTTCTGCTTCTTCCCCCCCCCCCGTCTTTAATTTCTTGGTTTTGTTTTGCTTTTTGTTTTTCAGTGTTTTGATTTTCTGCAGGAGGAAACGAGGTTTCATCATATTGTAAATGGTATCTCAACTACGTGGCTGTAAACTATTATGCCGAAACGAGCAGTTTAGCTTAGGCTATGACTCAGAAGCTGCTGAAATCATAATTGGGATATGCTTGGAATCCCCATTCCCTCCCCACTCCTGGGGGAAGGATACTGCAAAATCTCTATTCCCTCCCCACCCCTGGGGAAGGATACTGCAAAATCCCCATTCCCTCCCCACTCTGGGGCCAGCCAGAGGTGGTATTTGTCGGTTCTCCGAACTGCTCGAAATTTCCGCTACCGGTTCTCCAGAACCTGTCAGAACCTGCTGGATTTCACCCCTGCAACTAGGATGTTATCCGCGTTATTTTTAAAAGCATCGCTGTATAAAAATTTGCCACAGTCCTAAGTCTTCCAGATGGTTGCCGAAGATCTTATTCCATCTGTCCTGATCCGCATGGCCAGTGACAATAGATTCTGCGAATTGCACTTAAATCAAGAAACCTTCAAGTTTCTTAAACCTGAAGGCTTTAAAAGTAAACATCTGTCTAACTTGTTAAGGTTCTTCCTCCTTTCCATCCATTACCCTCTGTTGGAAGTCCTGTTAGCGTCAGCTCTAATCTCTTGTTTAACTTCTTAATTCTCAGCTACTTCATGATGGCCCCTGAAGATTGGTTGAGAACAAGTCATCAGTTGCCAGAGTAATGAAATGAACAGAATCAGCCCCATGGAAGAGGCTGAACTGTTAAACTTCAAAATCATTCTGCCTTGTGATTTTATCTGAAATTAGACCATTTCCTACACAGAGCCTGATGGAACTCCACAAACCAGTTCTGTGTTGCTAAGCTAGCAGTCCTTTTAGTCTTATTATTATGTTTTGTTTTTTAAAAAAATTTGATCTCGTTCCAAGACTTGTGAGTCAGGTTACGGCGGGAGGAATGTTCTAGAGCAGTGTTTCTCAACCTTGATAGCTTTAAGATGTGTGGACTTCAATTCCCAGAATTCTGGGAGTTGGAGTCCAGAGCTTGTACATTGGCTAAGGTTGAGAAACACTGTTCTAGAGCCACAACGCTTTCTGATCTCTTGCAAAACCATCCCCGCCATCGCCACCGTCATCTACTAAAGTTGGAATAGCTAATTTCTCCCGTATCATGAAACCATTGTTCTGTGTCCCACAGGTGCCTCTTTTTTTTCCCTGAGAGGCACATGGGCTTTCTCGTTTTTCTTTGAAGATGTTTCACTTCCCATCCAAGAGGATTCTTCAGCTCTGACTGGATGGTGGGGAATGTTCCCCCCCATTAAAAAAATATTTTTTAATTATTATTATTCATATTTCTATGCTGCCCACTCTCCGAGGACTCTGGGCGGCTTACACCAAAGGCAGTATACTCAATAGCATATTGCCCCCCAACAATCTGGGTCCTCATTTTACCCACCTCGGAAGGATGGAAGGCTGAGTCAACCTTGAGCCGGTGAGATTTGATCCGCTGATCTGCTGAACTAGCAGTCAGCTGAAGTAGCTGCACTACTGCAGTCTAACCACTGCGCCACCTCAGCTCAGTGCATTTCCCACCAAGAAGCTTCTTGGATGAGAAGCGAAACGTCTTCAAAGAACAAACAGGTAAATCCAATTGCCTCTTCAAAAAAAGCACCTTTGGGACCTCTATAGACATAGTTTTGAGCAGTGTAAGCACTTTTTTTAAAATAATATTTTCATTGAAATTTATTATAATACAATACAATACAATCAGTCAGACAGTGTTACTTTTCTACACAGATTAGATCAATTCTTCCTTTATGTTTCATAGTTCCAAATTCATATCTTAAAATTTGTATTCACTTTCATCTGTTTTTTATTCGATTATCAATCCACCTGTACCAATCACCCCACACCGTATAGTATTCTGTGTCCTCTTTTTCATTTAGTTCTAACGTTAATTTGTTCATTTCGGCACATTCTAAAACTTTCTGAATAATGAGTTCCTCTGGTGGTGTATCCTTTCCTTTCCAATATTGGGCATATGCTATTCTCGCTGCAGTGAGTATATGTATAATTAAGTGTAAGCACTTTTAATAGACAGGGTCTTGTTCCTAATCTCAGTTCTTTTCCTCTGTAATAACCCGTTTCCCCGAAAATAAGACATCCCCTGATAATAAGCCCAATCGGGCTTTTGAGCGCATGCGCTAAAATAAACCCTCCCCTGAAAATAAGCCCTTCCCAAAAATAAGCCCTCCCTGAAAATATTTAAACACAGGTGCAGCCGGTCCCTGCCATTTCCTCTGGTTAGGGTTAGGGAGACAGAATTGGAAATCAGGTAAGACGGCAAGAGGAGTCCCATCTTGCTCCACGTGCCCCATAATAATAAGACCTCCCTGAAAATAAGGCCAAGCGCTTATTTTGGGGTTCCAAAAAATATAAGACAAGGTCTTATTTTTGGGGAAACACGGTATACCCAGTGTGCAGTAGACTTTAAAACAGTTGTATCCCTCCAAAATGTTAAAAGAAAGAAAGTTAGCCCTCCAGGATAGACCAAGCTAGGGAACCAATGCCAGAAATCTTGCAAGCCTGCATATGCTTCCTTCCCCCTCTTTTCCCTTTATCTTCATAAGCCAGAAATGTTTACTCACATTACATTCTTGGATTAGGCACAGGGCCCTTTTATCTGACTGTTTTCCTTGGTAGCTGTCAGGCATGAAAGACCAGGTCCACCCATGAAGGCCCAATTAAATTGATTTATTGCTAAAGCAGCCTACACACAGGAATCTTCCGCAACTAACAGTGAGCACCTGCTTAGATAAGAGTCTGTGGAATTCCAAGGAGGCGGGACTTCCCATTCTCTTGCAGCTATGTTGGGATTCTATGCTGGTTACTCTTTTAACTCCACCCCCCGTTTTCTGCCACTCCTCCTCCTACGGTGGCAGCTCTTCTCCCTGTCCTTCAAGGCTATTCCCACTGCCCTGTACAGAGGGTGTATTCTGAATGAAAGAAGACTACTAGTTCCCATATTTTTTCACTTAGCTGCGGCCGCAAGATTCAGACCTCCTCTCCAGGCATTATTCATTTGGCTTTTCCTAGAAGGGGTGATACATAAACCTCATTTTTAGAATTGGTACTTCTATTCATCATCGAAATGTTGTTCGTTTATTGGTGTAGGTGTTTGTTTATACCTTGCTTTTCCTCCAGAATTTCAAAGTGGTATTACCTGGGACCTACTTCCTCCTCTTTTCCCACTTAGCGATATCCTTGTTCAATAGAGAGTGACTGGCCCCCATATAATCTGATGTTTTTATGAGGCTGAAAGGGGATTTCAAGTAGCTACTCCATGCTTAGCCCAACATCTTAACCACCAGACGGGTAGTCCTCGACTTACGACTACAACTGGGCCCAACATTTCTGTCGCTGAGCGAGACAGTTGTTCAGTGAGTTTTGCCCCATTTTACGAGCTTTCTTAGCACCGTTGTTAAGTGAACCACTGCCATTGTTAAGTTAACAACCCAGTTGTTAAATGAATCCGGCTTCCCCACTGTCAGAAGGTCACAAAAGGGAATCACGTGACCTTGGGATGTTTATACGTTATTAACACCAAAAATAGTTGTTTTTGCTGATGGATCTGCCAACTGATTTATGAGCTCACCGATATTCTTACTTGTTCACCGATTTCATTGAAAAGTGTTTAGATTCAGTGGGATTCAGCCGGTTTAGACCGGTTCAGGTGTGCCAATAGCTCCGACGATCAGCTGGGAGCGAACCGGTTCGCTCCGATGATCAGGTGGGCCTGCCCGCCCCGTGCGCTTTACTTACATTTATCCTCTCAGCTGATTCGTGCGGCAGAGCCGTCGGTCAAGCAATGTCGGCTGCGGCCCCCAGGGGGAGAGCCTTCTCTGTGGGGCCACCCGCCCTATGGAATGAGCTACATCCTGGAATACGACTGATCCCGGATCTCCGCATCTTCCGTAAGGCCCTGAAGACGTATCTATTCCATCAAGCCAGCCTAGCCTAAATGGTTTTTTAATGGGATTTTAAATTTTATAGACTTGAGGGTTTTAAATTGGGAGGCCGACCGATTTAATTCTTTTAATTATCTTAATTTTTGTATTTTATGTATTTTTAATTCTGGCTGTTCACCGACCTGAGTCCCTTCTGGGAGAAGGGCGGTATACAAATTAAATTAATAATAATAATAATAATAATAATAATAATAATAATAATAATAATAATAATAATAGAGCAGATTGCCGCGCCTCAACTGTGTTAGTCCCCAGAAGTAATGCGGAAATTTCGTTTTGTCAAAACTGCATGCACGCATGCACACAGCAAAACACGCAATCCCCGAACCGGTTGTTAAACCGGCAGGATCCCACCCCTGGTTTAGAGGAAAACAAAGTATTAATTCTCTCCCCCCCCCTTCTTTTTAAAAGATGCTCTCAGCTTTTGAAGCTTGCAATTCTGTATGGAATTTAAGCTGTTAATACTTTGTGGGATGAACTTACAGCCAGAGTCTGGCTGTTAGTTATTAAAAGCAAATATCTTGGAAAGGAGACAACTGCTTACCGGGCAGAAATTTCTTATTAAAAACAATTGTTGCTTAGGTGGATATTTATTAGTCACAGGTCCCTTTTCGAAACGACAGCATGGGCAAATTTGGTGTGCCGTATGCACGCAATGGCCTCTCCGTTTTACAGAGCGAAATCTCTGCTGAGAGAAAGGTATCACCAGAAAGCAGTTAAGCTCTTAACTTAGTCATACCTAAGGTGTCTTGTTTGAATGGATGCTTTTTAACAGACAGAGGTTTTTCAGATAGCTTATTATTTCCTGCATGGGATGTAGGATTGAGGACAAAAGGGATCTTAAGTGCTATATAAGAATTGAGCCCACCATTTTAAGATGTACTACAAACTACAGGCAAAGAGCCTGTAGTACAGCGGACTAAAGCACTGTTATTAACATCTGTTGCTTGCAGTTACTGCAAGTTCAAATCTCACCAGGCTCAAGGTTGACTCGGCCTTCCATCCTTTCTAAGGTAGGTGAAATGAGGACCCAGATTGTGGGGGCAATAAGCTGACTTTGTATAAATATACAAAAGTATGAAGGCTATTGCTTAACGCATTGTAAGCCGCCCTGAGTCTCCGGAGAAAGGCGGCATATAAATTAAAGCAAAAAAAAAAAAAAAAAGAGAGAGAGAGAGAGAGAATAAGAAACTGGGTCTGTTAACCAGGTTTGCTATGATAAGATAAAGCCGGAGAGTCAGTTTGATGAAATAGTTAAGGGCACCAGGTTAGAAATTGGGAGGCCGTGAATTCTAGTTCTAGACAGGTGGGTGTGACTTTAAAGAAGTCAGAATAATAGGATAATAGAGCTGGAAGGGATCTTAGAGGTCTACTAGTCCATCCCCCTTCTCAAGCAGAAGACCCTATAGCGTTTCAGATCAATGACTGTCCAGTCTCTTCTTAAAAACTTCTAGGAATGGAGCCCCCACAACGTTCTTCTTTCTCAACCCTAGCAAGAAGGGGGCAAGGGCAAATCCCTTTAAAAATAGATTGATCGATAAATGATGATAAAAAAGACTACCAATAGCAGTAGAACGACTGCAGCACAGAAAGCAAAGATAGCACCCAAAGGGGTAGGCACCTTGGGCGCAACCCCAGAACATCTGGCGCACCCTTTAAACACTGTCGGCATTGACAAAATCCCCATCGGTCAATTGCAAAGGGCAGCTTTACTTGGAACAGCTTCAATCCTGTGACGATTAAACGATCAAACAGCAACATCTGCCAGGTCCTTGGGAAGGACTCAATAGTTGGGCAACAATGATAAATCCAGTCTAAACATCTGGCTGACTGAGGACCAACCATCACCGTAATAAATAAATCACAGTTATCAAGAAAACTGGAGAGCGTTGTTTGGGAGACAAGATTGATCCGAAGGTTAACAACAACAACAATAATAATGACTCATATTTGGGCTTATTCGAAAATGCTAAATGTTCAAATTTAATAGTGCCAATATAGCGCCAGATGAAGCAGATACCGTAGAAGGGCTTGGCATTTTTAGCCTGGCCTTGGGTTCATGGCGGACTTCATCTCAGGGGTGGGCCAGACTGCAGACAAAGGGAATATTTTGCCATCTTCTTTCCTGTCACCTTTAATCCAGGCGCTTTGGCACACTTGGGACTTTTAAATTGCTGCACGTTTTAATGAAGCTTTAATGCAAATATTTCAGCTGCTGCATCCACAGTTCTGGAAAAGTGATGAGGGCACAGATAGCCAAGCTTTCTTGTAAAACGCATTACGGTCTAGAACGGGGGGTATCAAACTCCCTTTCATTGAGGACCGTATCAGGGTTGTGTTTATCCTTGGGGGGGGCAGGGTGGGGGGGGCAGCTTGACGTCACTCATGTCGGGGGTGCCTGTAGTGGCCCGAGCACTCTGCCAGCGAAAACGGGCTCCCGAGCTCCGTTTCGGCTGCGACGGCCTCCTGCAACCCTCTGCCACTGAAAAAGGAGCTTGGGAGTGCGGCCCGTGGCCATCGCGAGCTCCCCGGGCCTTGAGTTTGACACCCCTGGTCTAGAGCCACATTGCACACCAATGGCATTGCACCGAACTAAGTCGGAAGTGCTAATTTTGGAAATCGGCTTCTCTGTATTCCGGAGCGGCTTGCATCGAAAACACATGTTTATCACGCTGCAGTTTGAACTAGTAATTTAAGGGCTGTCTGTTTCTCTTCAAACTCGTGGGAGAAAAAAGTTGTGGTTGTAGCCATTGAGAAGCAGAGTTTGAAATGGGGGGGGGAGAGAGAGAGGGAGGCAGAGAGGGAGGGAGGGAGGGGTAGAGAAAGAGGGAGAGAGATAGAGAGAGAGAGAGAGAGAGAGGGAGGGAGGGAGAGATCTGTTGCTTCCAATACAATAGAATATTTGTAACTCAGGGTTGAACTGTGGGAGCCTTGGTGCTCTCTGAGCTTGGCTGTTTTGTTGCAGACGTTTCATTACCTAACTAGGTAACATCATCAGTGGAGAGAGGAGGAACGGGGACGACGATGACAATTGTGGATTCCTTCGTGGTCTTTGAGCTTAGCTGTTTTTTGTTTTTTTGTTGCAGACATTCCATGACCGAACTAGGTAACATCATTGGGGGGGGAGGAGGAGGACGATTGTGGGGTCCTCAGTGCTCTCTGAGCTTGGCTGTTTTCTTGCAGTCCTTTCATTACCCAATTGCCATTATCAGGAGGAGGGGGAGGACTTGTGGGGTCCTTGGTGCTCTCTGAGCTTAGTTGACCCAACTAGGTAACATGATCATCAATGCTAGGAGGTGGAATAGTATCAATGCTAGGAGGTGGACCAGTACGCTCCCATAGAGGGGCTCCTCCGGGTGCTGTCGGCCAAACAATGTCGACTGGCGGCCCCCAAGGGGAGAGCCTTCTTTGTGGGGGCACCTACTATCTGGAACGAGCTCCCCCCGGAGATATGGAGGATCCCGGATCTGCGTACCTTCCGTCCCACGCTTAAGATGTTCCTATTTCATCAAGCTGGCCTGACCTAAACTTTTCCTCTTTTTAAATGGGAATTTTAAATTTGGTTTTAAACTATTGGGGTTTTAAAATGGTTCAGCCAAATTTATTTAATTTGTTTTATCTCTATTTTAAATTTTGTATCTATATGTTTTATTTTATGGCTGTTCACCGCCCTGAGTCCTTCGGGAGTAGGGCGGTATACAAATTTAAGAAAGAAAGAAAGAAAGAAAGAAAGAAAGAAAGAAAGAAAGAAAGAAAGAAAGAAAGAAAGAAAGAATAGATGATGCTACTGAGTTGGATAATGAAACGTTTGCAAGGAAACGAGCTCAGAGACCACCAAGAACCCCCATAGGGGACCCCTTCAGTTCTTCAGGAGAAGGGCTACAGCTGTGTTTATATCAATTTTTTCCCCCCAGTGTTGTTTGACAGCTATTCTTTAAACTTCGGTTAGAGAGTGGTTTTCCCTAATGTTTCTTCTACTGAGTCTTTCAGGCTTTATATCAATTCCATAAGGTGGTTTTTTTCATTCTCCTAGGTAGAACATGAGCAAAATTCGAAGACCTTTAAAAAAAAAAAAAAAAAATTTCAAACGTCTACTAGCTCTTTATAATCCCTCAGAACGGAGGGCCCATTTTATCCTAATACTCAAGAGCTTTTAAAATGCAAAACGCTGCGTTTGTACGATCTGGCAGAAAACAACACTTTCAGATAACTTGAGCTAGAGCACCTTTTGATTCTCTAAATGGGTTTAACCTTTTAAAAAAAAAATAATACTCCGATCGTACTTTGAAAACACCGAGTGTGTCTTTGGAATGATCTGTAATTTATGTGTATTAATGTCTTATTTTACTTGGGGTCTAAATCTTACATTCCAGTGCAGAAATTTCACTTGGCAACCGTTAAGTAGAGTTGTTATATTTAGACTTGTTGCTGCAGATTGGTGGATTCTTTTTTATATAGCTCAGTCTTGGCAGTGTGTCTGTGTGTGTGTCTGTGTGTGTATGTGTGTATGTGTGTGCGTGCATGTGTGCGCCTGTACACAGTGCAGTAAGAGGGCTTATACAAATACTGAAAGCTGGGTGCATTTGGATGAAATATGTATTACAGGTAATATCACTTTAGCTGAGGAGTTTATAATGGCCTGATATCGGTGTTTTCGTTTGTGCAGGTAATCCTCAATCTACAACCACAATTGAGCCCAGAATTAATTAATTAATTAGTTCGATTTATATGCCGCCCTTCTCCGGAGACTCAGGGTGGCTTACAATGCCTTAAGCAATAAGCCTTCATACTTTTGTATATACCTGCTTAGTAGGGCTTTCGGGGCCGCCCCCAAGCGGTGTCCTTTTTTTTATACAAAGTCAGCTTATTGCCCCCACAATCCGGGTCCTCATTTTACCTACCTCGGAAGGATGGAAGGCTGAGTCAACCTTGAGCCTGGTGAGATTTGAACTTGCAATAATTGCAGGCAGCTGGTGCTACTTAACAGCACTTTAGTCTGCTGCGCCACCAAGGCTCTTTTATGTTGCTTAAGCGAGACATTCATTAAGTGTGTTTTTTTGCCCCGCTTTATGACTTTTCTCTCCCCCCCCCGGTTTGTTAAGCGAATCACTGCCGTCGTTAAAGTTAGGAACACGGTTGTTAAGTGAATCTTTTGCGTCAGAAGGCCGCAAAAGGGGATCACGTGACCCCCCCGGGGGGGGGACGGGACATTGCGACTGTCGTAAATGCGATTCAGTGGTCAGTCGTCCGAATGCAAATCACGGGACTGTGGGGATTGGATGCTGCCACGGTCCTAAGTGTGAAAAGCGGTCATAAATCCCAGTGCCGTAACTTTTGAATGGTCACTAAGTGAACTGTTGTGTAAGTTGAGGATTACCTGTCATTTTGAACAGGGACCGTGGGACTAATAGCGGCAGTAGTAAATTGTAGCAGCTTTGAGTGTGTGTGTGTGTGTGTGTGTGTGTCTCGCTTTATAACGTACTTGACAATTTGTGTGAAAAGAGAAGAAATAGCGTCGCTCAGATTACGGCAGGCATGAGAAACTCAATAGAGGCTCGTGAATGGGGTGAGAAATATGACCTTTGGTTGGCCTTCGCGTTGCCTCGCGGAGGCTCCCATTGTAAGACTTGAACAGGCTCTCTCTTCTTGCTGCGTTCAAGAGGCATTTGACTGATTTCTGTCAAGGAGAAAAGCTTTCCTAAAGTAACCGCTTGAAAGGCTTGTCGATGATTAAAATCTGTTACAGCCAGTTTGTGTTTTCTTTGGGGAGCTGGCCCGGGACCTTTTTAGGTCCCGGCAGTCACAGAGACCCAATTTTAGCCAACGCAATCCTAAATTGCATTAACAGAGGGATACGATCAAGATCAAGGGAGGTACTCATACCACTCTTTAAAGCCTTAGTAAGACCACACCTAGAGTCCTGCATCCAGTTTTGGTCACCACACTATAAAAAAAAAGATGTGGAGACCCTACAAAGAGTGCAGAGAAGAGCAACCAGGATGATGAGGGGACTGGAGGATAAAACATTTGATGAATGGTTTCAGGATCTGGGCATGGCTAGTCTAGTGAAGAGAAGGACCAGGGGAGACATGATAGCAAGTCTTCCAGTATTTGAGGGGCTGCCACAGAGAGGAGGGGGGTCAAGCTATTTTCCAAAGCACCTGAAGGCCAGACAAGGAATAATGGATGGAAACTGAACAAGGAGAGATTCAACCTAGAAATAAGGAGAAATTTTCTGACAGTGAGAACAATCAACCCATGGAACAGAAGTTCCCTTTGGAAGTTGTGGGAGCTTCATCACTGGGGACTTTCAAGAAGAGACTGGACGGCCATCTGTCAGAAATGGTGTAGGGTCTCCTGCTTGGGCGGGGGGTTGGACTAGATGACCTACAAGGTCCCTTCCAACTCTGTTAATCTGAATCTATCAAAAATGATCAAAGGTCTGGAGGCTAAAACCTACGATGAACGGTTGCAGGAACCGGGCATGGCTAGTCTAGTGAAGAGAAGGACCAGGGGAGACAGGATAGCCGTCTTCCAATATCTGAGGGGCTGCCACAGAGAGGAAGGAGTCAAGCTATTCTCCAAAGCACCTGAAGGCCAGACAAGGAATAATGGATGGAAACCGAACAAGGAGAGATTCAACCTGGAAATAAGGAGAAATTTCCTGATAGTGAGAACAATCAACTCATGGAACAGAAGTTGCCTTCGGAAGTTGTGGGAGCTTCATCCCTGGAAGCTTTCAAGAAGAGACTGGACTGCCATCTGTCAGAAAGGGTGTAGAGCCTGCTTGGGTTGGGGGTTGGACTAGATGACCTACAAGGTCCCTTCCAACTCTGTTAATCTGTATCTGTATTATCTGCACCCCCATTGCCATTTCTATGCTCCTAGTGGGGGTTTCACCTCCCCTTTTCAAAAGTGGCAAGTGCTAAGGGAGAAAGACATCTCTGCGTTTTTTTAATTGTTGGTAGGACTGGAATCCCTTTGAGCGATTTCTTTCATCGCTCCATTAGAAGATCATGCAGATATTATCACTTGAATGTGGCCGCCACAAAATATAACAAAATAAAGGACTCTAGAGCATAGGTGTCCAACCTTTTGGCTTGCCTGGGCTGCATTGAGCAAAGAGTAATTGTCTTGGGCCGCATACAAATGATAGAATGTAGTTAATGTATATAAAACGCATAATTTTAAATGCTTACGATCTTAAGGGCTGCATTACTAGCTGTCCAGGGTTGCGTGCAGTCTGCAGGTTTAAGAGTAGATATGCTTATTCTAGAGCCGTGATTTTGAACCTATGGCATGCGTGCCAGAGGTGGCACGCACCGTCCTCTCTGATGGCATGCATGCGCGGGGGGGGGGCGTGGCCGTGCGGGGGCCGTGCGTGCATATGCGCAGAGGGGAGGGGGTATGCACGCGGACACGCACACAATGCATTTTTGGGGTTCATGTGCATGCGTGCATTTGCACCCACGCACCCGCACTTTGGGCATTCAGTCCAGAAAAGGTTAGCCATCACTGTTCTAGAGTATTCTTGAAGGCATAGACACTTCTGAAAGTTTCAGACTGTGTATTTCTGTGCTAAAGAATCCTAAACAGAAATTGGCTTTGTTTACAAAGCTGTTAAAAACAAACAAACAAAAGAAAACGACATTTTTATTGTGAAGAAAGTAGTATTGTGTCGAACCTTGGCTCTTGCAATGCAACAATAACAATCCGTTGAATTCAAGGAGCTAATTGAACATGCTTATCTTTTTTTCTAGAATTGCGTCCAGTGGTTTTAGTGGAATTTATCCCGCAGTTGTTAACATCAATTTTCTTCCTTCCTTTCTTTTTTTTTTTAAAAAAAGCCTCGAGATAATTAACTGTTTTTAGTTATAGAAGAGCTAAAGGTCACATTTGTTTCTCTGTGTTCTGTAACCCCAAAACAGTTTAAAATGAGGCACTGTGCAGAAATAATAAAAAAAAACATTAATAATTAAATCAGCAAGCTTGATATTTCGCTGTGATTTTTATAGGAAGTGAAAGAAAAAAATGTTTGGTGACTAGCGGCAAGACATCCCTAGTTAAATGGGTAGAATGTTTACTGAATAAAAATGTGTTTGCTGAGCATTCACATACCAGTTTGTTGTGGAAGAGTTGGATGCACTCTGTTAGCATGAATCAAAGAAAAATAAGTAAAATATTGCTTAAGGAAAACATGTTTATTTATCTAATTTATATGCTGCTCATCTCAGTCTCATGATTAATATGGTTTGTATGTTGTTTTATGACTGATATTGTTTTAATTCTTGATTGAGAGTTGCCTTTGACTGGAGCTTTGCATGGAGGAAGTCCCCGTTTCATGCCCAGGTGTAGGGCATTAAAGGTAAAGGTAAAGCTTTCTTCTCTCCAGCCATTTCTGCCTCTAGGGGGCGCTGCTCATCTCCAGTTCATAGCCGAGGGAGCCAGGGTTGTCCAAAAATGCTTCTGTGGTCATGCCACCAGCATGACTATATGCCGAGGTACACAGCACACCGTTACCTTCCCACTGAAGTGGTACCTATTTATCTACTTGCATTTGCATGCTTTCAAACTGCTAGGTGGGCAGGAGCTGGAGCAAGTGATGGGAACTCATTCCATCGTGTGACACTCGGGTCTCGAACCTAGTCTGTCAGCTCTCCAGCTGACAAGTTCACCTTCTTTAACCATGAGCCATCGTGCTCCCTTCCCAGGTAGGGCATGTAATGAAGATATTGCTGAACTGCATGGACTCATGGACTAGACTAGACTAGACTAGACTAGACTAGACTAGACTAGACTAGACTAGAGAATAAAATTAGAATAGAATAGAATAGAATAGAATAAATAGAATAGAATAGAATAGAATAGAATAGAATAGAATAGAATAGAATAGAATAGAATAGAATAGTTGGAAGGGACCTTGGAGGTCTTCTAGTCCAACCCCCTGCTTAGGCAGGAAACCCTACACCACTTCAGACAAATGGTTATCCAACACCTTCTTAAAAATTTCCAGTGTTGGAGCATCCACAACTTCTGGAGGCAAGTTGTTCCACTGATTCATTGTTCTCACTGTCAGGAAATTTCTCCTTAGTTCTAGGTTGCTTCTCTCCTTGATGAGTTTTCACCCGTTGCTTCTTGTCCTGCCCTCAGGTGCTTTGGAGAAGAAGTTGAGTCCCTCTTCTTTGGGGCAGCCCCTGAGATATTGGAACACTGGTATCATGTCTCCCCTACTCCTTCTTTTCATTAAACTAGACATACCCAGTTCCAGACTGAATTGGTAGCTTCCCATTCCCATTCCCATTCCTAATTCTAACTTGGCACAACTTCCCTATCCGATGGGCTATTGGTTAGCTACCGTTCCTTTTATTTTTATTTTTTTTTGTGGGAAGCAATGTTCATTTCGGATTTGTTTCCAGCTTTCTGCTCTTCAAATATACAGTGTGCAGGGAGGCTTCCACTGGGAATAATGCGATCAGTCCCTGCCTTCCCTTTCAGCCCGTAACGCTTTATAAACGAGATCCAGAAGACGGGGGAATTCTCTAGAGTTTTAGATGTAGGAAGGAGGCTGGAGGTTGACACTTTCCTGTAAATAAAAGGCTCTTTCAAGGCTCTTCAGACGCGAGCTCCAGAATTGCTTTCCATAAGGTCTTACGGTAGTGGTCTATATAAATATCTTCACAGACAGTAAATCCTTAGCAAATATGCCTCTAGCTAGTGACACATTCCGTTATTGGCAGAAGGGAAAGAAGGGTTTTTAGAGGATTGTACAATATGTAGGCCTCGCTAGAAAAGCTGGTATAGATTTTAGAATAGAATAACAGAGTTGGAAGGGACCTTGGAGGTCTTCTAGTCTAACCCCCATACCATTTCAGACAAATGGTTGTCCAACCTCTTCTTAAAAACTTCCAATGTTGGAGCATTCACAACTTCTGGAGGCAAGTCGTTTTACTGATTCATTGTTCTCCCCGTCAGGAAATTTTTCCTTAGTTCCGGGTTGCTTCTCTCCTTGATTAATTTCCACCTATTATTAAGTTAAGTTTACTTTATTGTCACTGCAACAAACAAAATTAAATGCCATCTTCAGTGTACATTATACATGCAAAAACATTATACATATAAAAATATATATCCATAATGTTTTTGCATGTATAATGTACACTGAAGATGGCATTTAATTTTGTTTGTTGCAGTGACAATAAACAAGAATATAAAAACCTCCTATAAAAAACAATAAAACTAATAAAAGAGAGATCATATATATTATTTTTTTTAATTTGATTTATATGCCGCCCTTCTCCGAAGACTCAGGGCGGCTTACAATGTGCTCAGCAATAATAAATTAATATAATATAATAATTAATTAATATAATAAATTAATAATATAATATAATAAAATAACCCCCACACGCCCCGGCGACAGCACATCACAGGAGCCATTGAGTGGGCTCCATCCTGCCCTGCGTTCCCCAGGCTCGCTGGCAGAACCAGGACTTCAGCGCCTTCCGGAAGAGTCTTTATATATTATATTGTATTATATCTATTTTGCTATTAACACCTATTCTCTCTCATGCCTTTAAACCTTTAAATGCCTTTTTATAAATATATTATTTATTGTTAGACACCACCCAGAATCACTCTTTGTGAGATGGGCGGCTGTGTAAATTTGCTATATGAATAAATATTGCTAAAATCAGTCTTCTTTTTCACTCTACGCAACCTGCTGTTTGTTTCATCCTGTGGTTTCTCGCGCTACGAAGACAATATCCTAAACGCCTGGAAACAAAAGACTCGGAAAGAGTCGAGCCGATCGGTTTATTTTATTTATTTATTTATTTATTTAATTTGTATACCGCCCTTCTCCCAGAAGGGACTCAGGGCGGTGAACAGCCAAAATTAAAAAACATACAAATGCAAAAGTTAAGATAATTAAAAGAATTAAATCATTGGCTACCCAATTTAAAACCCCAAATCCATAAAATTTAAAATCCCAATTAAAAACCATTTAGGCTAGGCCGGCTTGATGAAATAAAAACGTCTTCAGGGCTTTACGGAAGGTCCGGAGGTCCGGGATCAATCGTATTCCAGGAGGCAGCTCATTCCTCAGGTTTATCTGTGTTTATTTATTTATAAATAATAAATAAATAAACCAGATTTTTCGTCGGGCCCTGAAAACCTATTTATTTCAACTAGCTGGGCTGGCTTGAGTTAAATTTTAAATTGATTTTAAATTGGGTTGTTTTAATTTACGGCCAAAATATCTAATTATTTTAAACTGTTTTTAAATTTTGTATGTTCTGTTTTTTACTTCGGCTGTTCACCGCCCTGAGTCCTGTTTGGAGAAGGGCGGTATAGAAATGGAAATAAATAAATAAATAAATTTATTTATTTAATCTTTACAGGGATTTAATTGAAATCAGAATCGACATAGCCATCCCCACAGTCCTGGTTATTACCCTAAGGTGAAAGCTGTGTTCTGGATGACCATAGAACCCTTTGTCATTACACATTAGGCTCAGATAAAGAGTCCACCGGCATCTCATCTTTTCATACTTGCCCGGCGCCGTGGCTTCCTGTTGCTTACAAATTGGTCACGTTAGATGGGCATACCTACATTTTTACTGACCGTGCGCGATGAAGAATCCCTGGCATCCTTTTGTGGGGTTTTTTTCTTTGGGTCTACATGACAAGCATGCCAAACGTTACCTATAAATCCAACGCTTACCTACCAATTTAATGACAGGGGGTCGTTAACAACCAAGAGAACATCTTCACCTAAAGAAGAGGTTCCTTTGAAGCATCCATACTGCCGCGTGCTTTGATTTTAATGGTATTCGGATGTAGAAGGAGAGCAGTCAGAGCCGGAGGGGCGGAGTTAAGCGAGTCATAAGCATAGAGTTCTCACAAATGGACCAACCCCTCTTGAATTCCGTTGACTTTTTTTCTTTCTTTCTTTTTTTATTGAAAAAGTTTTTTCAAATACAATTTCCCCCCCTTTTTTCCCCCCTCCTCCCTAACCCCCCCCCCCTCCCCTCCCCCTGTGACTTCTTCATAATAAAACCCAAATTCATAACAGATTATATAATACTTTACCATCCCCTTACTCCATCCCCATATACTGACCCTTTATTTCTAATAAAATTATCATATCCCCCTTATACTATACATTTCAAAATGACATTCTACTATAACATTATATAACAACTCCTAATTTAGCATAATAATAAATCAAATCTTTTATGTATATTAATCTAACATTTTCCACTGCGCTGCTCCTCCAATCCATGGACGGGTAGCTTCTCCTTAGTTGCTAGGCAGAACTGAGTGCTGATCTCCTTCCTTCAAACTGGCCACGCCCACGCTGTCCAATCAGCTCCAGTCTTTCTCACTCAGTTGCTGAGAGAACTTGTGTTTCTGAGTGCTCTACAGTTTTAATTCTAAAATTATCAATTCCCTTGTTTATTATTTTTGTCTCCTTCCCCTTTTAATTTCCTTTTAATTTCCTTTATTTTCCCTTAACAATTTGAGCTTCAATTGATTTCTGAGGCTGCCTGGGCGCGCGCGAGCTTGGGGCTCCAAGCCGTAGGCCCTGCCTATTTAATTAGGCTACAGCCTTCCGGATCCGACCCGGCCGGGCGGATCCGTGTGCACGCCTTTGATCGCCGCAGTTTCCATTGAGGCGGCAGTATCGGCTCGCCGCAACTTAAATCACTTGCGGCTTCGTTGTTTCACTGGTGGAGGAACGAGCAGCTGTGAGGCGCTTCGCGCGCCCGTCATCTCCTAAAGCCGTTCTCGCCGAATTTGAGGTCGGAGCGTCGCTGCAACGCAACGAGAAGGTAGCGGCTTTAATTACTCGGCTGGGAAGAGGAGCGAGCAGCTGTAAGGCGCTAGGCGCGCCTGTGGATTTCTGTCGCTGTTTCCCGCCGGGGCAGGGATCGAAGCGGCGGCCGCCATTACAGGGAGGGCGGCGGCCATTTTGTGAGCGATTTCAGAGACCTTAACATATAGCCGACCTAGGAAGCGGCATAGTTCGTTTTGGACAGTTGCGTGACTAATTTGATAAAGGGCTTGAGCTCAGCGTCTTCTGAGCCTTTGACCCACTTCTCCAGGGACAGATTCAGAGTGGATCACCTACCCTTGTACCCTGTGTTGAGACCTTACTGCCCTCAAGCCTGAGCTCAGCGGCTTCTGAGCCTAGTGCTGTATTGCCTAAGGGGCGCATACCCAGTTGAGGGTTTTATTCCAGTTGGGGCGTGAAATTGAGACCCCATCTAAAGGACATTGTTCTTATCAGTGTTTCATTCACCTTTCTGACAATCAAGATGGCGGACGTGCCCCTATCGTCTGATTCTGAGATCGATTGCGCCCCACCACAGCCTCAACAGCAGGCTCGTCCTAAAAAGGCCAGGACCAAGCAACGCAAACATCATACCTCTCAGCCTGGGCCTACTAAGGCAGAGCAGCGCAGACACCAGGTCTTGGAGAGACAGTTTGAGAGGGCAAGACAGGAGTTGTCAGGTCAAGGACAGTCCTCCACTGGGGATGATGGAGCGGGTCCTTCAAGAGTCTCTCATTCGAGATCTACTTCTGGGGGAGGGGGTTTGCATCTCCCCTCCAATCTGTGCCAGTCCAGGGGCGTGTCCATGTCATTGCCAGATGTGTCAAGCCAATCGATACCGGACCATTCTTCTGGTCAGCGCCGCTTACCTGAAGCGACCTTTACACCGACGGCGGCTGGTCTTCGGCCTGAACTATCGGACAATCCAGTTAATTTTCAGGCAGCCTTGTCAGATGCGCTTGCTAAGATCCTAGCAGCTGGCATACAACAGGGAGCTGTGGGTGCCCATCCTCCAACTGTTGATCCACTAGTCCCGGCTCGGGCTGAACCCAGACAGGCGCATCTTGCTCCTCGCAAAAATGATGATGGTTCTTCGGATGAGTACGAATCGGGCGAGATTTGCCCGGAAGACGTTGAGTTTTCAGAGGATGAAGGACTTTCACCTGATAAGCCGACTTTCACGAGTCTCTTCCGGCCTTCTGTGTTTAAATCATTACTGCATAAAGCCAAACTTACCACAAAGTTTGGCATTTCAGAAGTTCAGTCGGACGGCACTTCTCAATCATCATCATCAACACCACATGATGCTCTTTTTCAAGTATCGAAACCGAATCAAGACGTTATTCCTTGCCCTCCGTTATTCTCCAATGTCATCAATTCTGCCTTCAACCAGCCGGGTTCCTTGTCTTCGCCCAGTGGCATTGACAAAAGACTTTATGCTTTTGCAAAAGAACTGGAGGATACTCTAGCCTTACCTTCTGTTGATCCACCGGTGGCTAGTCTGTCCACCTCTTCTCTACTGACTTCGGACATTGTTGATGGTCTCAAAGCTGAGGACCGTAAAATGGAATTTGGATTTCGAAAGGCACACCAAGCAGCGGCTTGGGCAATAAAGGCGGCCACAGCAACATCGTTTTTTAACCGCGCCGCTTTAATCTGGCTCAGACAATTACAGGAGAGATTACCACCTGATGATACACGTCTACATCAGGACATTAATAAATTAGTGGCCGCAACGGAGTATTCGGCAGATGCATCACTCACAGCGGCAAAATTTGCCTCCAGATCCATGGCAGCGTCTGTGACTAATCGGCGCTTGTTTTGGCTCCGCAACTGGAGGGCGGATGCCAGGGCCAAATGGAAGTTGGCGTCGGCCCCCTACTCGGCTCCCTCTCTCTTTGGGGCCGCACTCGAGCCAATCCTGACAGAGGACAAGGACAAACGCAAGGTCCTCCCGTCCTCCTTTCGTAGGACTGAGAGGAGATATACACCCTATTCTCAGCGCCAGCCCTTTCGGGCCTACTCGGGGTCAGGCGGACCCTACTTCCCTCGTTCATATTCGCAGACCTTTGACAGAACCGCTGACAGACAATCTTTCCGTGATAGGTCCAGGGGCCAGCCCCAGTCAAAACGTCCCTTCCGAGGATCCGGTTACCGCCCAGCTCGCAGGGGCAAGTGACGCCCCCGAGCTAGGTCCTATTGGGGGTCGACTCCAGCGTTTTCACCTCCAGTGGGACCGCTCAACTTCAGATGCTTGGATCCGTTCAACAATTCAACAGGGTCTTCGCATCGAATTCCAAACCACGCCACCCATCAGGTTTCGCAATTGTCCTGTCCCACAGAGTCCCCGGAAAAGGAGACTCATGGACTCAGAAATACTACATCTCCTTTCAATCAAAGCGATAGAACCGGTGCCCCAGGGACAGGAATGCACTGGGTTTTACGCTACCTTGTTTCTGGTGCCCAAGTCATCGGGCGGTCACAGGGCCATCTTGAACCTAAAGAGACTCAACCGATATGTTCGGTATCGCAGGTTCAAGATGCAATCCCTTCGGTCGATTCTGACGGCTGTCAGACCCAACGACTTTCTTCAATCTGTGGACCTTCGCGAAGCCTACTTGCATGTCCCAATACATCCTGCTCACCGCCGTTACCTACGGTTCGCTTACAACAACCACCACTATCAATATCGTGCGATGCCCTTCGGGTTGTCTTCAGCACCCAGGACCTTTACCAAACTGGTGGAGGTAGTGGCAGCAGCGGTCAGATCTCACACAATCAGATTAATGTGTTATCTGGACGATATTATAGTCATGTCATCTTCCCCGGCTCAGGCAGTGAAGGACATGGAGTCGGTGTTGAAGATATTCCAGGCCCACGGCTTTTCTATCAACCATCAAAAGAGCCACATGTGTCCAACGACCCGCCTCCAGCATTTGGGTGCGATAATCGACTCACAGTTGGGTCACGTGTTTTTGTCCCCGACCCGCATTCAGGATCTCAGGGCAATGGTCGGACAGGTGCAACATCAGAGGAAAGTGCCACTGCTCCTCCTTTCTCAACTGTTAGGGAAGATGGTGTCCTGCATATCCATCGTGCCGTGGGCTCGCAGGCATGCCCGTCCCCTGCAGTGGCAGTTGCTTCCCTTCCAGAAACAGGGCCGCAGCACTTCCAGTCATCCAATTGCCTTGTCTCCTCAGGTTCGCCTATCTCTTCGGTGGTGGAAGTCCGCAGCAATCCAGAAAGGGTGTCTCTTTCTCGAACCCAACCGTCTGGTCCTGACATCCGACGCAAGTCTACAAGGTTGGGGGGCACACCTACAGGACGCGGTGGTACAAGGTCAGTGGTCCCATGCGGAGCGGGCGAACAGCATCAATTGGCTGGAATTGAGGGCTGTTCGTCTCGCTTTACGCCACTTCCGTCACATTCTCGAGGGACGACATGTGTTGGTCCGAACGGACAACATCACCACCAAGGCGCACATAAATCGGGAGGGAGGCACACGTTCCAGGGCCTTGATGATGGAATCCGAGAGACTGTTAGCCTGGGCGGAACTCCACACGGCATCTCTAGTGGCAGACCACATTTCGGGACAGTCCAACGTGGTAGCAGATTGGCTCAGTCGGGAGAACATAGATCCAGCGGAGTGGAGCCTGAACCAGACCGTCTTCGAGCAGCTGACACACCGGTTCGGCCAGCCTCAGGTGGACATGTTTGCCACGGCCGAGAACGCTCAGCTACCCCGATTCTATTCACGCTACCCAAGCGCAAGATCAGAGGGCAGCGATGCGCTACGTTGCCCATGGCCCGCCGGGCTTCTTTATGCCTTTCCCCCGATTCCCTTGATCCCTCGCTTGCTTCGGAAACTGATCCGAGAAGGTGCAGAGCTGTTACTGATAGCCCCGCTGTGGCCTCGGAGACCATGGTACGCGGACCTTCTAGAACTTTCCATTGTTCCGCCTTGGACGATACCTGTCCGGACAGACTTGCTAACCCAGGGGGTTGTCGTCCACCCAGATCCGCAGTGGCTACGATTAACCGCCTGGCGTTTGAGCGCCTCCAGTTACAGAAGGACAGACTTTCGGTTGGGGTCATCTCTGTGATTCAATCAGCCAGGCGTCCCTCTACGACGCGAATTTACGAGGCTTCGTGGCGTGCCTTTACATCCTGGTGCCTAACGCACCACGTGGACCCAACCTATCCAGATATCCCAGATGTGTTGGACTTCTTATATGACGGTCTTACCAAAGGTCTTGCCCCAGCGACTTTGAGACGCCAGGTGGCGGCTCTCTCCACTGTCATCACCTGCGAACGTCATCGCTCGCTTTCGTTAAATCCCAGGATTCGAGCGTTTTTGCACGGTGCCACTAACATCTCTCCACCGGTAGTCCATAGGTACCCGTCATGGGATCTACCATTAGTTCTTAAAGCTCTAACTTCCAAACCGTTTGAGCCTTTAGCATCTGTATCTCTGAAATTTCTGACTTTTAAAGTCGCCTTTCTTCTAGCAATCACATCCGCTCGGCGAGTGTCGGAACTCACCGCTCTGTCTATACGCAAAGAACTCTGTATCTTTCACAGTGACAGGGTCGTCCTGAGATTAGATCCAGCGTTTTTGCCTAAGGTTAACTCTCTGTTTCACAGAACCCAGGAGGTGATACTACCAAATTTTTGTCCGAGTCCTCGCCATGCATCGGAGTGTCTATGGCACACTTTGGACGTTCGTCGAGCACTTCGTCGCTATATCAGGCGTACTCAGTCCTTCAGACAAACCGAAGCATTGTTCGTTTCATTTCATCCTTCATCGATGGGGCGAAAAGTCTCGGCAGCCACGTTAGCTCGCTGGATCAAGGCCTGCATAGCGACTGCATACGACGTTCAGGACCGACCTCGTCCTCCACATATTTATGCTCATTCTACCAGAAGTGCGGCCGCTACCGCGGCTTGGGCTACGCAGGCTTCGGTGCTAGATATTTGCCGTGCGGCCTCATGGGCTTCAGCTTCGTCATTTATTCGACACTATAAAATTGACTTGTATGCTTCTGCTGAGGCTTCTTTTGGTCGCAGGGTTTTACAACAGGTGGCCACAGCCCAGGACTCTGAGAGCAGTCAGCCCCCTCCCTGAGCATTAAACTTGGGTACATCCCGTCCATGGATTGGAGGAGCAGCGCAGTGGAAAAAGGACGTTGTCTCACCTGAACGTCCATTTTCGATGCGCTGCGACTCCAATCCATACCCACCCTCGGGCTTTCTGCTATGTTGAACTTGTTACAGTTTGGTTTATTATTCTAGTTTAAAGTTCTTGCGCCTTCGTGAGGAAAGACTGGAGCTGATTGGACAGCGTGGGCGTGGCCAGTTTGAAGGAAGGAGATCAGCACTCAGTTCTGCCTAGCAACTAAGGAGAAGCTACCCGTCCATGGATTGGAGTCGCAGCGCATCAAAAATGGACGTTCAGGTGAGACAACGTCCTTTTCAAAACAACCTTCCGCTATAAAACTATATAATAAATCCTAATTTAACATTTATTCAGTTCATAGTCTACCCATTTCCTTCACCCTCATCATTATATCTCTTAACTCTAATCTTTTACATATATTCATATCTAAACATAATATCCCTTTTCTTAAACTAAACAATCAATAAACTAACCTGTCTCCACCCACTTTCCTACAAAACTACCATACTTAATAATCTTAATATCTTTATTCTTCTGCCCACTCCCCTAGAAAATATTCCCTTATGTAAATAAAATCCTCTTAAAAAGACTTTAGGCTTGTAATCCATATAATATCTTCTGCAATGTCTTTCAGCTGGATTATAAACTCCATCACCTATGTTAGGGTAACATCAGATCCTAATTCCAACAGTATATTCGGTATCTTCAATTACCATCTGCCCCCATCATTAGCAAATATCTTCATATTAAAAAAACAACAACAACAACCACCCGAGTGACTTTATGTTTGTATTCCATATAGTATCTGTAGAGGTGTCTTTTATCCAAATTATTAATTCCAACCACCGTAATAGGGTAACAACCAGATCTTCTGCGTGCCCCAATCCCACTCTTATCTAGTGTTAATTTAGTACTGAATGTCGGTTGACTAGAGTCCTGTTTACTGCTTGAGCAATAAATCTCCTTAACAAGCAACTTACCGCATGGTTCTGATTTGGTTTTTGTTTGTTTTTTGAACCAGACATCAGACTTCAAAGCAACCACTGACTTTTTAACTGGCCTCTGTTAACATTTTAATTTCATGCGGGGGGTCTCGTCTATGCCAGTGATGGTTAACCTTTTTGGTACCCAGTCCCAAAGCGTGTGCCAGATTCACTTAACAGCCGTGTTACTAACTTATCAACTGTGACGATTCACTTAACAACTGTGGCAAGAAAGTTTTGTAAAACGGGGCAAAACTCACCTGAGCAATGTCTCACCGAACAACATGACTTTTGGGCTCAATTGTGGTCATAAATCAAGGACTATCTGTACTACCAATAGCAATAGCACATACCGCTTCACCGTGCTTTACAGCCGTCTCTAAGTTGACCTAAGTCAACCTTGAGCTGGTCAGGATCGAACTCCTGGCAGTGGGCAGAGTCAGCCTGCAGTACTGCATTCTTACCCCTGCGCCATCAGGGGTACATATACACAGGGGTATATGAATTGAAATGGCACTGAAATATGACAATTTTTTTTTAAAATCATGGCTATCAGGAAGCTTTTCTTCAGCAGAGAACACAATGAGGCAGATTTTACTAATACGTTGAATGTGAAAAGCAAGAGGGAACTGAAGCATGTAATTCAATAATGGCAAGACTAAATATTTCAACAAAAACTTGGAAGGGTCTTTCAGTTCCAAGCATTGCATTTTGTTTGATTGTATACAACTTCTCCGAAGAAATGAAAACTGTCTGCCAAGGCAGTGCGTTGAATCCAGAAGCTTTTAAACTACCGGCTCATGTTACAGGTAGTCCTCAACTTACGACCCGTAAGGTTAGCCTGGAACTTCCATTGCATCTCATGATAGTTGTAAATCAAGTCAGGCACCCGTGCAACCCATGCAATTGGATGACCTTTTTTAAAAAAACGGTGGGAGTTAAGCGAAACGCTGCAGTCATTTTCTGTAATGGGCTGTTTTTCGTCAGAAAAATAACCTCGTAATTCAGTGTCTGCCCTTTTTTAGCAAGAGGCAGTCTGTTCATAAGTACGAGCCATCCAGCTGTCCGTAAGCCGGACGTTCTTAACCCAGGAACTGCCTGTAATCAGACATGCTGGACTTTGCTCAGAGGGAAAATACATTTCTTTTTGGTACAAGTCTTCCGAGAATTTTAACTCCCTAGATCAGTGATGGCTAACCCTTTTGCCATCACAATGCAAAAGCGGAGGTCGTGTGGGGGTCGCACGCGTGCATGCCCACACCCATAATTCAGTGCCCCCACGCATGGACGTGTGACTCCCCCCCGCACGACCCCCGCTTTTGGCACACAACAGCAAAATGGTTACCCTTTTTCATCCTCCCCAGGCTCCAGAGACTTTCTTGAAGCCTGGGGAGGGCGAAAACAGCCTTCCCCACCTCCCACCCCCGGAGGCCCTCCGGAGGCCGGAAACAGCCTGTTTCCCGACTTCCAATGGAACCGGAAGGCCTGTTTTTCACCCTCCCCAGGCTCCAGAGGCTTTCTTGGAGCCTGGGGGGGGTGAAAACGCCTCTCCCGGAGGCCCTCTGGAGGCTGGAAACAGCCCGTTTCCCGATTTCTGGTGGAACCGGTAGGCCCGTTTTTCGCCCTCCCCAGGCTCCAGAGGCTTTCTTGGAGCCTGGGAAGGGCAAAAACGGGCTCCCCCACCCCCTGGGGGCCCTCCAGAGGCTGGAAACAACCCATTTCCTGACTTCCTGTGGGCCCAGAAAGCCCGAAAATCAGCTGGCCAGCACGCACATACATGCTGGAGCTGAGCTATGGCAAAGCTCGCGTGCCCACAGATATGGCCATAGGTTCGCCGTCCCTGCTCTAGATGTAAGTCTTCCATAGGGTTTTTTTTATTTTTTTAATGGATTGGCAAGAAACGTTCAAAGGAAGGCGTCAATTCAGTGTTGAGAGTGCACAGCGTTTTAGTCAAGAAGGTTAATTTCTCCTTTTGCGATCAATCAAGGGGGTGTGTGTTTTTTTTTAATTTATTAATTTGAGTGCCTATGTACGTATTACAGGATTTATATGCCACTCCAATCAGCGTAACTCTGAGCGATGTATGTTCCGCAAACCAGTAATTGGATTGAAGCACAATTACAGCTAAGACTGAGCAAAACCAATTAAGATAAAAACAAACAAAACAATCGCTACCGACATCCCTAATTCCCTGATATTCCTTTGGTGCCGCAAATTTCAGGAGCCTGTCCCAACTATTCTTGCCCATTCCTCTTAGTCCTGGGTTTTAACCGATGTATGGCTCTTTCAAAGGCTAACCAGGAAGTGGGTCGCCTTAACTCAGAAGGCACTCGACTTCCAAAGGAAAGAGGCTAGATGAGAGAAGACCTTGGCCTACCGTCAATCTTTTACAGAACTTAGAACTTAGAATAACGTTTATCGTCACTTTAAATGTACACTAATCGGCACGCATTAAAATGAAATTTCGTTGCATACAGCTCTCAAAGGGTCACCACCTCCAATAAACACTACATAAACATGACCAAAAAATAAATGAGTGAGTGTGTGAATGAATGAGTGAGTGAACGAACGAACGAACGAACAAACAAACAAATAAATAAATAAAGAAGCAAGCAAGCAAGCAAGCAAGCATATACCCACATTAAGGAAGGCTGAGCGTCAAAGAATGGAGGCCTTTGAAGTCTGGTGCTGGAGAAGACTCCTGTGAGTCCCTTGGACTGCAAGGCGATCCAACCGGTCAGTCCTAGAGGAGATCCACCCTGACTGCTCTTTAGAAGGCCAGATCCTGAAGAGGAAACTCAAATCCTTTGGCCACCTAAGGAGAAGGAAGGACTCCCTGGAGAAGAGCCTAATGCTGGGAACGATGGAGGGCAAAAGAAGAAGGGGACGGCGGAGAACGAGGTGGCTGGATGGAGTCACTGAAGCAGTCGGCGTGATCTTAAATGGACTCAGGGGGATGGTAGAGGACAGGAAGGCCTGGAGGAATGTTGTCCATGGGGTCACGATTGGTCGGACACGACTTCGCAACTAACAACAACAATGCCCACATACCCACATGTATTATTATATGACACAGAAAAACAACACAGTCTAGTTCGGATGTATACATGTATATGGCGAGAAAAACGAATCGAGTTTACCAAATGGATGGCATAGGGAATAAAGCTGTTACAGAATCTGGTCGTCCTGCTATAGATACTTGGAAACCTCCTCCCAGAGGGGAGCAATAGAAACAGGCCACGAAGTGGATGCGTGTGGGTCTCTAAAAAAATGCTTCGAGCTCTAAGCACAAAGCGCTTATAAGCAGTATCCTGAATAATGGGAAGCAATTAATCAGTGGAACAACTTGCCTTGTAAAAGCTCCAACACTGGAAGTCTTTAAGAAGAGGTTGGATAAACCCTTTGTCTGAAGTGGTGGAGGGTTTCCTGCCTAAGCAGGGGGTTGGACTAGAAGACCTCCAAGCTCCCTTCCAACACTTGTTATTCTATTTGAAACTACAAATTCATTTTCTTTTTGAACTGGATTGAATTTTGTCCTTTTTAGGCAAGCTGTTATGGGACCACCCTGCATTCCAGAGCCAGGAGCCCTTCATAGTTTATACACAACTGTTCTTTTAGTGACAGTTCAGAGATACAACAGCACTGAAAAAAAGCGACTTGCAGCCATTTTTCACACTTACAACTGGTCATAGCACCCTGCCACGGCCACGTGATCAAAATTCAGACACCTGGCCTCTGACTCGATCCCTTTTGCGACCTTCTGACAAGCCAAGTCAATGCGGAAGCCAGATTTACTTCACAACCGTGTGACTGGCTTAACAACTGCACTGATTCACTGAAGAACTGGGGGCAAGAAAGGTCGTAAAAGGAGGCAGAACTCAACTTAACAAATGTCCCACTTAACAACAGAGATTTTGGGCTGAATTGTAGTCGTAAATCGAGGACTACCTGTAATTTTTTTTTTTTAATTCTTGCGCAAATATCTAAGCAAGCTGGAAGTGCAATATGTTGTTTTAGGAATACGGTGACATGAAATCCAGCTTTGAAAGGTTGAGCTTGTATTACACGGAGGATTTTAGAACCTGCCTCTGAAAAGTTAACATAGAATGGGAATATCGCTTTGATTTATGTCAACGTTCTCGTGCTTTTAAGATGCCATCTGTAATTTCCTTGTGTGTAGAATCTGAAATGGTTGGAAGGAAGGAATTTTTTTTTTTTTGTCTGTGATCTGACCGTGCGGCGTTTGTTTTTTTTTTAAATTTTCTTTGGGGGGTGGGATGCAATTGTTAAAAGAGTTTGCAGAACGTTCTTGCCAATTGCGTAGGACAGAAGATACCAGACCGAGAATTTGTGGGGAATAATAACACCAGGACATCTGTGTTTTTGTATGATCATTTCAGAGCTGGCTGGTTTCCAATTTCTGTCATCCTTATTGTCGATAGGATCCGATGTAATTCTTTTGTGACTAAAATGCATTTGCAGGAAGGGGAAAGGAAAGTGTGCGGGGCAACAGGGATGGAAGTGGTAGCGATTAGCAAGCGTTTTCTTTAAAAGCCTTACGAACAAGCTTGTAGAAAACACTTGTCCCTCTGCTCCCTTAAGTCTCGTGGCTCAAACTTTACTCGGGTTAGATGGCTGGCTTAAGTTCTTGAGTTAAGTCTTTTGTTGTCTGTCTGTCCCTTTCTCTATGTTTGTCTGCTTGTTTGATTGCCTGCCTGCCAGTCAGTCAGTCTCTATCTCAATCTATCTCTATCCCTCTTCCTTCCTTCCTTCCTTCCTTCCTTCCTTCCTTCCTTCCTTCCTTCCTTCCTTCCTTCCTCTCTCTCTCTCTCTCTCTCTCTCTCTTTCTTTCTTTCTTTCTTTCTTTCTTTCTTTCTTTCTTCCTGTCTCTCTATCACCTCTCTGTCTCCACATCATCTCTTTTATCTATATATTATCTATCTACCATCTAGCTATTATCTGTCTATATCTATCTGTCCTATATCTATCTATCTTTTATCATATAGAATAGAATAGAATAGAATGGAATGGAGTGGAATAGAATTTTTTATTGGCCAAGTGTGATTGGACACACAAAGAATTTGTCTTGGTGCATATAATCTAGCTATTATCTATCATCTATTATCTATTAGTCTGTTTATCTTTCCATCCATCCACACATCCATCCATTCTCTCTTCCTGTCTCTATCATCTATCTATCTTCTGTGTATATGGCTTATCTATTTATTTACTCTCCTCTTTCTCTCTCCTCTCCCTCCCCCTCCCCCTCCCCAATTCCTCCCCATGGACAGTTTAAGGCATGGGTTATATGGAGACAGATCTTTTTCAAACAGCATGCCTATTTCTGGAATACACAGCCCCCTAAAATCTGTATAGCCCCCTCACTCCCTATCTTTTGAAGACTGAATTCTGTGAGAGAGCATTTGAAGAGCTACAATGTGGAGTTAAAAAAAAAAATCAGTGTGTTTTTTGATCTCCCTTTCACCATGATTATATTTCTGTAATAATTCATATTGCAATTTTACAAGTTTTTATTTAAATGTTAGCTACTCTGAAGTTATACGGGATATAAATGCTAAATATGGATTGTTCTACGTATACGTCTTTTTTTTTCCTCCCCGGTTGGAGATTTGGGGAAATTAGATGTATCTAGGATCTAAGCAGGGGACTCAGTGGCTAAGACGCTGAGCTTGTCGATCGAAAGGTCGGCAGTTCAGCGGTTCGAATCCCTGGTGCCGCGTAACGGGGTGAGCTCCCGTGACTTGTCCCAGCTTCTGCCAACCTAGCAGTTTGAAAGCACGTAAAAAAGGCAAGTAGAAAAATAGGGACCACCTTTGGTGGGAAGGGAACAGCGTTTTGTGCACCTTTGGCGTCGAGTCATGCCGGCCACATGACCACGGAGACGTCTTCGGACAGCGCTGGCTCTTCGGCTTTGAAACGGAGATGAGCACCGCCCCCTAGAGTCAGGAACGACTAGCCCATATGTGCGAGGGGAACCTTTACCTTTAGGATCTAAGCGCTTATTGTCCTGCCCTACAAAGGGAAAATGAAAAGACACCTTGTTCATCTTTGTATATTTATAAGTTATTTCAGCCGTGCTCTCCAAACGCATATGTGTCTGTGAGAGTTTCTGATTCAGGTCTGGTTGCCATGGAAAATGGGGGAATTATGCCTTAGCTGCATGTAGTGTTTCCTTCTTCAGTTTATTGTTCGTTCTTGCAGTGTGTGTGTGCATCAGTATTTTCAACTTTCAGCTTAGCCTTATTTGCCTTCATCGCTCTGTTTTAATTTCTTATTTTGCAAATCTTCACGTGTTGTAAAGTATTCAGACAAGCCACAGGGGAGGCAGGATGGAAGTCTTAATTGGTTGAAATAATGCAATGATTGGCATATAGGAAAGGTCACAGTGTAGCACTGAACATAGGTTTTACATGCAGAAAATATGTAAATTATATGTTTGCACCGGGATATTTCCAAGTAAACTTTGAAATCGTGGAATGGCATTGGTAGCCATTTGGGGTATAAGTATTCAGCTAGATAGTCTAATTGCATGATTCAGTAAGACGTAGTTTGGTTGGTTGCATAGCCAGCCAGATGTTTAGGCTGAATTGGGCATTTTTATCCACCTATTGAGTCCTTTTTCCATGCATTATCATTATAGTTGTATTATGGTTAATCACATAATCAGCCAGATGTTTAGATTGGATTTAGCATTTTTATCAACCTAACAAGTCCTTCCCAAGGAAGGACTTGCAAGATTTAAGTTGTTCCAAGGAAAGCTGCCATTTGCTATTGACCGATGGTGATTTTGTCAATGCCAATGATATTCAAAGAGTTCTCCCCTGTTGTTTTGGGATTGCACCCAAGGCGTCTGTTAATATTGGTAGCGACTTTGCTTTCTTTTGCCATGGTTGTTTGGTTTCCAAAAACTCAGTCATCTTTGCCAGTGTACATTTTAACATATGGGGGCTATAAAACTTCAGTTTTCATATTATAAAGGCTCTGTGTTAACCTGCAACATGCATGCAATCGTGGCACATCCTTTGTGTGTATGTCCCATTAGAGAACTGCAATTACTTTCGGCACATCGTCATTTCTTTCTGTGGACCCTTCAGACTTTAAGTGAGTCCTAAGTGTTTGGCTGAGTGCCAAAGAATTGAGGCCTTTGAACTCTGGTGCTGGAGAAGACTCCTGCGAGTCCCTTGGACTGCAAGATGATCCATCCGGTCAGTCCTAGAGGAGATCAACCCTGACTGCTCTTTAGAAGGCCAGATCCTGAAGAGGAAACTCAAATCCTTTGGCCATCTAAGGAGAAGGAAGAACTCTCTGGAGAAGAGCCTAATGCTGGGAACGATGGAGGGCAAAAGAAGAAGGGGACGGCAGAGAACGAGGTGGCTGGATGGAGTCCCTGAAGCAGTCGGCGTGAGCTTAAATGGACTCCAGAGGATGGTAGAGGACAGGAAGGCCTGGAGGAACATTGTCCATGCGGTCGCGATGGGTCGGACATGACTTTGCAACTAACAACAACAAGTGTCAACCGGATGTTGTTAGAGATAGTGGTCACACCTTCTAGAACACCAGGGGCCGGTTCCATGGAGAAAGGTTTTTCCATGGACCAGAGGGTGGTGGTGGTTTTGCATGCTGCCTGCATCCCACAGATGGGGCTTCGGTTGTTCACATGGCCCGGTTGCCAGAGAACGGTGCCAGCCCACGGACGAGAGTTGGAGACCCCCAGTTCTAGAGTATGGCTTCAAAATGGGACTATTGTGGTGCCACTTTGAGATGAAAGCTGCAGATGCTAACCTTACAAATATAGGGAATGGGACAACTTGCTGCGGCCAATTCGTCACGGCCAATTCGTCAGGGCCAACTCACTGTGGAACAACCCGCCGCGGGACAATTCCAATAATTCAATTTAATTATTTAAAACAATTTTAAAAAAAATATTTTAATTTTGGTCATTCACATTTCATTTTGTCCCTCCTATGGCATCCTTTCTTTAATGTCTCTCTTCCACCATTTCTTTGATATTAGTGTAACTCTTGTCCTGCAGTGAGTTGTTTCGTGGCGAGTTGGCTGTAGCAAATTGGCCGCAGCGAGTTGTCGTAGACCAGGGGTCTGAAACCGTAAACACTCAAAGAGCCATTTGGATCCGTTTCCCACAGAAAAGAAAACACCGGGAACCACAAAACCCTTCCCGTGCCTGACTATTTCTTGAGCGGCCACAAAACTAGCATATGTAGTTGAATTAAACATTCTGTTTTCTTCTGAAACTTTTCTTTTCTTGGATTTATCCGTGGTTGGCCTTCTGAGGGGTTGAAAAGCTCAATAAATCGTGTGCCGGTGAGTGTCGCACATTGGCGGCTGTGACGCATATTTTGAGTGACGGGGAGCCGCAGCAGAGGGGTGAAAGAGCCACATGCGGCTCCAGAGCTGCAGGTTGCTGACCCATGTCCTAGACCCACAAATACATTCCACCACACTCTGGGTGGGTTTTAGCGAAAAAGTGCTAGGCCCGTGAATTTGAGACGTGGCCCCCCAAAATTATTCTCACGCTTCTGATTTCTGGAGGGTTAAAATGTACAGAAGGTATAAATAGACCAGCAAGAGAGTTCTCTTTTTTTAACTGCGAAGGCTTTATTACGTTTGAGCAATAAAAATAGATCACTTTCCAACCAAAAAGGAAAAGGAAAACCTTACAGTACAGATCAAGGGACTTATTTTTTTTTTTTTCCCTGAACCTTTCTGTATCCTCAGGCTGCGTAACCTTATACCTCGAGATGAACAATAGATCTGCTAAATTGCTTGTCCAGATTACAAATGTTACTAACTGTTTGTCTATAGCTTGGATGGGCAATTTTCGGCTGGACTTGACCGTCCGGTTTTGAAATCCCAATTTTATGCATTGTAAGAGAATGTCTGTAATACCCTTTCTTTGGATTATTAATGTGTGTCAATCTTCCTGTGTGTGTGTGTGTGTGTGTGTTGTGTGTGTGTGTGTGTGTTTTGTTTTTAACAAATCCTAAAGCTCAGCTTGCTAAGCTCCCTCTGCTGGCTGTGTGTTTCACTTAGCAACAGATATATAATACTTTTTGACCTTGCTGGTTCAGCATTTTTCTTTCACTGCGCAGGTGTGTCTAAACCAGGGAATTTTAGTCTCTCTGTTTTTCACTCTTCCGATCGATCCTTGCTTGCAAGAGTTTTAAGGGCCTCAAAACAATCCAAACTCAAATAGAACAATACATGGGAATTAACCTTCCTTCCTAATTCAGAACTGAATACATTTAAGAAGGTATAAAAACTTTCTCTTTATCCGGCTGCTTTTATATGAGAGGTTAGCAGGCACTTTGTTTCAAGATTGCTTGGCTAAAACATCCATGACGAGGGATTAAGAGCGCCAGCCATCCCCTTGATACTATATCAATTAAAAAAAAAATGCCTGAAAATATTCCTCGAGGACAGGTTGGACCAAACAGCTACCTCTGAAGCTTCATTTGTCATTTGGCAGTGTTTTTTTCTTTCTTTCTTTCTTTCTTTTTTTTCATAGCTTTTGAACAGTCATAACTGTCGGAGTTCCACTCCACGGAAGGCAAAATTTGGCACACCCAGTCTGCATTTTCTAGCAGCACGTTCCAGATCCTTTGCCTCAATCCCGAAATGGCCTCAAGACACTTTCTCTCCCCCACCCCCCACCCCCAAAAAACTTGTGCTTAATTTTTTATTTTTTCAGACTTGATGACAGCAGAAAGCGACGGATGTTGCCAACTTTTTGTTTTACTGGGAAGAGCTTTTTGAAATAAAATGAGATGACGATATGCAATACATCGAGTCGGGCAAGATGACGGTGTCAAGACACTTGGGTTGAGCTCTAAAAATTAATTTGGATTGATCTCGATTTGCACTCCGAGAGCGACTACCCAGAAGTCCCAGAAGGGTGTAGATTAATCTGGGAAGTTGAAAACACATCCCGGAAGGAGGCAGCAGGGGAAATTGTGTCTGTGTTGTTGTATGAAGAAGCGTCATCAGTAACAGAGCTCCACTTGAAGGAAACTTTTATCTAATAGTACAGAGAAGATGGTTTGCATCTCCACTTCAGTGTATCTGCCCAGTTAATCCTGCCCTTAATGCAGAAGAACAGGAAATCTCAATAATACGAATTCTTACTTTATCCGTCGTCTCTTACTTTATTTATTTGTATCCCACCTTTATTATTTTTTATAAATAACTCCAGATGGCAAACATGTCCAACACATCTCCCTCCTCCTATTTTCTCCCCAAGGTCCACCTTATGAGGTGAGTTGGGTTGGGAAGATAGGGACTGTCCCAAAGTCACCCAGCTGGCTTTCTTGGCTAAGGCAGGACTAGAATTCACAGTCTCCTGGTAATTGGCCCAAAGTCGTCACACAGACGATTTCATGGCTAAGACAGGACTAGAACTCCCAAACTCCTGGTGTTTGGCCCAAAGTCACCCAGATGGCTTTCATGCCTAAGGCAGGACTAGAATTCACCACCTCCTGGTAATTGGCCCAAAGTCACACAGACGACTTTCATGGCTAAGACAGGACTAGAACTCCCAAACTCCTGGTGTTTGGCCCAAAGTCACCCAGATGGCTTTCATGCCTAAGGCAGGACTAGAATTCACAGTCTCCTGGTTTTTAGCCTGGTGCCTTAACCACTAGACCAAACTGGCTCTCTCTTAAGTTGAACTGCATTTATTGTTGCTCTAAATAATTTCATGCTGCAATTATCAGTCACCGCGATTGCGTTTGTGAGAAACCTTTCTCCACACTTCCCACGCCTACATATAGTATCTAGGTTGTATTCCCCTGCTTCAACATTTATATTGGCCTATCCCATACATCCACTAGACATATGGCTGTCTGAAGTGGCTTGAAATGGGAAAGATTTCTCTGCCTGGTTCCTTCAAAGCAATTCTTTCTTCACGCAAGGCAGATTTTGTGTATTTGGTTTTTGCTCTTCTTAAAAGACAGAGGTAACAGCAATGCTTAATCGTCTTTAAAACAAAGCTTTGGTTTTTCAGCTT